>NC_073636.1:5757575-6060606 GCF_029407905.1 Bubalus kerabau
TTACGGAATGATCTCTGTTCGTTTCCAAGACAAACCATTTAATATCACAGTAATTCAAGTCTATTCCCCAACCAGTAATGCTGAAGAAGCTGGAGTTGAACAGTTATATGAAGATCTACAAAACCTTCTAGACCTTACACCAAAAAAGATATCCTTTTCAAAACAGGGGACTGGAATTCAAAAGATTTCAGTCAAGAGGAAGTCAAGAGATACCTGGAGTAACAGGCAAGCTTGGCCTTGGAGTGAAAAATGAAGCAGGGCAAAGGCTAACAGAGTTTTGCCAAAAGAAGGCACTGGTCATAGCAAACACATTCCTCCAACAACACAAGAGAAGACTCTATACATGGATATCACCAGATGGTTGATGGAAATCAGATTGATTATATTCTTTGAAGCCAAAGATGGAGAAGCTCTACTCTACACAGTCAGCAAAAACAAGACTGGGAGCTGACTGTGGTTCAGATCATGAACTCCTTATTGCAAAATTCAGACATAAATTGAAGAAAGTAGGGAAAACCTCTAGACCATTCAGGTAGGACCTAAATCAAATCCCTTACAAGTATACAATGGAAGTGACAAATAGATTCAAGGGATTAGATCTGACAGAGTCCCTGAAGAACTATGGACCTAACATTGTACAGGACACAGTGATCAAAACCATCTGCAAGAAAAAAAAAAATCAAAAAGGCAAAATGGTTGTCTGAGGAGGCCCTACAAATAGCCGAGAAAAGAACTGAAAGGCAAAAGAGAAGAGGAAAGATATACCCATTTGAATGCAGAGTTCCAAAGAATAGCAAGGAAAGATAAGAAAGCCTTCCTAAGTGATCAATGCAAAGAAAGAGAGGAAAACAATAGAATGGGAAAGGCTAGAGATCTCTTCAAGAAAATTAGAGATACCAAGGGAACATTTCATGAAAAAATGGGCACAATAAAGGACAGAAATGGTATGGACCTAACAGAAGCAGAAGACATTAAGAAGAGGGGTAAGACTACACAGAAGAACTATATAAAAAAGATCTTCATGATCCAGATAACTATGATGGTGTGATCACTCATCTAGAGCCAGACACCCTGGAATGAGAAGTTAAGAGGGCCTTAGGAAGCATCACAACAAAACTAGTGGAGGTGATGGAATTCCAGCTGAGCTATTTCAAATTCTAAGATGATGTTGTAAAAGTGCTGCACTCAATATGCCAGCAAATTTGGAAAACTCAGCATTGGCCAAGGACTGGAAAAGATCAGTTTTCATTCCAATCCCAAAGAAATCCAATGCCAAAGAATGTTCAAATTACTGCACAATTGCACTCATCTCACACGCTAGGAAAGTAGTGCTCAAAATTCCTGAAGCTAGACTTCAACAGTACATGAACAGATAACTTGCAGATGTTCAAGCTGGATTTAGAAAAGGCAGAGGAACCAGAGATCAAGTTGCCAACATCCTCTGAATCATAGAAAAAGCAAGATAATTCCAGGGAAACATCTACTTTTGCTTCATTGACTATGTTAAAGCCTTTGACTGTGTGGATCACAAAAAAACTATGGAAAATTCTTACAGAGATGGAAATACCAGACCACCTTACCTGCCTCCTGAGAAATCAGTATGTAGGTCAAGAAACAGCAGTTAGAACCAGATATGGAACAACAGACTGGTTCCAAATTGGGAAATGAATATGTCAAGGCTATATATTGTCACCTTGCTTATTTAATTTATAGGCAGAGTACATCATGCAAAATGCCAGGTTGGATGAAGCACAAGGTGGAATCAAGATTGCCGGGAGAAATATCAGTAACCTCAGATATGCAGATAACATAACCCTTATGGCAGAAAATGAAGAGAGAGTGAAAAAGTGGGCTTAAAACTCAACATTCAAAAAATGAAGATCATGGCATCTGGTTCCATCACTTCATGGCAAATAAATGGGGAAACAATTGAAACAGTGACAGACTTAATTTTCTTGGGCTCCAAAATCACTGCACATGATGATTACAATCATGAAATTAAAAGGTGCTTGCTCCTTGGAAGAATAGATATGACAATCCTAGAAATCATATTAAAAAACAGAGAGATTACTTTGCTGACAAAGATCTGTCTAGTCAAAGCTATGGTTTTTCCAGTAGTTATGTATGGATATGAGAGCTGGACCATAAAGAAGGCTGAGTGCTGAAGAATTGATGTTTTCAAACTGTTTTGCTGGAGAAGACTTTTGAGATTCTCTTGGACTGCAAGGAGATCAAACCAGTCAATCCTAAAGGAAATCAGTCCTGAATATTCATTGGAAGGACTTATGCTAACGGTGAAGCTCCAATACTTTGGCCACCTGATGTGAAAATATGACTCATTGGAAAAGCCCCTGATACTGGGAAAGACTGAACGAAGGAGGAGAAGGGGATGACAGAGAATGAGATGGTTAGATGACATCACTGACTTGATGGACATGAGTTTGAGCAAGCTCTGGGTTTGGTGAAGGACAGGGAAACTTGGCATGCTGCAGTCCATGGAGTCACAAATATTCGGACATGACTGAGTGAACAAACTGCACTGAAGAGAAGGAAATGCCAACCCAGTCCTTGCTTGGGAAATACCACGGACAGGAAAGCCTGGCGGTTATAATCCATGGGGTTGCAAAAATGTTGGAACCATATTACTGACTAAACAAGAACAACAACTGTTAACTATAGTCACCATATGCTTTATGATACTATACAGTCATCTAAAGCCACTGTGCTTTAGATCCTTAGAACTTATAACTAAAAGTGTTTAGTCTCTGACCAACATCTCCCCATTTCCGCAGCCTCTAGTCTCTGGCAAATGCCATTCTATTCTGTTTCTGTGAGTTCAGTGTTTTAAGATTCCCCATATAAGTGACATCATATAATATTTGTCTTTCTATGACTTGTTTCACACAGGATAATGCCTTCAGGGTTCCCCCATCTTATTACCATGGCAGGATTTCCTTCTGTTTGGGCTAAGTAATATCCCATTATACACATGGATCCAGATAAATAAAAAGACAGATCCATTCATCTATCAATAGACAGTCTAGCTGTTTACAAGTCTTGATTATTGTAAGTCACTCTGCAGTGAACATGGGAGTGCAGATGTCTCTTTGAGGCCTGACATCATTTCTTTAAATATATATATCCAAAAGAGGAATAGCTGGATCATATGGTAGTTCTATTTTTAATTGTTTGAAAGACTTCCATACTGTTTTCCATAGTGGCTGCACCAATCTACACTTCCACCAACTATGCACCATGGTTCCCTGTTCTCCACCTCCTCACAAGCATTTGTTATCCTTTTGATAACAGCCATTCTTACAGGTGTGACGTGGTATCTCATTGTTGTTTGATTTGCATGCCCCAGTGATTAGTGATGTGAGGCATCTTTTCATGTTCATTGTAAAACTTAAAACCTGAAAGTCTACCTTCAAACATAAATGAAATGGATTTGGATACCTCCCAGCTTGGTCTCCAGGGAACGTTCTCCTCCTCAAAGTCACTGATTCTTACAGGCTTTGATCAATTCTTAGATAAATGGTAGTGTCTCAGGTCAAGAATGAAATCTATTTTTCAGCTCTGTGGAAACAGTTCATGGCTTCCAGTCACAGATACAGCTGGTTGGTGTTAATGCTGTCATCCCCTGGTTTGGAAGCGTGTATGTCAAGATTCAGGTGGTTTCATTTTTGAGATTAATAACCTGAGAATGTAGCATAAATAGCCTAACCAAAATTCAATGGCCATTACATCCCAGTTTGAAAACAGCTAGTCTCTCTGCCCAGTTCACAGACTGTCAGTTTAACCTCACCATCATGCCTAACCCAACAACGTGCGCTGACTTCACATCCGTTTAATGAACAAATACATAACCTGGAACCTTGTTCGCATATCCAATTTTCCATTTAACAAGAATATCCTGTTTTCTAATTAGTTTTATTATGTGCATTAATAACTTAAAAATACCAGGAGACATAGCCTGTGTGCACTGATGATATATTAAAGATGCAGACACTGATGATATTAATGAGAAATATTACATTTCCAAAGCCATTCGTCCATAAAACTCTCCTCAGCCGCTTGTCCTTCTTTTCTCTCATTCCTTCTCTGAAGAAAGGGAAAGCCAGACCTTTGCTACCGGAGCTCATCTCCGACTCAAGCCATGTTTATCCTTGTTCCCTTCACTGAAGCCCGACTGATACCTTATTCTTCCTTGAACCCACCGAGAGTATGTTGGCATCATGGCCTTTTAACTTGCTGTTCTCTCTACCATGATATCCTCTTATTTTCTCTCTTTCTAGTTTCCTTCCTGTCAGTTTAGTAGGAAAGATCAAGAGTGAGGCAGCAGAAAGTAACACATGCTGCCTACTTAGGGACTCCCCCAAAGCAGAACTGGAGAAAATTTATTTGAGTTTATGCAGAAAGGGACCTCAGAAAATATCATTAGGAAAGAGACAGGAAAGGCAGTCAATAAGAGATGTGTTTTCAAGCCAATTACCACTGTGGGCAATGCGGACTTAATCCCACTTGAAGACTCTGGGTATTCTCAAGTCAGAGGTGAAAAAGCTGGGGTGTTTATTCCCCATTGATTGCAGATGACTCTCAGAAAGTCTAATCAGGCACAGTAGCTTCTGGAAGCCAGAGAAAGCCCCTGGGCAGAGAAAGACAGGGGGTAGTCACAGCTGCCACAGAAGTCAGAGTGGAAAAAAAGGCCAAGTGCTGTATGGCCGTGATGCCAACAGTATTTGCCAAGGTGCCACCTGGAAATATTTTTTAAAGTATTATGCAAGTTTAAAGGATGCATGCTTATGTTCATTAGGTAGGAAAATTCAATGGTTCCTGAAAGAGCTGCCATTTGATCTGAGTCCATGAGGGCTTTGACATTCCATCAGTAACAAAGGAGGCAAAGAGTCTAGAAAGTGGCTTTTCAGACAGAATAAAGAAGATGAGTACCATAAAGGGGGTATGAAACCAGAGGCACTCTGGAGACATGTGGGCATCAAGGCAGAAATCACAACCTGTAGATACTGGAGTGGAAAAACTATCTTAATCTCTTTTAAGAGATGATGCTGTGAAAGTGCTGAACTCAATATGCCAGCAGATTTGGAAAACTCAGCAGTGGCCACAGGACTGGAAAACGTCAGTGTTCATTCCAATCCCAAAGAAAGGCAATTACAAAGAATGCTCAAACTACCGCACAATTGCACTCATCTCACACGCTAGTAAAGTAATGCTCAAAATTCTCCAAGCCAGGCTTCAGCAATACGTGAACCGTGAACTTCCAGATGTTCAAGCTGGTTTTAGAAAAGGCAGAGGAACCAGAGATCAAATTGCAAACATCCACTGGATCATCAAAAAAGCAAGACAGTTCCAGAAAAATCATCTATTTCTGCTTTATTGACTATGCCAAAGCTTTTGACTGTGTGGATCACAATAAACTGTGGGAAATTCTGAAAGAGATGGGAATACCAGACCACCTGACCTGCCTCTTGAGAAGTTTGTATGCAGGTCAGGAAGCAACAGTTAGAACTGGGCAAGGAACAACAGACTGGTTCCAAATACGGAAAGGAGTACGTCAAGGCTGTATATTGTCACCCTGTTTATTTAACTTCTATGCAGAGTACATCATGAGAAACGCTGGACTGGAAGAAACACAAGCTGGAATCAAGATTGCCGGGAGAAATATCAATAACCTCAGATATGCAGATGACACCACCCTTATGGCAGAAAGTGAAGAGGATCTCAAAAGCCTCTTGAAGAAAGTGAAAGAGGAGAGTGAAAAAGTTGGCTTAAAGCTCAACATTCAGAAAATGAAGATCATGGCATCTGGTCCCATTACATCATGGGAAATAGATGGGGAAACAGTGGAAATGGTGTCAGACATTATTTTTCTGGGCCCCAAAATCACTGCAGATGGTGATTGCAGCCATGAAATTAAAAGACGCTTACTCCTTGGAAGGAAAGCTATGACCAACCTAGATAGCATATTCAAAAGCAGAGACATTACTTTGCCAACAAAAGTCTGTCTAGTCAAGAGAATGGTTTTTCCTGTGGTCATGTATGGATGTGAGAGTTGGACTGTGAAGAAGGCTGAGCACTGAAGAATTGATGCTTTTGAACTGTGGTGTTAGAGAAGACTCTTGAGAGTCCCTTGGACTGCAAGGAGATCCAACCAGTCCATTCAGAAGGAGATCAGCCCTGGGATTTCTTTGGAAGGAATGATGCTAAAGTGGAAACTCCAGTACTTTGGCCACCTCATGCAAAGAGTTGACTCATTGGAAAAGACTCTGATGCTGGGAGGGATTGGGGGCAGGAGGAGAAAGGGACGACAGAAGATGAGATGGCTGGATGGCATCACTGACTCAATGGACGTGAGTCTGGGTGAACTCCGGGAGTCGGTGATGGACAGGGAGGCTTGGTGTGCTGTGATTCATGGGGTCGCAAAGAGTCGGACAGGACTGAGAGATTGAACTGACCTGAAAAATACTGAGGCAATTAACTAGGCAAAAGTGCAAGTAAAGAAAACAAACTAAAGGTGAAAAATATGACGAGATGTTTCACTGAAGAGGACACAGGAAAGGCAAATAAGCATATGACAAACTTTCACATCACTAGACACTAGAGAAATAAAAATGACCACAATGACTCATCACAACACACCTATTCAGTTCAGTTCAGTTCAGTTGCTCAGTCGTGTCCGACTCTTTGCGATCCCATGAATCACAGCACGCCAGGCCTCCCTGTCCATCACCAACTCCCGGAATTCACTCTGACTCACTTCCATCGAGTCAGTGATGACATCCAGCCATCTCATCCTCTGTCATCCCCTTCTCCTCCGGCCCCCAATCCCTCCCAGCATCAGAGTCTTTTCCAATGCATCAACTCTTTGCATGACATGGCCAAAGTACTGGAGTTTCCACTTTAGCATCATTCCTTCCAAAGAAATCCCAGGGATGATCTCCTTCAGAATGGACTGGTTGGATCCCCTTGCAGTCCAAGGGACTCTCAAGAGCCTTCTCCAACACCACAGTTCAAAAGCATCAATTCTCCAGAGCTCAGCTTTCTTCACAGTCCAACTCTCACATCCATACATGACCACTGGAAAACCATAGCCTTGACTAGACGGACCTTTGTTGGCAAAGTAATGGCTCTGCTTTTGAATATGCTATCTAGGTTGATCATAGCTTTCCTTCGAAGGAGTAAGCTTCTTTTAATTTCATGCCTGCAGTCACCATCTGCAGTGATTTTGAAGCCCAGAAAATAAAGTCTGACACTGTTTCCACTGTTTCCCCATCTATTTCCCATGAAGTGATGGGACCAGACACCATGATCTTCGTTTTCTGAATGTTGAGCTTTAAGCCAACTTTTTGACTCTCCTCTTTCACCTTCATCAAGAGGCTTTTGAGTTCCTCTTCACTTTCTGCCATAAGGGTGGTGTCATCTGCATATCTGAGGTTATTGATATTTCTCCTGGCAATCTTGATTCCAGCTTGTGTTTCTTCCAGTCCAGTGTTTCTCATGATGTACTCTGCATAGAAGTTAAATAAACAGGGTGACAATATACAGCCTTGACATACTCCTTTTACTATTTGGAACCAGTCTGTTGTTCCATGCCCAGTTCTAACTGTTGCTTCCTGACCTGCATATAGTTTCTCAAGAGGCAGGTCAGGTGGTCTGGTATTCCCATCTCTTTCAGAATTTCCCACAGTTTATTGTGATCCACACAGTCAAAGGCTTTGGCATAGTCAATAAAGCAGAAATAGATGATTTTTCTGGAACTGTCTTGCTTTTTTGATGATCCAGTGGATGTTTGCAATTTGATCTCTGGTTCCTCTGCCTTTTCTAAAACCAGCTTGAACATCTGGAAGTTCACGGTTCACGTATTGCTGAAGCCTGGCTTGGAGAATTTTGAGCATTACTTTACTAGCGTGTGAGATGAGTGCAATTGTGCGGTAGTTTGAGCATTCTTTGTAATTGCCTTTCTTTGGGATTGGAATGAACACTGACGTTTTCCAGTCCTGTGGCCACTGCTGAGTTTTCCAAATCTGCTGGCATATTGAGTTCAGCACTTTCACAGCATCATCTTTCAGGATTTGGAATAGTTCAACTGGAATTCCATCAAGTCCACCAGCTTTGTTCATAGTGATGCCTTCTAAGGCCCACGTGCCTTCACATTCCAGGATGTCTGGCTCTAGGTGAGTGATCACACCACCGTGATTATCTGAGTCGTGAAGATCTTTTTTGTACAGTTCTTCTGTGTATTCTTGTAACCTCTTCTTAATATCTTCTGCTTCTGTTAGGTCCATACCATTTCTGTCCTTTATGAAGCCCATCTTTTATGAAATATTCCCTTAGTATCTCTAATTGTCTTGAAGAGATCTCTAGTCTTTCCCATTCTGTTGTTTTCCTCTATTTCTTTGCATTGATCACTGAGGAAGGCTTTCTTATCTCTCTTTGCTATTCTTTGGAACTCTGCATTCAGATGCTTATATCTTTCCTTTTCTCCTTTGCTTTTCACTTCCCTTCTTTTCACAGCTCCCCAGACATAAGGCCTCCCCAGACAGCCATTTTGCTTTTTTGCATTTCTTTTCCATGGGGATGGTCTTGATCCCTGTCTCCTGTACAATGTCATGAACCTCCGTCCATAGTTCATCTGGCACTCTATCTACCTTTTAGAAATAACACCCAAAAAAGATTGCCTTTTCATTATAGGGGATGGGAATGCAAAAGTAGGAAGTCAAGAAACACCTGGAGTAACAGGCAAATTTGGCCTTGGAATACAGAATGAAGCAGGGCAAAGACTAATGGAGTTTTGCCAAGAAAATGTACTGGTCATAGCAAACACCCTCTTCCAACAACACAAATGAAGACTCTACACATGGACATCACCAGATGGTCAACACCAAAATCAGATTGATTGTATTCTTTGCAGCCAAAGATGGAGAAGCTCTATACAGTCAACAAAAACAAGACCAGGAGCTGACTGTGGCTCAGCTCATGAACTCCTTATTACAAAATTCAGTCTTAAATTGAAGAAAGTAGGGAAAACCACTAGACCATTCAGGTATGACCTAAATCAAATCCCTTATGATTATACAGTGGAAGTGAAAAATAGATTTAAGGGACTAGATCTGATAGAATGCCTGATGAACACACCTATTAGAAAAGCTAAAATTAAAGTTAATAATATAAACACGAGTAAGGATGGGGAGAAACTGGATCTCCCACACATAGCTGGTGGGAATATAAAATGATATAGCCACTCTGGAAAAGTGTGGCAACAACTTTGAAAAAGAAATATATATCTATCATCAGTTCAGTTCAGTCACTCAGTTGTGTCCGACTCTGCGACCCCATGAACCGGAGCACGCCAGGTCTCCCTGTCCATCACCAACTCCCAGAGTTTACCAAAACCCATGTCCATCGAGTCAGTGATGCCATCCAACCATCTCATCCTCTGAGGTCCCCTTCTTGTCTTGCCCTCAATCTTTTAGCATCAGGGTCTTTTCAAATGAGTCAGTTCTTCACATCAGGTGGCCAAAGTATTGGAGTTTCAGCCTTCCAATGAATACTCAGGACTGATTTCCTTTATAATGGACTGGTTGGATCACCATGCAGTCCAAGGGACTCTCAAAAGTCTTCTCCAACACCACAGTTCAAAAGCAACAATTCTTTGGTGCTCAGCTTTCTTTATAGTCCAACTCTCACATCCATACATGACTACTGGAAAAACCATAGCCTCAACTAGACGGACCTTTGTCAGCAAAGTAATATTCCAGCTTTTTAATATGCTGTCTAGGTTGGTCATAACTTTCCTTCTAAGGAGTAAGCGTCTTTTAATTTCATGGCTGCAGTCACCATCTGCAGTGATTTTGGAGCTCAAGAAAATAAAATCTGACACTGTTTCCATTGTTTCCCCACCTATTTGCCATGAAGTGATGGGACCGGATACCATGATCTTCATTATCTAAATGTTGAGCTTTAAGCCAACTTTTCCACTCTTCTCTTTCCCTTTCATCAAGAGGCTCTTTATTTCTTCTTCACTTTCTGCCATAAGGGAGGTGTCATTTGCATATCTGAGGTGATTGATATTTCTCCCGGCAATCTTGATTCCAGCTTGCAATTCATTCAGCCCAGCATTTCCCATGATGTATTGTGTAAACAAGTTAAATAAGCAGGGTGACAATATACAGCCTTGATATACTCCTTTTCCTATTTGGAACCAGTCTGTTGTTCCATGTCCCATTCTAACTGCTGTTTCCTGACCTGCATACAGATTTCTCAGGAGGCAGGTCAGGTGGTCTGGTATTCCCATCTCTTTCAGAATTTTCCACAGTTTGTTAGGATCCACACAGTCAAAGGCTTTGGCATAGACAATGAAGGAGAAAATCATGTTTTTCTGGAACTCTCTTGCTTTTTCAATGATCCAACGGATGTTGGCAATTTGGTCTCTGGTTCCTCTGCCTTTTCTAAATCCAGCTTGAACATCTGGAATTTCACGGTTCACATATTGCTGAAGCCTGGCTTGGAGAATTTTGAGCATTACTTACTAGTGTGTGAGATGAGTGCAATTGTGCAGTATTTTGAGCATTCTTTGGCATTGCCTTTCTTTGGGATTGGAATGAAAACTGACTTTTTCCAGTCCTGTGGCCACTGCTGAGTTTTCCAAATTTGCTGACATATTGAGTTCAGCACTTTCACACCATCATATTTTAGGAATTGAAGCAGCTCAGCTGGAATTTCATCACCTCTACTAGCTTTGTTTGTAGTGAAGCTTCCTAAGGCCCACTTGCCTTCTCACTCCTAGAAGGAAGTCTAAGAAGTCTACCTCTAGGTGAGTGATCACACCATCATAGTTATCTGGGTCATAAAGATATTTTTTGTATCATTCTTCTGTGTACTCTTGCCATCTCTTCTTAATATCTTCCTCTTCTGTTAAGTCCATACCATTTCTGTCCTTTATTGTGCCCATCTTTTCATAAAATATGCCCTTGATATCTCTAATTTTCTTCAAGAGATCTCCAGTCTTTCCCATTCTGTTGTTTTCCTCTCTTTCTTTGCATTGATCACTGAGGAAGACTTTCTTATCTCTCCTAGCTCTTTGGAACTCTGCATTCAGGTGGGTATATCTTTTCTTTTCTTCTTTGCCTTTAGCTTCTCTTCTTTTCTCAGCTATTTGTAAGGCCTCCTCAGACAACCATTTTGCCTTTTTGCATTTCTTTTTCTTGGGGATGGTCTTGATCCCTGTCTCCTGTACTATGTTATGAACCTCTATCTGTACTTCTTCCGACACTGTGTCTATCAGATCTAATCCATTGAATCTATTAGTCACTTCCACTGTATAATCATAGGGATTTGATTTAGGTCATACCTGAATGGTTACTGATTTTCCCTACTTTCTTTAAGTATGAATTTTGCAATAATGACCATCCTAGACAGTGTATTAAAAAGCAGAGACATCACTTCACTGACAAAGTTCCATCTAGTCAAAGCTATGGTTTTTCCAGTAGTCATGTACACATGTGAGAGCTGGACCACAAAGAAGGCCTACTGCTAAAGAGCACTTTAAAGAGAATTGATGCTTTCAAAGTGTGGTGTTGGACAAGACTCTTGAGAATCCCTTGGACAGTAAGGAGATCAAACCTGAATATTCATTTAAAGGACTGATGCTGAAGCTGAAGCTCCAATACTTTGGCCACCTGATGCAAAGCACTGATGTATTAGAAAAAACCGTGATGCTGGGAAAGACTGAAGGCAGGAGGAGAAGGAGATGACAGAGGACCAGATGGTTGGATGGCATCATTGATTCAACGGACATGAATTTGTGCAAACTCCAGGAGATGGTGAAGGATAGG
The DNA here is from genome assembly GCF_029407905.1 of Bubalus kerabau. NCBI lineage: Eukaryota > Metazoa > Chordata > Mammalia > Artiodactyla > Bovidae > Bubalus > Bubalus kerabau. The sequence goes on from NC_073636.1 coordinate 5,769,425, forward strand.
GAATCCTGGAATGCTGCAGTCCATGGGGTCACAAATAGTCAGACATGACTAAGTGACTGAACAACAACAACAGTTAATTGGAAGGACTGATGCTGAAGCTCCAGCGTCAGCTTTGGCCACTGGATTCAAGGAGCCAACTCATTGGAAAAGGCCACTGGATTCGAGGAGCCAACTCATTGGAAAAAGCCTTTATGCTGGGAAAGATTGATGACATGAGGAGAAAGGGGTGACAGAGGATGAGATGATTGGATGGTATCACTGACTCAATGGACATGAGTTTGAGCAAACTCCAGTAGATATTGAAGTACAGGGAAGCCTGGCATGCTGTAGTTCATGGAATCACAAAGAGTTGTACATGACTGAGCAACTGAACAACAACTCATTGAGAGATATCTTGGTTGTTTCTGGTTTTATATTAAATAAAGCTGTGATGAACTATCATGTGTAGCTTTGGTTGAGAAAAAGATCTTAATTTCTTTAGAATAAATGCCCAGGAATTCAATTGCTAGGTTGCATGATAGACAGAGTGCCTGATGAACTATGGATGGAGGTTCGTGACATTGTACAGGAGACAGGGATAAAGACCATCCCCAAAAAAAGAAATGCAAAAAAGTAAAATGGCTGTCTGAGGAGGCCTTTAAAATAGCTGTGAAAAGAAGAGAAGTGAAAACCAAAGGAGAAAAGGAAGGATACACCCATTTGAATGCAGAGTTCCAAAGAATAGCAAGAAGAGATAAGAAAGCCTTCCTCAGTGATCAGTGCAAAGAAATAGAGGAAAACAACAGAATGGGAAAGACTAGAGATCTATTCAAGAAAATTAGAGATACCAAGGGAACATTTCATGCAAAGATGGGCTCAATAAAGGACAGCAATAGTATAGACCTAACAGAAGCAGAAGATATTAAGAAGAGGTTACAAGAATACACAGAAGAACTGTACAAAAGATCTTCATGACCCAGATAACCACGATGGTGTGATCACTGACCTAGAGACAGACATCCTGGAATGTGAAGTCATCTGGGCCTTAGGAAGCATCACTACGAACAAAGCTAGTGGAGGTGATGCAATTCCAGTTGAGCTATTTCAAATCCTAAAAGATGGTGCTGTGAAAGTGCTGAACTCAATATGCCAGCAAATTTGGAAAACTCAGCATTGGCCAAGGAGTGGAGAAGGTCCATTTTCATTCCAATCCCAAAGAAAGGCAATGCCAAAGAATGTGCAAACTACTGCACAATTGTACTCATCTCACATGCTAGTAAAGTAATGCTCAAAACTCTCCAAGTGAGGCTGAACCAAGAACTTCCAGATGTTCAAGCTGGATTTACAAAAGGCAGAGGAACCAGAGATCAAATTTCCAACATCCGCTGGATAGCAGACAAAGCAAGAGAATTTCAGAAATACATCTACTTCTGCTTCATTGACCACACTATAGCCTTTGACTGTGTGGATCACAACAAAATGGAAAATTCTTAAAGAGACGAGAATACCAAACCAACTTACCTCCCTCCTGAGAAATCAGTATGCAGGTCAAGAGGCAACAGTTACAACCGGACATGGAACAACAGACTGGTTCCAAATTGGGAAATGAGTATGTCAAGGCTGTATATTGTCACCTTGCTTATTTAACTTACAGAAAGAGTACATCATGTGAAATTCCAGGCCGAATGAAGCACAAACTGGAATCAAGACTGCTGGGACAAATATCAATATCCTCAGATATGCAGATAACACCACCTTTATGGCAGAAAGCAAAGAAGAACTTAAGAGCTTCTTGATGAAATTGAAAGAGAGTGAAAAAGCAGGCCAAAAACTCAACACTCAAAAAATGAAGATTGTGGTATCTGGTCCCATCACTTCATGGCAAATAGGTGGGGAAACAATGGAAACAGTGTCAGATTTTATTTTCTTGGGCTCCAAACTCACTGCAGATGGTGACTGCAGCCATAAAATTAAAAGAGGCTTGCTCCTTGGAAGAAAAGCTATGAGAAACCTAGACAACATACTAAAAAGCAGAGACATTACTTTGCTAACATAGGTCTGTCTAGTCAAAGCTATAGTTTGTTCCAGTAGTCATGTATGGATGTGAGAACTGGACCATAATGAAGGCTGAGTGCACAAGAATTGATGCTTTCAAACTGCCATGCTGGTGAAGACTCTTGAGATTCCCTTTGGACTGCAAGGAAATCATACCAGTCAAACCTAAAGGAAATCAATCTTGAATATTCATTGGACTGATGCTGAAGTTGAAGCTCCAATACTTTGGCCACCTGATAAGAAGAACTGACTCATTGGCAAAGACCCTGATACTGGGAAAGATTAAATGCAGGAGGAGAAGCGGTTGGCAGAAGATGAGATGGTTGTATACCATCACTGACTCAATGAAAATGAAGCGTCCAAAAATTCACATGTGGAGTTCAGAGCTTGCTCCATGTTTTTACACCTTGACCAAAACCAGAAGGTTATCTGTTCCCTTCCTGTAACAATCCCCACCAGGGTTACCACTGTCCTTACTTTTATTAGTAACAGCACAGACAAGATATGACTATTTTTGTATTTTGTATAAATGGATCAATTTATGTTTTTTTGAGGATCCAATTTCTTTTCAATATAGTGCTTATATTTTTGCATAACACAGTTAATCTTCCTCCTCATCCCAAACCCACATCTTATAAAAGAGGCAAGATGCCCACTTCCAGGACTGAGCATTCAATTACACTTAATGATGTGAAAGTCATGTGCACTCCCCACTGCCCATCAAATGCATCCTACATGCCACCCACATGGGTAGGAGAGCAGTAGGGAAGGTGGATGTGGGGTCAGGTCACTGCAGGATGGTGGAGGAGGGAATTTTGTGAAGCTGGATTCTAGAAATGACTCTCAAATCGGTGAAATGCTGCATATTGAGATAATTATGTGTGAAGTGTGGTTATTTGTGCCTTCATTTTTTTAGCTCAGTGATAGGAAGTGAATCACCAAAGTTGTTTTGATTGCCTGAACAAGATTCAATTTCAAGCTCATCTTGGTAATGCATATATTCTAGATGCAGGCATAATTCCTCCTTAAGAAATGAGAACTAATAGAAGCTTACCAGCTTGACAGGAGGGAATATTTTGTGTATCTCTCAAAGGAAAATGTAGGTTAGTGGTGTAGTCCCTTTTCTGACCCAGCGACCTAGGGTTGTAAACACCCTTGGTTAGCTGTCCCCATCAGCCTTCACTAGGTCCAGGTATAACTCATTTGGAGATAAAAGACCCTCCAAGGATCCCTATTGTCTTAAAGGCTGTTGCCATTCAGCATAAGAGATCTTTTCCCTTGGAGCTAATATTAAATTAGGAAAGGAGTGACTTTATGACCATAAAACATTTCCAAGTATATTGGAGGTTTTCACAAAGAACCCTGTGTTTCCTTGATGCATGCAAACAGATATTATTGAAACAGGATGGAGGTCTGGATGGCTTTTTTGGTCATAGCCTGCAGTGAGAGAGACTTTATACCCACTATAGCTCTTTTTCACCTTGAGGTTGCATTTGTTTTACAGGAATAAAGAATAACAGGAAACTGTAACTCGAGGTGTACACCCATATGGTATAGTAGGGTGAATCAGGGAGATAAGCTTCCAGTTGAACCTTAGTCATGAAATCAAAACATCTTTGATGATTCATTTCCTCTCCCTGCCCCCTGCCCACCCCCACCCCTCAGCACTCACATTATAAATAGACACAATTGTGAATGACAGTGCTGAAAGGGAGTATTCCAAGGTCAAACTTCCATTCTGACTACATTTTCGGATTGGTATGATATATTCACATAAAATAATTTGTTTTTCCCTTCTGTAGTTTACAGCCTCTTTTCAAATCCTTAGTAACTTAGTGTATTTCATTTATTGTCTTGAATATAATTTTTCTGCCCGCCTCCCCCTACGCCCGCCCTGTGAAAAACTGCTGTTGATAATCTGCCTTTGAGTGACATATTCAGTGCAGTTCACAAGCCTAAATGCCTGTCTTTGCCTTTTTCCTTATTTTCCTCCTTGGTATTTGGAAATGAGTTAAATGAAAACAAGCAAAAGGAAATACCATAGCTGTGGATTAATTGGTACTAAACTCTGCCCATTATCCAGTAGATAACCGAGAGTACATTAGGAGCAACCTTATAGAACAAAGGAAAACAGTACTGCAGGATGCTTTTTTTTTTCAATGCTTATCCAGGAAAAAATCTATTTTCAAAAAAAGCAAAAAGAAAATCAATGTCAGTTTCACTCTTTACTGCTACACTTTAATTGGAGCAGTGGCAAAAACAAGTTGGCCTTTTAAGACCATCGATTCTACCGGGATGTATTATTGTGGATATTAACCATCTCCTAAATTCCAATTAAAATGATTGTACATGGGATGGATATTTGTACAAAAGTTTCTCCAACAGATAAACCTAGGAATAATTGAGAAAGCAGTGGGGATTATTATTATTTATGGCCAATTATGCTTAATCATATCTTTGTGAAAAAAATATCCCATCTCTTCTCCAGGGTCCTCACAGCTGTTTGTCTACAACAGAGCTCCAAGGAAGACCAGGGCTCCCTGTAAGGAGTAAGTGACCTGGCCAAACAGTCGCATAAAATCCAGAACACTTTTAGGATAAATTTTCAATTGAAGCTGGAATAGAAATTCCAAATGAATCACTGTTTTGGATCAAAAAAGATACTGATAGTTCAATTTTCTTTCTGTTCAGTAGATTTGGAGAACATATACTTTGTTTCAATGTTTTCAGCCCAGTTAAATATGTTTGAGTCTCATTTCGGATTCAGTTAGTGTGCGTCACAACATGCTTGGCAGATATGTTAGTTCCATTAAGTGCCTGTTTAAAATATAAATTCAAATTACCTTTCCAAAGGTTTGCATTTTTATAAGCATTTGAAGGAAAAAAATTTTTATTAACCTAACTGTCACCAAAAAGCATGTATGTGTATGTGACAGCGAGAAATAATTTATGTGTATGAAATATTTCCTCAGGGAAAATCTATTGTACTTTTTAAGATAACGTCAGAGTAAGGTTTCAGGGCTCCATCTCAAATTTTATGCTTTCAAGAGCTTTATTTTAATCCACTAGATCTTAGAGTTTATTTATACTACTTAAGAACATTTTCTCTTTCTTATGCAGAGCAATGAGAACAAAAGAACCAGAATAAAAACAGCTGGATTCAGTGGTGGCTCTTCTTGTACACAAAGCAGAAAGCCAAAATCCTTCCACACAGCCCTGAAAGGCTACTGAGCTTTCCACAAAACTACTGCATTTACAGATTTCTTGAAAGCATTATTAATGTTTTCGTAACTTTTCAACTTTCCTTTCCCTCTCCCCTGCATTTTGCTCTAGCGTATTGGAATGTTCCATTTAGTGACATGTAGGAAATTGAAGTCTTGAGCTCTGTGACACTGAACTGAGTTTAAAACAGCTCTTCTACTTTTAAACGGTATATACAGCTTTATCTTATTTCTGACAAGATCCTACAAACATTCTTACGACTATTTGTGTGGCACTCAATTTGCAGTCTTTCTCTTGAAGGTTATGTTAGGACAGTACATAATATATGAATCTGAGCTAAAGCCAAGATTCTATGCCTCAGCCTTTTTTTTTTTTTAACACTATCACAGTGTTCATAACAGTTAAAGGTGTTTCATAATCTACACTTATTTTTTTAAGCATACATATTTCTTTACTAACTTCATCGCCCAAACCTTCCTTTTTTAAAGGTTTTCAAATTTTTTTAATTACTTTTTTTCTATAGACGTAAAGTGTTTCAACTCAAGGAATATGCTGCCTTTTGGTGAAGCGGTGGGAAGTAAATGGAATATTGACTGTGACTCTTTTAATGGAGATACTCATTAACTACTTAATAATGCCCCGAATTCTTGATGCAATAGACCCTACTTTTAAAGAAAAATCAGTGGATTGCTTTGTACACGATACTGTTACACTTTAACATTTATTGATTGAAAAAATAGACGACAAAATATATTATTCAATTCATTAACAAAATAATCTGTGTTTTACTACTCACAAAAGCATAATTTTGAAGTCTAACATGCAAGTTCTACTGTTTATTCATTTCATAAGTAATCTTTGTGGTACTCGGGTACTCAACTTATGCAAACGTGATCAAACTTTTCCCATTTTGTCTATAATCCATCCCAATGTATGACTCTGATGTGTTACTATAGACATAGACACATTAGAAATGTGGGGAGCCACCAGGTTAAGAAGAAACAGGTGATTAAAAATAGAACTTCTGATCTCAATGAGGCAGCCCTGAGACGTGGCCTGAAGCAAGATCTTAATTCTGTGCCCAGGAACTGAACCTGAGTAGCCTGGATGAAAACCAGGCATCCTAGCCACCAGACCAGCAAGGGCTAGAGGCTAGAAGCTATTTTCCCGTGGATCTCTGCCCCCAGTGAAAAATACGTTTATCACGGAGGCAGAAACTGTACATGCAGGTTCAAAGTGTATTATTAGAGACAGAACATAAGAGGTGGGAGAGTACAGAGGGAAACGGTTAAAGTAGAAGCAAGAGAGAAAGGGTGTGCGAGTCCCCTGAGTGGGGAGTGTTGAGTTCTGCCCCATAGCCACAGGTGTAAGGCCCTGCACCAAGGCCACAGAAGCAGAGCCCAGAATCAGGGCCACCTCGGGAACTGACTGGGCCCCTGGCAACTGTTGCCCAAACCTCCCCCCCCCACCCCATCATCACCAACAGGCTGCTGGACTCATACTGGGCAAAATGCCCACCCAGGTGTTCATCCTTTAGCGCTGTAACCATCACCTAACACCACCCTTAGACATTTACAACTGCCTCCTGTTTGGGCTTCATGAAGCACAAAGAAGTGGGCTTCAGGCTGGACACTGTTAGCATGTTCTGAGACAAGAGATAGATGGGCTCCAGTTAAGGCATTTACAATCAGTCTCCTGTTTGCCCTCTGAAATGGAGGGGCAAACAGAGGAAATAGCCAGGTAGCCAAATTCCTAACACCAGCAGAAATTTTGTCTTGAGACTATAAAAACTGGCTACTAACCCATGGAAACTGTCGCCTCTCCCTGGTCTGTCAGGAGGTCAGCCCACTGCACTCACAGTGCCCACATTGTCTCTGCTCTTTGTTCTTAATAAACTCACTCTTCTGAAATGCTCTGTGTCTGGAAATACTTTTACAACCCGAGCTCGGATTGCCTCATCAAGGAGGAGCGCAGTAAAGAGGTGGTCATTTCATTGATGTAGGTCGTTCTTCCTTCAGGCCAATTATATGGTTTATTTTTCCACACCTAGCCTATCCTGGGACCCTCCCCTGGGTGTTCATGCACCCGTGAGCCAAGAAGGATCTTGAAATGAAGGCTTCTGGGAGGAACAAGACTCATTATGACCTCGCATTATCCCCTGACTTTTCACTCCCAAGGAGCCTTTCTAGCATTTGTGGTGTCTCCCTTAACCCAAAAAGGGGGAGCAGAGATCCCTTAATCCTTTACTCAAACAGGGATTTGCCCCTGTTTGTCCTTGCCATGATTATTACCTTGACTATTGCCATGACTACCACCTTAAGGTGTTTACAAGAGAAAAAACCTGGCTAATTCCTCTGTTTGCCCCTCCATTTCAGAGGGCAAGCAGGAGACTGATTGTAAATGCCTTAACTGGAGCCCATCTATCTCTTGTCTCAGAACATGCTAATAGTGTCCAGCCTGAAGCCCACTTCTTTGTGCTTCATGAAGCTCAAACAGGAGGCAGTTGTAAATGTCTAACCTAGAGCCCATCTATCTCCTGCCTCACTTCCAAATGACGCAGCAATCCAACTTCCGAACATATACACGAAGGAACTGAAATCAGTATCTCAAAGAAATACCTGCACCCTCATGTGTGTTGAAGCATTATTCAAAATAGGCAAGCCATCAGTTCAGTTCAGTCACTCAGTTGTGTCCGACTCTTTGCAAGCCCCTGGACTGCAGCACGCTAGGACTCCTTGTCCAGCACCAACTCCCGCAGTTTTCTCAAACTCATGTCCATTGAGTCAGTGATGCCATCCAACCATCTTATCCACTGTCATCTGCTTCTCCTCCTACCTTCAATCCTTCCCAGCATCAGGATCTTTTAAAAAGAGTTAGTTCCTTGCATCAGGTGGCCAAAGTGTTGGAGATGCAGCTTTAGCATCAGTCCTTACAATGAATATTCAGGATTGATCTCCTTTAGGATGGACGGGTTGGATCTCCTTGCAGTCCAAGGGACTCTCAAGAGTGTTCTCCAACACCACAGTTCAAAAGCATCAATTCTTCAGTACTCAGCTTTCTTTATAGTCCAACTCTCACATCCATACATGACTAATGGAAAAACCATACCTTTGACTTGATGGACCTTTCTTGGCAAAGTAATGTCTCTGCTTTTTAATAAGCTGTCTAAGTTGGTCATAACTTTCCTTCCAAGGAGCAAGCATCTTTTAATTTCATGGCTACAGTCACCATCTGCAGTGATTTTGGAGCCCAGAAAAATGAAGTCTGTCACTGTTTCCCCTGTTTCCCCATCTATTTGCCATGAAGTGATGGGACCAGATGCCATCATCTTAGTTTTCTGATGTTGAGCTTTAAGTGAACTTTTTGACTCTCCTCTTTCACTTTCATCAAGAGGCTCTTTAGTTCTTCTTTGCTTTCTGCCATAAGGGTGGTGTCATCTGCATATCTGAGGTTATTGATATTTCTCCCAGCAATCTTGATTCCAGCTTGTGCTTCATCCAGCCTGGCATTTCTCATGATATACTCTGCATATAAGCTAAATAAGCAGGGTGACAATAAATAGCCTTGATGTATCCTTTCTTGATTTGGAACCAATCTGTTTTTCAATGTCTAGTTCTAACTGTTGTTTCCTGACCTGCATACCGACTTCTCAGGAGGCAGGTCGGGTGGTCTGGTATTCCCATCTCTTGAAGAATTTTCCACAGTTTGTTGCGATCCACACAGTCAAAGGCTTTGACATAGTCAATAAAGCATAAGTAGATGTTTTTCTGGAACTCTCTTGCTTTTTTGATGATCCAGTGGATGTTTGCAATTTGATCTCTGGTTCCTCTGCCTTTTCTAAAATCAGCTTGAATATCTGGAAGTTCACAGTTCACATACTGTTGAAGCCTGGCTTAGAGTATTTTGAGCATTACTTTACTAGTGTGTGAGATGAGTTCAATTGTGCAGTAGTTTGAATAATTCTTTAGCATTGTCTTTCTTTGGGATTGGAATGAAAACTGACCTTTTCCAGTCCTGTGGCCACTGCTGAGTTTTCCAAATTTGCTGGCATATTGAGTGCAGCACTTTCACAGCATCATCTTTTAGGATTTGAAATAGCTCAACTGGAATTCCATCACCTCCACCAGCTTTGTTCATAGTGATGCTTCCTAAGGTCCACTTGGCTTCACATTCCAGGATGTCTGGCTTTAGGTGAGTTATCACACCATAGTCATTATCTGGGTCATGAAGATCTTTTTTGTACAGTTCTTCTTTGTATTCTTGCCACCTCTTCTTAATACCTTCTGCTTCTGTTAGGTCCATACCATTTCTATCCTTTATTGTGCCCATCTTTACATGATAAGTTCTCTTGCTATCTGTAATTTTCTTGAAGATATCTCTAGACTTTCCCATTCTGTTGTTTTCCTGTTTCTTTGCACCAATCACTGAGGAAGGCTTTCTTATCTCTTCTTGCTATTCTTTGGAACTCTGCATTCAAATGAGTATGTCTTTCCTTTTTTCCTTTCCCTTTTGCTTCTCTTCTTTTCATAGCTGTTTGTCAGGCTTCCTTAGACAGCCATTTTACCTTTTTGCAAAACCAAGACCAGGAGCTGACTGTGGCTCAGATCATGAACTCCTTATTGCCAAATTCAAACTTAAAATTGAAGAAAGTAGGGAAAACCACTAGGCCATTCAGGTATGACCTACATGAAATCCCAAACGATTATACAGTGAAAGTGACAAATAGAATAAAGGGATTAGATCTGATAGACAGAGTGCCTAAAGAACTATGGATGGAGGTTCATGACATTATACAGGAGGCCTTAATCAAGACCATCCCAAAGAATAAGAAATGCAAAAAGGCAAAATGGTTGTCTGAGGAGGCCTTACAAACAGGCAAGCCATAAAATGACCTAAATGTACTTTGATGAATGAGTGAATAAAAAAAATGTAATATATATTATATTATTCTAAAAAAAAAAGAAGAAAATCTGCTATTTGCAACAGTGTGGATGAACTGGGAGGGTGAAAATAAAAATAATGCTAAGTGAAATAAGCAAGACAGAGAAAGACAAATACTGTATTGCTTCATTTACGTATAGAATCTTAAAAAAAAGAAAAAAGTAGCTTTAGAGAAATATGGAATAGAATGATGGTTGCTGGGGCAGGGGAGAGGAGAAACGGGTGATGTAGGTCAAAGGGTACAAATTTTCAGTTATATGAAAAAGAAGTTCTGACATTCTAATGCACAGCATGATGACTCTAGTTAATAATATGTTACCATACACTTGAAAGCTGCTGAGAGTAAATCTTAAGCATTTTCACCTCAAAAATGAAAAGTTATTAAGTAATGTATGCATGAATCATCTTGATCTTGGTAATCATCACACAATGTACGTCAAACCATCATGCTGTACACTTTAAATATATACAATTATATTTATCAATTATTCCTCAATGGAGGTAAAAAAGAAGCCAGAGACATTACACCACTTACAATTCAGAAGTCAGAAAGAAAACAGGCTGGGGCCTTGAAGAGTCAGATGGATGGAGAGAGAATGATGGACCTTCCATGTTTTCAATCCCAAGTACATCACACAGCCCTCTCAGAGCCATACAAGTATTTCCAATTTCAAGGAGCAGTAGTAATTACAAATCACTTACTTACTGTTAGAAAACACAAATCTTTAAACTTCTGACTTACTCTTTAGCTTCTTTTTTTAAAAATTGATTTCTCTTAATTGGAGGCTAATTACTTTACAATATTGTGGTGGTTTTTGTGATACATTGACATGAATCAGCCATGGGTGTACATGTTCCCACCATCCTGAACCCCCCTCCCTCCTCATCCCTCTGGGTTGTCCCAGAGCACCAGCTTTGGGTGCTCTGCTTCATGCATCAAAGTCAGGTTGCAGACAGCTTTCACTTCCACTGACACTCTGGGTTGACCGGCACAGCTGCACCTTCCCAGGCTATGCAAAGGCTCTCCTATTCTCACTTTGTAAAGCCAGAGATGGAGACCATTTCAGACAGCAGTCTCCAAAACAGCCTTACAAAAGCAGAAGAAGGCCAGATGAGCCTTAATAGTTAACAGTAAAGCTCTCTAACAGTGAAGACAAAGAAAGCGACATATTCTCCAGAAAGCTGAAAAACAGAGTAACTTCTTTTTTGATAATGAGGAAACACAGAAATTAAATGCAATGTGTGAATGAGAATTGAATGCTAGTAGAGGTAGAAAAAGTAAAATGGACATTATTGATTTGACTTCAAAACTTCAGATAATAACTATTGGTTAGATATTAGTATTCTATCAATATTAAATTTCCTGAATTTGACAATGTGCTTTGTTTATTGAAGTAAATACCCTTGTTTTTAGACGATCCACATTAACAATTTAGAGGTAAATGGGCATAGCTTCTGTTTCTTATTCTTAGTAGTTCAGGGGAAAAAAAAGTATGTGTGACTATTTGTGTATGTGCAATGGAAGAGAAAGAGAGGGAATGATAAAGCAAATGTGGCAAAATAATTGGTAAATTTGGATAAAGGGTATATGGGACTTATTTGTACTATTCTTGTAACTTTCTGTCAATTTGTAATTATATAAAAATCATAAAGTTAAAAAAAAGAAAGAATACCTCTTCTTAAAAACATGTAACTCAAGAGGCCTTCCGCATTATACTTAGTTGTTTCAGTCATTAAGAGCTGTGATTATTATCTCCACACTTAACATATATATTTATAGTGATTAACGGCTCCCCAGCTGAGCAGCAAGTGCGTCCCTATTCTCACAGTAGGAGATAAGCCTGTCCATCCATCAAAGTGAAGGCAAGTACAGGAGTTGGGTGACCCTTTTGTTCTAGTTACTATTGCTCATGACGTTGAAAATTTAGTAATTATAAAACAACACAATCCATGTATTCTCTCTCATGGTTTCTGTGGACAGGGATTCATGAAGGACTCAGTGGCAGTGGCAGTGGTTTTAGTCACTCAGTTGTGTCCAACTCTTTGCAGCCCCAGGGACTGTAGCCTGACAGGCTCCTCTGACCATGGGATTTCCTCGGCAAAAATACTTGGGTGGATTTCCCTTTCCTTCTCCAGGGGATCGTCCTGACCCAGGGGTCAAACCTGTGTGTCCTGCTTGGAGGATTTTTCACCACTGAGCCAACTGGGACACCCTCGGAAAGGACTTATCTGGGTATTTTTGACTTGGGGCCTCTGAAACAGCAAGAGACTGAAGCAGCTGGGGATTAGATGGGCTTCTTTCTCTCAAAGCTGTTTCAGGGATTGTTCTGTGACCTTTCCACATGGGCTAGATTGGGCCTCCTCACAACATGCTGGCCTCAAGGGAGCTGGACTGCCTACACATGACTCAGAATTCTAAGAAACTGTCCTAAGGGAACCAAGTGGAAGCTACATGAGCACTTATTAAACAGCCTTGGAAATCCACATTAATTCCTTCTGATATAATCTCAAACCTGCCCAGATTAAGGGGAGGAAACACAGACACCATTTTTTGATGGCAAGTGTGTCAAACTCCCACTGTAAGAACAACACGTGGGATGAGAGATCTTATCACAGTCATCTTGAAAACTACAACCTGTCACTTCTGACGTATCTGTAAAGCAAGATGATCACAGATGGTCTCACACGGCTGTTTCCCAGAAAGTTAAGGCCTATCCCTATCCCTATCCCCACCTGAAGTCCCAAGGCCTATAGAGAGAGAAATTTGTCTGTCTCTGTACCAAAGAGTGCCTAAACTACTGCTCTTTGGTCTGTTTTGTTTCTACAGAATCTAAGTTGCTGGTTCAAATATCACAGTTTTTCTGTTTGAAAAGTACATGTGCATGGTTTAAATTCCTATAGATACCCTCAAGTCGCATAAGCTCTTCTATTGATAACATAATGGTGTGACATTAAGTGAGTGACTGAGTTGAGAGTCCTCTTGAAAACAAAGCCTGACATGGGGTTATGAATAGGTAGTTTGTTAGGAGGTTTGCTCAGGGACCAGGAGTGATAGTAACAGAGAATATAAGAAGGATGGGGGATATTCAGTCCAACTGTCCATTATGGAGTTAGTGTACCCATGGGGAATTGGGGCTTGCTGCAAAGGAGGATGGATTTAGAGACGTGATGATCTATCACCTTCTTTCTCCATGGGGCAAGGGTTTCTCCAGCGGGTGTGGACTGTCCCCACATCTGGCCTTCCACATTAGTACCAAAAAAAAAAAAAAAAAAAAAAAAAAGGTGCTGAGCATAAATCAAAAGACCAAACAAGCATGAGTTTGGTGCTGCATAGCAAGTGGGTCTGAAACTGTGAGGTAGGGCTCGGACGCACCCAAAACACTTCACAGTGATGACTGACGCACTCGACACTCTGAGCAATAAACGGCTACTTTTCTCTGTGTCAGGAATGTGGCTATAAAATATTAACAGTGGTGTTCAAATATTAACAAGTGTGGTGTGATGGGAGCCTGTTGTGAAATTTTCAGGAATTTTGTTTGCTGGTTAAATCAAACTTCTATTAAAAATTAAATTATATAAACTTACAATTAAATAAATTATATTTTTAAAAAACAAAGAAAATAAGCACTCATGATTCATCACTTTCTAAATAGCTTACTGCATTTGCTCTGATCTTGAGATTGTCTTTTTGATTTTTAAGGCAAACATGCTACATAATGGCACAGCAATGCCCATCTGTTCCCAATTGTATATTCAGAAATGCTACGGTGGTAACTTGAAATCAGTCACGGTAGGGGTATTTATGCCATGGCCACCAAAACACCACAAATCCAGGCTCTGCCTCTGTGTGTGTGTGTGTGTGTGTGTGTAAGAATGGGTTGTTTGGCATTTATCAGTGCACCAACAACCAATCATTTTTGCTTTTGTTATTTTCACTCCTGCTCATTACTGTTAACTCCATCTCCTCCCCTCACCCCTACTCCAGCAGCATCATCTTTAAGTTCATTGTCTTGAAGAAGGATAAAAGGGGACAAACAACAATTGCTTTCTGGGTTTTTGAGTTTTAAAAGCTTAGGTCCTGTTGGGGGAAAAAAGGATGATCACACACAGATAATAAAACAGATCTGGGACAAGGTAAGATGTGCAAAATGGGTTTCCCTGGTGGCTCAGTGGTAAAGAATCTGCCTATCAATGCTGGATATGTAGGTTTGATCCCTGGGTCGAGAATGTTCCCTGGGGAAGAAAATGGCAACCCACTCCAGTATTCTTGCCTGGGAAATCCCATGGACAGAGGAGCCTGCTGGGCTACAGTCCATGGGTCGCAAAGAGTCGGACACAATATAGCGACTAAACAGCAAAAACAACAAGATGTGCAAAAGCAAAGTTTACCGTAACCTTACCCACCCCTCAAACCAAGTAAGGGACTTGAGAGTAGGGAGGAGCATGCAGATGATTGTCTGAGAGAGAAAAACCATGAAATTTTATGCTCAATTTCTTGGGAGCTCAATTTCTTGATAAACAATAACACCAAGATAGATTTGGAGGAGAGAAGCAAAGGAGTTAGATCTCCTTTGGTAAAATCCTAGGTGTTCAGTAAGAGCCTGAGATGGAAAAGGAAGCAGATTGTCTGGACAACTGACCCTGACTGATGTCACAACAGCCCTGCCTTCAACACTGACATGGTTGGGTCTCTGTAGAATGCCTCCTGAAGACCCAGGATGGCATGACAATAGTGAAGGGATTCACATAGACCCCCCAGGCTGCCCACTGCTGTGGCCCAGCAGGCCTGAGGTGGGGGAGAGAGTCCCCTCTGCGATCTTTACAGACAGATCTTAGGACTGTGCAGCAGTAGTCTATGGAACCAAAGATGAGAAACAGGGTGAAGGATGGTTCAACAGGTGCAGACACGGCAGAGGACTCCGTATCCCTGGTGCCACACCACTCAAGCCATGGCACAGTGAAAGCCCTGGGGCTGACATCTAGTCCCAAGAAAGCACGGGAAAATTCTGAATTAATTAAAATCAAATTTGTACTTCATTGTGGCATTGAGGCTCATAATAGAAATTAACTAGAGTTACAGGAAATAAAAAGAGCTGACTTTCTTACACACCTAAGTTTGTGAACTTGGATTACTACCTGCTGCACTTTGACTGGATGGGAAAATCAATTTCTGAAAACATACCTACTTTCAGGGTTCTTTTGGGGTTTGTTGTACAATTTGCCATATCAGGCACAAAGCGTATGCCTGCTGCTTCCAAGGGTCAGTTGATAATAGGCTGTATTGATTGAACTAGAGATTATTACAGTGGGAGTCCCTAAATGCTCCTGGGACTTTCAAGGGGCAATCCTCTGGAAACATAAAAGGGTATTATTAACATTTTCATGTCATGTTTAATGTCTGGGAAACATTCTTATGCCAGGACAAAGTCTGTGAGGCACCGACACACTTGAAGAAACCTGTATTTTTCCTTCTCTCTGTATTTGGAAGATTATTATTTTTACAAATATTCACTGCCCTTCTGTGATAGAATATTCTATTTCCCTATTGCGTTTGCATCAGGAAAACACAATGGCTGCGTGACTTACTCTGACAAAGAAATATGGGAGAAGCGATGTGTGTCACTTGTAAGAAAATATTTCCTATGTTCACTACTTTTTTGACCAGCAATGCTCTAGATTTTAGAACACTGATGGCAAAAATAATTCCAACTCTTCACCACTCCCTACATAATGCGTGATTTTGTAGCAACTTCCATCGAGGGCGGAGTTCCTCTTTCCTGGCCAATAGAATGTGGAAGAAGCCATGATATGCTATTTCATAACCTAATTGGCAGGAACCCAGATACTGTCACATGAAGAAGCCTGGCTTAGCCTGTTGAAGAATGAGGATGAAGAACGAGGGACCACAGATGAGATGTCTCATCTGAGACGATCTTGGACCAGTCCATTGCAAGTCAACCACAATACATGCGAGGGAGCCAAGCTGAGATCAACTGAGCTTCACCCAGATCAGCAGACTTGTCCAGCAGGCAGGTAACTCAGCAAAAAGCATAGATGCTTATTCCTGAATACAGCTAAAGATTTGTAGTGGTCTGAAATTGCCACATTAAGGTGTCCAGAGATAACTAGTACACAGGTTAGTCAGCCTGCACCTCAAAGTGCAGAAGATGCAGAACAAAGCTATAGACAGCATGCAAGTAGCATGAAGTCTCAACAAGAAACTAACCTTTTTTAATTGTAAGTCACTGAGATATGGGACTGCTACCCAGAATAGCCTAGCCCATGCTGACTGATACATCAATCAATCTTCCTAACTAAGCTTTCTCTACTTCTGATTTATTTTTTCTTCCTATTTGATTTCTATTTCATAGAAACTGGGTTTGCATAAGGAGAAGGAAATGGCAACCCACTCCAGCATAAATTCCTTATGATACTGCTATCTAGCTGCTTCTCATATTGTTCCATGCATGCGTGCATTCTAAGTCGCTTCAGTCGTGTCCAACTCTTTGCGACCCTATGGGCCATAATCTGCCAGGCTCCTCTGACCATGGGATTCTCCAGGCAAGAATGCTGTAGTGCGTTGCCATGCCCTCCTCCAGGGAATCTTCACGATGCAGAGATCAAACCTGCCTCTCTTACGTCTCCTGCATTGGCAGGCAGGTTTGCCTGGGGAAACCCATCTAGTGCCATCTGGGAAGCCCTCTTGTTATTCATCCTAAACTTTTCCTGACTTTAGACCTTAAGATTCATCTCTTTTCCAGGATCCCTGGACCACAAGGTCAGGTTTTAGCAAATTGGAAATTTGTGCACTTTTTTTAGTGATAAGACTTTGCAAGACCAAGGCCAAGGTCATACTTTGGGGGCCATCTGCATGTTACCTTTAGAATTCACTTCCTTTCATTTTGATTCACAAGAGCATTTAAGGTGTAATGTCAAACAACCAACAAAGCATGACTTTTATTCTAGTTTCCAAGTAGCTGGAAAATTGCTACTGAGCAAAATTTGAAACAGTCCATTCATCTTTTCTAGGGAAATACATGTGCCATCAGAACAGTATATAAGATTCTTTATTTATACCATCCAGAACACGCTTAGACATTCAGTCAGTGAAGAGTAGTAGACATAGGAACTTTTAAAAGGAATTGCCAATCCACTATATTGATTAATGTAGAGTATCATAATTGCTTTTTGGAAGGTCAAATTTGATCAAACACTGTTCCCACTAGCTAGAGAAAAGGGTCTATCATCTTCTCAGTTCCCTGACCACAACTTTCTATTCTTAGGAGGGATATTAGATGCAAGGTTACTGGGGAGCCACTATGCTTAGAAGAAGGACAAGGTCAAACATAGGGATGTACCTGGTTGGAAATCACTGCTGACTGGAGATCCCATGCACTGCCAATGGGACTGAAAACTGGTCCAATCACTTAGAAAAACCAACATATCTGTAGAAGTGTAATATTTGCACCTTCTATGATTCAGCAACCTTATTTCTTGGTATATACGCAATAGAAAGTATATATCTTTGTACCAAAAGATATACAACAGAATATTTATAGCAGCATTATTCATAATAGTCCCCAATTCAAAACTATCCAAACTCCCAACAGAAGCATAATGGAAAAAATAATTGTGGTATACCTACAGAATATTACCTAGCAGTGAACATGAACAGTTTATGACTATACACAAAGCATCATAAATCACTTCACAGATGTAATGCTGAGGAGGAAAAAACCTCAGGTGCAAAGAGGTTATACTGGATGAGTCCATTTTCATGAAGTTTAAACATAAGCAAAACAAAAGTTCAGTGGTGTAGAAGTTGGGATATTTGTCACTTTTAGGGGGCGGTGACTTGGAGGTGGGCAGGAGGAGGGCTTCTGGGGCTGGCAGTGTTCTGATTCCTGATCTGGGCACTGATGACATGCATGGGTTCACGTGTCAAAGTTCTGCGAGTTGTCGTCTTATGCTTTACACATTCCTCTGTACTCATATTACCCTTCACTAGACTTAAGGGGCAGAGAAGGCAATGGCAACCCACTCCAGTGTTCTTGCCTGGAGAATCCCAGGGACGGAGGAGCCTGGTGGGCTGCCGTCTATGGGGTCGCACAGAGTCGGACACGACTGAAGCGACTTAGCAGCAGCAGCAGCAGACTTAAGGGGAAAAACGACAAGAAAGAAAACTAAGCAAATTACTCTCAATCTTGTTTTCTCTTGGTTATATCCCATGATCTTCACAACTATCCCTATTATAAAGTCTCCTAGCATTACTGACCTCTCTTCTTTGTATTTGTTTCAGTTAAAATTTTATATTCATTTGTGTGAATCTTGCACATGACAAGAATAGTGCCTGGAACATAGTAAATATTTAATAAACATTTTCAGGTGAATAAACAGAGGTCTATGTTTCTATAACATCACAAGGGTCTATGCAGGTTTTGTTTAGAGACTGTGTCTCATTTTGTTTGCCAATGAACCACATGTCCAGCACAATGCCTGGTACATAGTGGACCCTCATTATATATATGTGTGTGTATATGTATACACACACATATATATATTTAAAACACAGGAAGGAAGGGAGGGAAGGGGAGATGGAAAAGAGAAAAAGCCTGGTTTCCCCAATGCATAGGAGGAAGCTTACAGCTTTATAGTATGATATTTCTATCATCCTGCTCATGAATATCTCACAGAGAATTTATGATTTTTTTTCCATATTAACTTTGTAGTCATCAAACTCTCAACTGGAGAAAAATGGACTGACCAGTCAATTCTCAGATCCAAGTAGGAGGACTCAAGACAAATGAATTGGATCTCTCCCTAACCTTCTGACTGTCTCCCCAAAGATAAGCCATGGCCCTTGAGAAGCACGGCTAAAGATAAGCATGGCCCTTGAGAAGCACAGCTAAAGATAAACATGGCCCTTGGGTCTGCATACATCTCTACAACACAGGCTGTGTTTAGTGAGAATTATAAATAGCATTAATGTAATAACATCCTGGAATGCGAAGTCAAATGGGCCTTAGGAAGCATCACTACAAACAATGCTAGTGGAGATGATGGAATTTCACTTGAGCTATTTCAAATCCTAAAAAAAAATGATGCTGTGAAGTGCTACACTCAATATGCCAGCAAATTTGGTAAACTCAGCAATGGTCACAGGACTGGAAAAGGTCAGTTTTCATTCCAGTCCCTAAGAAAGGCAATGCCAAAGAATGCTCAAACTACCACACAGTTGCACTCATCTCAGATGCTAGTAAAGTAATGCTTAAAATTCTCCAAGCCAGGCCTCAACAGAATGTGAACCATGAATTTTCAGATGTTCAAGCTGGATTTAGAAAAGGCAAAGGAACCAGAGATCAAATTGCCAACATCTGTTGGATGATCGAAAAAGCAAGAGGGTTCCAGAAAAACATCTACTTCTGCTTTATTGACAATGCCAAAACCTTTGACTGTGTGGATCACAACAAACTGTGGAAAATCCTTAAAGAGATGGGAATACCAGACTACTTTACCTGCCTTGTGAGAAATCTGTATGCAGGTCAGGAAGCAAGTTAGAACTGGACACCAAAAAACAGACTGGTTCCAAATCGGGAAAGGAGTACGTCAAGGCTGTATATTGTCACCTTGCTTATTTAACTTATATGCAGAGTACATCATATGAAATGCCAGGCTGGATGAAGCAGAAGCTGGAATCAAGACTGCCAGAAGAAATATCAGTAATCTCAAATATGCAGATGACACCACCCTTATGGCAGAAAGGGAAGAAGAACTAAAGAGTTTCTTGTTGAAAGTGAAAGAAGAAAGTGAAAAAGTTGGCTTAGAACTTAACATCAGAAAACTAAGATCATGGCTTCTGGTCCCATCACTTCATGGCGAATAGATGGGGAAACAGTGGCTGTCTTTATTTTGGGGGCTCCAAAATCACTGCAGATGGTGACTACAGCCATGAAATTAAGATGCTTGCTTCTTGGAAGAAAAGTTATGACCAACCTAGACAGCATATTCAAAAGCAGAGACATTACTTTGCCAACAAAGGTCCGTCTAGTCAAGACTATGGTTTTTCCAGTAGTCATGTATGGATGTGAGAGTTGGACTATAAAGAAAGCTGAGCACCAAAGAATTGATGCTTTTGAACTGTGGTGTTGGAGAAAACTCTTGAGAGTCCCTTGGATTGCAAGGAGATCCAATCAGTCCATCCTAAAGGAAATCAGTTTTGAATATTCATTGGAAGGACTGATGCTGAAGCTGAAACTCCAATACTTTGGCCACCTGATAGGAGAACTGTCTCATTTGAAAAGACCCTGATGATGGGAAAGATTGAAGGCAGGAGGAGAAGGGGATGACAGAGGAAGAGATAGTTGGATGGCATCACCAACTCAACGGACATGAATTTGAGTAATCTCTGGGAGTTGGTGATGGACAGGGAGGCCTGGAGTGCTGCAGTGCTGCTGCTGCTGCTGCTGCTGCTGCTAAGTCGCTTCAGTCGTGTCCAACTCTGTGTGACCCCACAGATGGCAACCCACCAGGCTCCCCTATCCCTGGGATTCTCCAGGCAAGAACACTGAGTGGGTTGCCATTTCCTTCTCCAATGCATGAAAGTGAAAAGTGAAAGTGAAGTCGCTCAGTCATGTCCAACTCTTCGCAACCCCATGGACTGCAGCCTTCCAGGCTCCTCCGCCCATGGGATTTTCCAGGCAAGAGTACTGGAGTGGGTTGCCACTGCCTTCTCTGGTGCTGCAGTCCATGGGGTCCCAAAGAGATGGACACGACTGAGCGACTGAACTGAACTGAACTGAATATTATTAGGAATCATGATCTCAGGAATCATACTAAAAAATCCCTGTACATCCTCAGAAAAATTCCAGGATAGGCTGGCTAGTATCATTCCTTTTTCAGAGATGCTGAAGTTAAGTGCTTGCCTGAGGTCTTAGAGCTAACTTTAATTAAAAGAATCTTCACTTGAACCCAAAGGTCTTCATCCACTGAGCATCCCCACCAATTAAAAAAATAGCCAATATTGACTAAGCCAAGTCCTTCAACAATGACCACAGGTCACATTTCTTAAGACAAGGTGCCAGACCCTCTTCTAAGTGCTTACACACTCCCTGTGTCACTATTCGCCCCTGAAGAGATGAAGAAATAGAGACCCTGAGGTTCATGGCATGCTGATCCATGGTTGTCTGATGTGCAGGTGGAGAGGCAGCCTGGCTCCAGGTGGGCAGCCTTAGTCACCACACAATCCACCTCTTATATGTTCCATCAGTGAATCCAGTGCTTCACAAACTTGAGCCTGACTGGGAAGCACAGAGGGGCTTGTACAGATTTGACAACCCCATCCCTAGAGCCTGGGGTTCAGCAGGTGTGGGACAGACTCAGCATCTGCATTTTGGCACACCTGGAGAGGGCATGAAGCCCCACACCCTCTCCCCTCACGTTGCTCCATGTATTTCTCTCACTGCTCAGGAGTTATAACCTTTTGTAATAAACTGGTGATCTAATGGGGGGGAAGGGCACAATATTTTCTGAATTATCCCCAAATGTTGCCACTCCTCACTAAAATATTGTCTCCTAATGTTATCTTATAGACTAGACAGTAATGTAAATGGCTTTAAAAATAATAACAAGACTAAGATTTTAAAGATGATAATAAAATATTCTCATGTTTGCTCCAATATAGAGATGTTTTTGCTGATAAAAGGGGTGATTAACCCTAGGATGATTTTCAATCTTTGATAGAGAATAAATGATAAGGCTTTAAGAAAAAGAAAGAATCTGCATTTTGAGCAAGTGCCCAGATTTTTTGGTTGTTGCTCATTCAGGAACCGCTCTTCAAGGGGAGGTCATTTTAATCTCCAAGAACCCACGATGAGGAAGATGCTATCATCTCCTTGAGTTCCAGGGTGGCTTAAAGGTTACATTGTCTCCAACGAGTGGCACAGGGCAGGTGTCAATCAATGAATCTTGAACCAAGCAGTGAAATGACTTGCACCGCATCATGCAGCTGAATGGCACTCTGAAGATTAAATTTACCCTGTCATTCCAGAGACAAGGCATGTAGGGACTCCCCAGATTGCTTTTGAAGAATGTACTGATACCTCTCACATATTAGACCAGCAGGACATCCAAGAAGCTGAGATTCAGGTGTTCTCCAGCTCTCACAAGATCTAGAATAGCTTCCTGCACCTAAAGATCACCCAAAAATCATCTGCTAAATTGAACTGAAGTGGTATTCTCCTCATTCTTCTCCCTGGAGTAAAGATTCAATAATTTTGTTAAATTAGGAAATACTTGCTTCTTGTTTTCTTCCAGCATGTGGTCCTTTCTCTCAGGGATCACAATTTAGTTTGCTTGCCACAGAGTGCTTTTGTATATACTATTATCAATAGAACTTTTTTTTTTTTCATTTAGACTAACCCTGGAAGACAGAGAAAAAGTGTAACAGTTTCTTGTTCATTCCTGGTTAACTTGAGCAATATACATATGTGATAAATATCTAGTTCAACTTCCATTATTAGTAACAATGAAACATTGCCATCCATTGATATGTTTCCTCAGAGGAAGTGAGAGCATTCAATCACACTTCATCCTATTCACCATCCTGTGTGAAAGTTAGGTAGGTATTTTTGGAAAATGGAAAGAAATCAAGGCACTGAGGTGGGAAATGGAACCCTACCATCACAGAAGCTTGGAATTCATACAACTCAGAATGTTTTCGGGCCTTTGCGTCACTTGGAAATTGAGCTGAGCCTCCAGTATTCTGGGTTTCCTTGGTAGCTCAGCTGGTAAAGAATCCGTCTGCAATGCAGGAGACCCTGGTTCAATTCCTGGGTTGGTAAGATCCGCTGGAGAAGGGATAGGCTACCCACTCCAGTATTCTTGGGCTTCCCTGGTGGCTCAGCTGGTAAAGAATCTACCTGCAATGCGGGAGACCTGTGTTTGATCCCTGGGTTAGGAAGATCCCCTGGAGAAGGGAACGGCTACCTACTCCAATATTCTGGCCTGGTGAATTCCATGGACTGTATAGTCCATGGGGTCGCAAAAAGTTGGACACGGCTGAGCGACTTTCACTCTGGGGTTCTGGGTAATGTGTTTATGGAAAAAAGAGTTTTTCACACTATGCCAGAGAGATGCCGCCATGTTCCCTGTCCTCCTTCGTTTGGCCTGATTTTCCCTCCTGATGTTTCTATCCCCAGCACAGGCACCTTCATTCTCCCAGGGCAAAGGGCCATGGGGTCTGTGCCGCCCTCGGTTCCCTTCCACTGGCCCACCGTCACATCCCATCAGTGACTCTATCCCCAGGCGTCACTCTATCCATAGCTGCGGCTGTCAGTGAGGCCCTAGACACATGGAGCCGCTTCCACCAGCTCAATGCCTATCTAGCAGGGTGTGCCACTTTGCTTCCAGTGGTCTGTACCTGAGGTCTGCTTCAGAAAGCACCCTGAGACTACAAGAACTCTTTACTTTGGTGCCTGGGGGTTTATATCACCCTAGGCTTGGCCCACAACCAAGGGGTGACCAGGGCAGAAGGAGGAAAGCCCAGCTCCATACTGCCAAACGAAACAAACTCCGAGGTGGTGCTGATGCTCCAGAGTGCCCCGTGGGGTGAGCCTGGGGCAGGGGCTTCACTGAAAGCTCCCTCTGGCCTGTCTCTTCTCCTTCTCTGACTTGTTTCCCTCCCCGTCACTGGTTTCTGCTGGGAGCAACTCCATGGGAAGTTCCTTTCTATGGACCCTCGCCTAGAGAGCCCGCCCCAGAACAGTCTAGTGGAGTGTCCGCCTTTCCACTCTGGAAGCTACCACCTTAGTTCATGATCCACCATGGAAGCACCCAGATCACCATCTCAGCTCCTGACTCATCCTGCTCACCGACTATTCTACATCATTCTAAGGATGTCCCTGAGCACTGCACTCCTCTGATCAAAAGGCAGTGATCATTGCTCATCTGCTGTGGGATCAAGGACAAACTCAGCCTGAAGTTCAGAGCCCTCCACACCAGGACTCCAATCCATCAATCATTAACTCCGCAGATTAACTCCTGCCACTGTATGAAACTCAATGTGGACAAACCGCCACCCTACTTTCTCAGCCCCCTCCTTTGCTCAGAGCTGTTCTTTCACCCTAAGAGGGCCTCTCGTTTTATCTAAGTAACAAGTCATTCAAGTCCATCTCAAAGGCCTTTTCTATTATGAATACCTTCCCTTGTTTTTATTAGTTTCCTCTTGCTGTCATAAGAAGTTACACCACAGATTTAATGGCTTAACACACACTGATTATCTTGCAGTTCTGTAGGTAAAAAATCAAGGCAGGCTCACCTCAGCCCTTTACTAAAGATTCCCAAGGAGGAGGTCGATGTGTGGACCAGTTGGGCTCTTACCTGGAGGTTTTATTTATTTATATTTTTGGGCGGGGGGGGGGTATCTATTTTACAACTCCTTTGGCTTGTTAGCAGAATTCTATTCCTTCAGGTTGTAGTAGTGAAGTCCGTGGCCCCTCTGTTGAGAAAGCCAGTCCCTGTCAAGCTTAGGTTCTCTTTGACTTCCCCTTCTGTCATATCCCTTCTGCCTTCAATCGAGAAAGTTCTCTGCTCCTAATAGATCATGTGGTTAGACTGAGCCACCCAGATAATCCAGGACAATCTCCCCCATCTCACGGTCCATAACCTTAATCACATCTGCACAGTCCCTTTCACCAGGTAACCTAACACATTCATAGGTTCCACAGTTGACAGTGTAAGCATCTTTGTGGGGGCAAGTCTGCTAGTCACATTCCCCACCCCCATAAAAATGGTCTCTTCCCACTCTGAAATCCTATTTTCCTTCCTATCTCCCTTACGGTAATTTTCCCTCACAATATAAAGTAGGAATTCTAACACTTCAGTTGTGCTTACAGGCACTCTTCCAAGCACTTTACACATTTGGATCCACTGAATCTTTGTGACAACACTTTGAGGTCAGGACTATTACCATCTCCATTTCACTGAGGAGGAAACAGAGACATAAGGAGACTCATAAGCTGACAAATGGTAGAACCAGGCATGGCAGAGCTGATGCTATGTGGGTGCCAACTAAGTGTCCTTCCAGCTCCACGGGAGGACTTCACTTCCAACTGCCCCTGCATCAAGGTGGGGCCGCATGACCAGTTCTGGCCACTGGAAGGGCCAGAAGAAGGGCTGACGGTCACTTTTCTAGCTTGGCCCCTCAAATACGTGGCATAGTTTTCCATGTGTTTTCTCTTTCCCTCTGGCTAGAAGCAAATGACCCCACGATGGCAGAGCCACACCATGAAGAGCCTGGGCCTCTGAGTCAGTGCTTACAGGATGAGGGGGCCAGGAGGTCCTCTTGCCGGGGCAGTGGCGTGTGAGTTAGCTCACCTCCTGGGCTTATGTCACTGGGATTTTGGGGATCTTTGTTACAGCAGCTAGTACTACATCCTTTGATGAATACACCAACTTTCAAGCGTAGGAAGACTGGCTCTGGAGTCTGTGCCCTTAATGGAAATGCTATGCCTTCCCTCTTCTTTTCCTGAAGAATAATACCTCTGGGATTACTGGATGAACCCAGCCTTTATGGAGATAACGTAAGGGTGATGTGACGTGTTCATAGCACACCTTACACTGTGCTGGCCACTCAGATACTTCTGAGTCTGGGAGGCTGGAGTCTGCTAACTCCCTTTCCCCCTCTTCCCACACTTATGCACTGTTTAATATACAGGCAACAAACATCTGCTGGGTTAAATGTAGAAGATGGGCTTTTCTGGGTACACTGAAACATACACATTACCAGATGTAAAACAGACAGCCAGTAGGAACTCGTTGTATGATGCACAGAACCCAAAGCCGGCACTCAGTGACAGTGTAGAGGGTGGCCTGTGGCGGGAGGCGGGGGGGAGGTTCAGGAGGGAGGGAATACATGCCTATCTATGGCTGGTTCACGTTGCTGTGCGGCAAAAACCAACACAGCACTGTAAATCACTTATCCTCCAATTAAAACTTTTTTAAAAGATGACGTTTTCTAAACAAATTAGTTATATAAAATAATTTCAGAGAAAATAGTCCAGGTATCAATATTTGAAAAAAATCACTCACTTGCAGAGAGTCAGAGACCATCCTATTGACACAGGACCTGCTTAAAGGTGAAAGCTAAAGGGCTCTGACCTGCTTGCTTACACCTGCCAGGTGCTACTTCCTTGTGACAAGTGTATCAGAAAGAAACTTAGGTTACCTTGGAAATACCAAAATATAGTAGCGACTTGTGAAAGAATATTTTGCCTAATGATAAATGTGGTGATTTTACAAGTTCTGTGTCCTCTCCAAGCAGTGAAATAAAGAAGGTCACTTTCTCTCACATTAAAGGTCATAATATAAAGGAAACCCTTTGGTCTTCTCAATAAGAGCGTTCAAATAGAATAATTATACCCATTTCACTTTGGATTTTTCATCAGGTTACATAATCTGGTGATGTTTGCTAGGCAGGAAAACCAGCAGAAAAGACTGGGATGACTGAAATAAACAATCCCACTGTAATTCCCCCAACTTAAGATGACAGATTCTCAGAAGGAGCAAGAAATGGACTTAAAAATAAAAGAAACAAAGAAACAAAAATACAAACTGCTTATTACAATACCAAATGCCAGAAGTCTAGCATAAATACATTCTGGTATGGCCTCAAAGCAATATGGTTCTAAAATGCTCCTAAATGATTCTAGAGCCTCTAAAATTTATAAATCCCACCTTTCATTCCATCCATGCCCTACATCTACTTACTAACATCCTAGAATGTGAATAAAGCCTTTTAAAATTTACATTTAAGCAGATGTTTGCATATGAGTTTATCTTCATACCTATCAATATATTTAAATATTAAATTTTGTACTTATAAATGTATATATTATTCTTCATATCTGTGAATATATTTTTCTTTTAAATGCTAATAGGGATATATGCTACAACTTGGGTTGTCAAATTATAAACATTTGCATAAATGTTTATCTATAGTCATGATGAGGAATGCTCTGCCCTCCAGCACCCGCCCCTCACTCCCAAGTTCCAGACCCAAATTTTTACTGTGCGGTAGACCTCTCCTCCTTGGGCAAACTCCAGGAGATGGTGCGGGACAGGGAAGCGGGGCATGCTGCAGTCCTCGGGGTCAAGAAGGGTCAGACACGACTTGGCAACCGACAACAACAACAAAGACCTCTCCGAAAGTATATAGCATGCGAGACTCTCACAGCCCCAAATCAATTCCAGCATTTCCTCTCCAAAATGTACTCTTCCAAGGATAGTCCTGATCTGGTTGATAGTGCTGGCATCACCCAGAAGCCTGATACAACAAGGAATCTAGGCGCTTTTCTCCATTCCCTCCTTTCCCCTTTCTCCCATGCTTAAACAAGCATCACAGCCCCTAGAACTGGCCTACGAAACGTTTTCTTTAAACTCCTTACTTAACGCTCTAAAATTCCTTAATGTGTACTAGGTCCTTGCCCTTGTGTTTATGTATAATTACACTGTAATGAGAGAAGCCAGAAAATAGACTAGAAAAAAAAAGGAAGAAAGGGAAGGGGGAAGGGAGGGAGGGGAAAAGGGGGGAGGAATTAAAAGAGGTGAAATACACTCAGATAAATGCTGTAAAGAGAAGGAAACAAGGATGTGATGAACATGAGCCAAGGTAAGCTCTGGATGGGAAAGGAAAGAGAAGAAAGGTGTCTCTGAAGAGACGACTCTGAACTAAGAGCAGAAGGATGAGAAAGGGCAGCTGCGGGCGGCCGGCAGGAGGCAGGAGAGCCCCCCGGGTGCGGGTGCGGCAGAGCGGAGCTCAGAGCGGGGCGCTGCGGGCTCAGGGCTCAGGGAAGCAGTGCGAATGCAGGACAGAGGGCAGCGCCCGAAGGGGAGACAGAGGACATGACACCAGAGAGAAGGGCGGGGCCGGCTCCTGGAGAGCCTTCCACTCCCTGCCACCAGCGGAGTCTGCTAGAACAGGGCTTCAAGCCGGGAACAATGCGGTCTGGGTTATGGTTGTTGGAGAAGGACGCTGGCTGCACTCTAACTAATACTAGTCTACGCTCTGCTTCTCTGGATTTGCCTTATCTGGGAAATCAGAGTGGGAAAGGGAAAAAGTCGGAGGCTATCTTCATCATCGAGGCAGGAAAGGCATCAGCTTCGACTAGAATTTCTTCAGCAGATGTAGCGAAGCGTTGCCAGGCTCAGAACATTCCTGCGTGGGGAACCGGGTGTGCTTGCTAATGGAATTGCTGTCTGTGTCAGGGTAGGGGCTGAGGGTGTAGACAGAGAAAGGAGAATAGAGGATGGCTCTTTTGTCTTGGGCTGAGCAAACGTTCTCTCTCCATGGCCCCTGCCTTAGTTAAGGTACCTCATAACTGTAGCCGGGAAGAAACTGAAGTCCTGTCTTGATCTCGAATTGTTTTTTTCCCTGTCTCCCATTCTCCCCACTCAGTCCTCTTCAAAATTATTCTCTGTATTATCCTGTCAACCTCAGAATCATTTCCCTGAAGAACTGGATCAGTCATACTCTGGTTAGGATGCAAGAATGCACACTAAGTATTGTCAGAGAGGATTTAACAAAGGGAACTTTTTACTCAGGGCATAAAAGGAGGCTTGGAGATAAAATCAGATATTAGCGACTTCAACACCATTGTCAGTTTTAGGGTTAATTAAGATCATGAATATGTGAAAGATACAGTTACTACAGTTACTCCCCTAAAGGCTGAGCTAAATAGAGGGGAAAGTGGGGACCCTAGAACCTGGAGCTTGAAGAGGTTCCTAAATGTCCTAGATTCCAGACTTATTATTCTCCGAATCTATTGTGTTCTTTGGAATCTACTCTCCTTTCCACTCCAATGGACCACTTTCTGTCAGTTGAGCTATTTCAAATCCTGAAAGATGATGCTATGAAAGTGCTGTACCCAATATGCCAGCAAATTTGGAAAACTCAGCAGTGGCCACAGGACTGGAAAAGGTCACTTTTCATTCCAATCCCAAAGAAAGGCAATGCCAAAGAATGCTCAAACTACTGCACAATTGCACTCATCTCACACACTAGTAAACTAAAGCTCAAAATTCTCCAAGCCAGGCTTTAGCAGTACGTGAACTGTGAACTTCCAGATGTTCAAGCTGGATTTAGAAAAGGCAGAGGAACCAGAGATCAAATTGCCAACATCCGCTGGATCATGGAAAAAGTAAGAGAGTTCCAGAAAAACATCTATTTCTGTTTTATTGACTATGCCAAAGCCTTTGACTGTGTGGATCATAATAAACTGTGGAAAATTCTGAAAGAGATGGGAATACCAGACCACCTGATCTGCCTCTTGAGAAATTTGTATGCAGGTCAGGAAGCAACAGTTAGGACTGGACATGGAACAACAGACTGGTTCCAAATAGGAAAATGAGTACGTCAAGGCTGTATATTGTTTACCCTGCTTATTTAACTTATATGCAGAGTACATCATGAGAAACGCTGGACTAGAAGAAACACAAGCTGGAATCAAGATTGCCGGGAGAAATATCAATAACCTCAGATATGCAGATGACACCACCCTTATGGCAGAAAGTGAAGAGGAACTAAAAGGCCTCTTGATGAAAGTGAAAGAGGAGAGTGAAAAAGTTGGCTTAAAGCTCAACATTCAGAAAACGAAGATCATGGCATCCAGTCCCATCACTTCATGGGAAATAGATGGGGAAACAGTGGAAACAGTGTCAGACTTTATTTTGGGGGGCTCCAAAATCACTGCAGATGGTGACTGCAGCCATGAAATTAAAAAACGCTTACTCCTTGGAAGGAAAGTTATTTCCAACCTGGATAGCATATTGAAAAGCAGAGACATTACTTTGCCAACAAAGGTCCGTAGAGTCAAGG
The DNA here is from genome assembly GCF_029407905.1 of Bubalus kerabau. Taxonomy (NCBI): domain Eukaryota; kingdom Metazoa; phylum Chordata; class Mammalia; order Artiodactyla; family Bovidae; genus Bubalus; species Bubalus kerabau. The sequence continues at coordinate 5,799,492 of NC_073636.1, forward strand.
CTATGGTTTTTCCAGTGGTCATGTATGGATGTGAGAGTTGGACTGTGAAGAAAGCTGAGCACTGAAGAATTGATGCTTTTGAACTGTGGTGTTGGAGAAGACTCTCTTTGTTTTTTTTTAATTTTATTTTTAAACTTTACAATATTGTATTGGTTTTGCCATACATCAAAACCACTATGAGGTACCATTTCACACCAGTCAGAATGGCTGCGATCCAAAAGTCTACAAGCAATAAATGCTGGAGAGGGTGTGGAGAAAAGGGAACCCTCTTACACTATTGGTGGGAATGCAAACTAGTACAGCCACTATGGAGAACTGGAAATAGACCTGCCTTATGATCCAGCAATCCCACTGCTGGGCATACACACTGAGGAAACCAGAAGGGAAAGAGACACGTGTACCCCGATGTTCATCGCAGCACTGTTTATAACAGCCAGGACATGGAAGCAACCTAAATGTCCATCAGCAAATGAATGGATAAGAAAGCTATGGTACATATACACAATGGAGTATTACTCAGCCATTAAAAAGAATACATTTGAATCAGTTCTAATGAGGTGGATGAAACTGGAGCCTATTATACAGAGTGAAGTAAGCCAGAAAGAAAAACACCAATACAGTATACTAAGGCATATATATGGAATTTAGAAAGATGGTAAAAATAACCCTGTATACGAGACAGCAAAAGAGACACTGATGTATAGAACAGTCTTTTGGACTCTGTGGGAGAGGGAGAGGGTGGGATGATTTGGCAGAATAGCATTGAAATATGTATAATATCATATATGAAATGAGTCGCCAGTCCAGGTTCGATGCACGATACTGGATGCTTGGGGTTGGTGCACTGGGACGACCCAGAGGGATGGTATGGGGAGGGAGGAGGGAGGAGGGTTCAGGATGGGGAACACATGTATACCTGTGGAGAAGACTCTTGAAAGTCCCTTGGAGACTTTCCAAGTGCCAAGGAGATCCAACCAGTCCATTCTGAAGGAGATCAGTCCTGGGATTTCTTTGGAAGGAATGATGCTAAAGCTGAAACTCCAGTACTTTGGCCACCTCATGCGAAGAGTTGACTCATTGGAAAACACTCTGATGCTGGGAGGGATTCAGGGCAGGAGGAGAAGGGGACGACAGAGGATGAGATGGCTGGATGGCATCACCAACTCGATGGACATGAGTCTGAGTGAACTCTGGGAGTTGGTGATGGACAGGGAGGCCTGGCGTGCTGCGATTCATGGGGTCGCAAAGAGTCTGACACGACTGAGCGACTGAACTGAACTGAACTCCTTTGCACATGTCATTGATGCTGGAATTTCACTCCCTCTGCACAGGCAATAGTTCTGGAAAGCCACTCTTCAAGCAGAGTAAATCACACTCTCTTCTTTGACAGCCTTGTGCTTCCAAAGCTCTACGTCAGCATGTATCATATAGCACTGTCATGGATCTACTTACAGAGCTGGCTTCCTCACAGGACTATGAATTTCATGCAGGTAATAATTATGAACTGAAGACTTCTCAGCATACCTCTAAAGATGCTGGTTGAATTGATGGTAACCGCAGACAGGCCAGGAGATCCACACTGGTATTTAGATGAAGTTCAAATTAGAGTGAAAGGGTAAATACCACCCACCTCATCCATAGAAAAGGATACAGAGTGGTGGTCATTTTACTTGTATGACATCTACTGTTAGTTCTTGTGCCATAAAAAACCACTTTGTGGTTAGCTCAGCTGTCTGTGGGTTCAGGGTTTCAGCTGGGCTCAGGGGAGTGGTTTTTCTGGACTCACTAGGCTCAGCCACTCATTTCTGGTCAGCTACAGGTAGGCGAGGGGCTGCTAGCCTAGGAGAGCTTGTGTCTGTGCAGTATGAAACCTCCCCTTCAGCAGGTTAGGCTGGACACGGATAATGGGCAGGGCCCAAGACCATGGAAGGCTATGCTTGCAATAGTTCACCATCACTTCTGCTGCAATCTATCGGCCAAAGCAAATCACAAGGGCAGACAAAACTCAAGAAGTGGGGAAATGACCACATCTTAGTCATTAGGCATATGGGATCTTAGTTCCCCAACAACGGATCAAATGCCTGCAGTGCAAGCATGGAGTCTTAACCCCTGGACTACCAGGGAAGTCTCTCTCACTCTCTTCCTTGAGAACTTATGTTGAACAAGTAAAGTGAAGTCACTCAGTTGTGTCCGACTCTTTGCGACCCCATGGACTGTAGCCCACCAGGCTCTTGGTCCGTGGGATTTTCCAGGCATGAATACTGGAGTGGGTTGCCAGTTCCTTCTCCAGGGGATCTTCCCGACCCAGGGATCAAACCCAGTCCCCCGATTATAGGCAGACGCTTTACCATCTGAGCTACCAGGGAAGCCCTACCTTGAGCAAAAGCCTGTGTTAACTAAAGGGAGAGGCTAGCCACATGGAGCAGAGTCCAGTGGTCCTTGCTAAAATCATCCTAGACTAGTCTACACTCTGCCAGCTGTCACACATGAAGGATAGGGCAGCAAAGGCCAGCAGAGTAGCTTCCCAACCCACAGTGAACCACAGACACATGAGTGAGCTGAGCCAAGACAACAGGTACAATCATAAATCCTTGTTTTCAGTTTTGGGGTGGTTTGTTATGTGTCTGTAGCTAACTAATAGGAAACTTATTACCAACCTGCCATAACATTAATATCTATGCTGTCCTAAAGTAATTGTTCAGGAGCTGCTGTTTTTAATTTATTATCAACAGTATTTTCTTGAGTCTTTCATCGATACACACAATCTCTTTCTTTCTCATCTTTATAATGTCCGTGGCCAGTTTTGCCTTCATGCTTTTTGAAAGGGGAATATATACAGCCCACAGCTCGAGTCAGCTATGTTACCTATTTTTCAGCAGAATCAATGGGCAGAGCAGTTTCCACAGTCAAGCAGACCCATGATTAATCCTAGTTCTGACACCAGCTGGCAGTGTGTCTCTGGGCAAGTTACTTTATCTGTAAACTGAAGATGATGCAAACGTAGCACCCCCACATAAAGCTGTCCAGGTTGGGTACTGTACAAATCCAAATGTCACCAACTGTTGTTCTTCAGCACATCATCCTCATGGCTAGATACAGCAGGCCTATGTTTGGGGGGTAAATAAGAGATGCTTTGTATTGTGTTGACCAAAATGTTCCTTCAATTTTAAGTAAAAATAAAAGATACATTCTTCACTTTCATCAAAAACGTCATTGAACAACATATTCACCATTTTGTTCTACTACCTTCTGCTATTTTTCAGGCAGCTTGAATTTACATCTTCCCAGAACTTTTTATCTTTTTGAGCAAAGAATTGTCCCAGGAGCCTTTTGCAGTCTGCCAGGGAATTAAAATTTTTTCCATTAAGAGAATTTTATAAAGACCTAAATAAATGAAAATCCGAAGGGGTGATGTCTGGTGGATGTGGTGAATGAATCAGAACTTCCCAGCAGTTCCCTTCTAATGGTTTTTGCCTGGTTATCAAAGAAATATGCAATCTTGCATTATCCCGATGGAAGATTATGTGTGTTCAGTTGACTAATTCTGGACACTTTTGGTCAAGTGCTGATTTCAGTTGGTCTAACTGGGAGCAGCACTTGTTGGAATTAATCACTTGATTTTCTACAAGGAGCTCATGATAGAGGACTCCCTTCCAGTCCCACTACAGACACAGCATCACCTTCTTTGTATGAAGACGGGCTTTTGATGTGCTCGGCAGTGGTTGATGTCACTTGCCCCATGATCTCCTCCATTCCACATTACTGTACAGTGTCCACTTTTTATCATCTATCACAACTTGTCTTAAAAAAACAACGTTTTTTTTACATATAAGTAGAGAAGTGCATGTGGAAATAGAGTCAAGAAGGTTTTTTCCACTTATGTGGAACCCAAACATCAAAATGATGAACATAACCAAGCTGGTGCAAATGATTTTCAGCACTTGATTTGGATATTTTGAGTGTGCCAGCTATCTCTCATGTGGTATAATGTTAACTGTTCTTAATCAGTGTCTTGATTTTTTCACTATCAACTTCAACTTGTGTATCTGACCACGGAGCATGGTCCAGTGAGAAATTTCCAGCATAAAACTTTACAAACCACCTTTGACAGGATCCGTCACAGTACCTTCTCAATACACTGCATAAACTTTTTACTGCATTTCAGTTGCTTTTTTTAACCTTTCTTGAAATAATAAAGCATAATAAGCCCAACATTTTTCTTCCATCTTTAATATTAAAATGGCTACACAAAAATTCACCAATTTTGGTAAGTTTGGTTTTTTTAAGTGCACATGGATAGGATAGCTTTCACAATTACAATTTCATAAAATTGTTTCAAATGAAGTTAAAGACAGCTAAGTGCTGCTAGAGCCAGCTCACAGGGAAAGCAAATGAACTTCTTGGCCAACCCAGTACACAGCAGGCATTTACAAGCTTCACTTTCTTTCTTTCTGTTTCCCAACATCCAGACATACTAATAGTACTCAGTGAACTAGCTCCTGAGCCAAATCGGCCCATTTTGCATTTTATGAATAAAATGTTATTTGAACACAGCCATACCTATGTTATGCTTACTCCTGCTTTATATATAGTGACAGAGATGAGTAGTTACATCCCCACACACAGCCCGACAAAGCCTGAAATACTTATGATCTGGCTGGCCCGTTAGATAAAAAGCTTACTGATCCCAGCAATAAACTGCTATACCTCAAGTTTTTGTTGTACATAAAAAGTACCTGGAAATCTTGTTTAAAACACAGATTCTTTGGGTCCTGCCAGCCAGAGACTCTGAATCAGTACGTCTGGGTGAGACCTGAGAAGCCGCATTTCTAACAAGCATCCAAATGATATTGATGCTGCCAGCTTGGGAACCACGCTTTAAGTGGCACTACACTAACCATCTGCAGTAACTTAATTGTGCTAAATCCCTAGTTTTTAAATGGTGAGGTATTAGCACACTGAAAACCCAGACAAACAGAAGCCACTTTGTGAAAAGGCTCAAAAAGCAGAAGGAATGGAGCAATTAACAAACTGTAAGCCATTTTAAGTACAAGGTTCTTTATGGGTAATTCATGTTTATTCACAGAAGGAAAAAGTTAATCTAGGCCAGAGACAGTAACCACCAGCCAAAGTCGGAAGTCACAACACAAAGACAAAATAAGAATGTAAAGCAGGCTCTAATTACTAGCCAGTACACAAAATGAAAATGCCATCTCAAGGTTTTCTTAAATTAGAAGGTTTGGCTCCTCCTAATTGTGCCATTTGTCCAATTCTCTCTAAAATATCTAATAATGGTGCATTAAGTGATAACCACATACTCCATGGCTCAAAATAATTTATATTTTTCCCCACTAATAACAGATTGCAGATGCTTGTCTGGCAGTCCTCAAGATTTCAGACTGATTACTAATGAAGCGACTTACTTAAGATACATCAGGTCAGATCTGTTGTGATCCAATGAATGGTACTTGAAAACCCTCCTATAATGAGCCTTTATAAATTATTATAATTAAGCTGGTTGTTATTAGCCTGCCCTTCCTTGATCCCTAGTTTAATTTCCTTCTTCTTGATTTCTATCTTCTATTCATCTTTCTACTTCAGTGCTTAAAATTTAAAAAAAAGCAAATTATTTTCTTTTAAAATTGCATAATGTACATTCATTTTACCTTGATCATTTAGATCATACCACTGTATTAGTAGGAAAATGACCCAAAACTATTTCGAGTCCATTTTAAATATGGAATAAGCTTCAAAGAGCAAAGGCTCTTAAAAGGGGCTGTGGGAGAGTTTACAGTCATGTCTGTGTCCAGCCCAAAGGCATAAAGTTAAAAGTAAATGCTGGTTTCTGTGATGTGAGCCCTTAGAGGGGAGACCTGAAACCAAAATATCACAACCCCATGTGCAGATTCAAAGATTTATTAAGTCTTATGACTAAACATGCACCCATGTGCTCTAACGGAATTGTCCTTACAGCTCATGATGTCTTCCTGAAATAAATCCTCAAGCCAACTACAGTATTAGAAAAAAGAAGTGCTTTGGATGGAGAAAAATCTGGTGTGTGTCCTGGTTCTACCTCCTACTTTCTTCCTCCTCCTTCTCTTCCCTCTTCTTTCTTTAGCTGCAGTCCCTTGACTAACTTTCCTAATGCATTAGCTCTTTCATTTTAAAAATAGATTGAAAATTCCTGCGTTGTAAACTTCACAAGTTCCAGTTTGACTGAGTTCAGTTCAGCTGCTCAGTCATCTCCAACTCTTTGCAACCCCATAGACTGATGACACCAGGCCTCCCTGTCCATCACCAACTCCCAGAGTTTACACAAACTCATGTCCATTGAGTCAGTGATGCCATCCAGTTATCTCATACTCTGTCATCCCCTTCTCCCACATTCAATCTTTCCCAGCATCAGGGTCTTTTCAAATGAGTCAGCTCTTCACATCAAGTGGCCAAAGTACTGGAGTTTCAGCTTCAACATCAGTCCTTCCAATGAACACTCAGGGCTGATATCCTTTAGGATGGACTGATTGGATCTCCCTGCAGTCTAAGGAAATCTCAACAGTCTTCTCCAACATCACAGTTCAAAATCATCAATTATATCAAGCATCTTTTAATATCATGGCTGCAGTCACCATCTGCAGTGATTTTGGAGCCCACCAAAATAAAGAAGGTCTCCATTAACCCCACCATAGAGCTGCCATAACTTACACAGTATGGGAAACAGACTCTTGGAGGACACAACAGAACCTTGTGCACCAGGACCCAGGAGAAAGGAGCAGTAACCCCACAGGAGAATGTCCTGGACTTTCCTGTGTGGGTGGTGGCCTGCTGCAGGGTTGGGGGCACTGAGTGTAGTAGTGCATGCATGGGACCTTTTGAGGGAGGTCACCATTATCTTCATTATCTCCACCATAGTTTCAGTTCAGCTCAGTCACTCAGTCGTGTCCAGCTCTTTGCCACCCCATGAACTGCAGCACGACAGGCCTCCCTGTCCAACACCAAATACAAGAGTTCACCCAAACTCTTGTCCATCGAGTCGGTGATGCCATCCAGCCATCTCATCTTCTGTCATCCCCTTCTCCTCCTGCCCCCAATCCCTCCCAGCATCAGACTCTTTTCCAATGAGTCAACTCTTTGCATGAGGTGGCCAAAGTATTGGAGTTTCAGCTTTAGCATCATTCCTTCCAAAGAACACCCAGGGATGATCTCCTTCAGAATGGACTGGTTGGATCTCCTTGCAGTCCAAGGGACTCTCAAGAGTCTTCCCCAACACCACAGTTCAAAAGCATCAATTCTTTGGTGCTCAGCTTTCTTCACAGTCCAACTCTCACATCCATACATGACCACAGGAAAAACCATAGCCTTGACTAGACAGACCTTTGTTAGCAAAGTTATGTCTCTGCTTTTCAATATGCTATCTAGGTTGGTCATAACTTTCCTTCCAAGGAGTAAGCATCTTTTAATTTCATGGCTGCAGTCACCATCTGCAGTGATTTTGGAGCCCAGAAAATAAAGTCTGACACTGTTTCCACTGTTTCCCCATCTATTTCCCACGAAGTGATGGGAGCAGATGCCATGATCTTAGTTTTCTGAATGTTGAGCTTTAAGCCAACTTTTACCTCTCCTCTTTCACTTTCATCAAGAGGCTTTTCAGTTCCTCTTCACTTTCTGCCATAAGGGTGGTGTCATCTGCATATCTGAGGTTATTGATATTTCTCCCAGCAATCTTGATTCCAGCTTGTGCTTCTTCCAGCCCAGTGTTTCTCATGATGTACTCTGCATATAAGTTAAATAAGCAGGGTGACAATATACAGCCTTGACATACTCCTTTTCCTATTTGGAACCAGTCTGTTGTTCCATGTCCAGTTCTAACTGTTGCTTCCTGACCTGCATATAGGCTTCTCAAGAGGCAGGTCAGGTGCTCTGGTATTCCCATCTCTGGCAGAATTTTCCACAGTTTATTGGAAAATTCAAGTATGACCTAAATCAAATTCCTTATGATTATACAGTGGAAGTGAGAAATAGATTTAAGGGACTAGATTTGATAGAGTGCCTGATGAACCATGGATGGAGGTTCATGCCATTGTACAGGAGACAGGGATCAAGACCATCCCCATGGAAAAGAAATGCAAAAAAGCAAAATGGCTGTCTGGGGAGGCCTTACAAATAGCTGTGAAAAGAAGAGACACGAAAAGCAAAGGAGAAAAGGAAATATATAAGCATCTGAATGCAGAGTTCCAAAGAATAGCAAAGAGAGATAAGAAAGCCTTGCTCAGTGATCAATGCAAAGAAATAGAGGGAAACAACAGAATGGGAAAGACTAGAGATCTCTTCAAGAAAATTAGAGATACCAAGGGAATATTTCATGCAAAGATGGGCTCAATAACAGATAGAAATGGTATGGACCTAACAGAAGCAGAAGATATTAAGAAGAGGTGGCAAGAATACACAGATGAACTGTACAAAAAAGATCTTCACGAGCAAGATAATCATGATGGTGTGATCACTCACCTAGAGCCAGACATCCTGGAATGTGAAGTCAAGTGGGCCTTAGGAAGCATCACTACGAACACAGCTAGCGGAGGTGATGGAATTCCAGTTGAACTATTTCAAATCCTCAAAGATGCTGTGAAAGTGCTGCACTCAATATGCCAGCAAATTTGGAAAACTCAGCAGTGGCCACAGGACTGGAAAAGGTCAGTTTTCATTCCAATCCCAAAGAAAGGCAATGCCGAAGAATCCTCAAACTACAACACAATTGCACTCATTTTACATGCTAGCAAGGTAATACTCAAAATCCTTCAAGCTAAGCTTCAATAGTATATGAACTGAGAAATTCCAGATGTTCAAGCTGGATTTAGAAAAGGCAGGGGAACCAGAGATCAAATTGCCAACATCTGCTGGATCATCAAAAAAGGAAGAGAGTTCCAGAAAAACATCTATTTGTGCTTTATTGACTATGCCAAAGCCTTTGACTGTGTGGATCACCATAAACTGTGGAAAATTCTGAAAGTGATGGGAATACCAGACCACCTGACCTGTCACCATATTTTGGCCCCAGGTAAATAGCAACACAGCCCCACCCATCAACAGAAAATTGGATTAAAGATTTACTGAGCATGGCCCTGCCCATCAGAACAAGACCCAGTTTCCCCTTCAGTCAGTCTCTCCCAATCAGAGGGCAGACAGACTGAAAACCACAATCACAGTAAACTAACCAATCTGATCACATGGACCACACACAGCCTTGTCTAACTCAATGAAACTATGAATCATGCCATGCAGGGCCACCCAAGAGGGACGGGTCATGGTGGAGAGTTCCGACAAAATGTGGTCCATGGAGAAGGGAATAGTAAACCACTTCAGTATTCTTGCCTTGAGAACTCCAGGAACAGCATGAAAAGGAATGGGTGGATGGAGATGGATAAATATTCTAACACCTTGGGTCAGTTGTTAAGTGCTGTAAATGTCTTCTCCCAGTTTTTAACTTGACTTTTCATTCTCATTGATGTCTTATTTAAAAATTTATCTTATAATACATTTACATAACAATATAACATTCACTATCCAATTATAACTCAATCCTCAAATCAACTCTGATGTAGGAACTGTTATCAACCTTATCTTACTCTGGAGAAAAGACAGGCAGGGAGTGTCAATGATGTGCCCAAGTGTAGGGTAGGAAGTGGCTGAGCCAGGATTTAAACCCAGGGCATTGGTCTCTCAAGTGTGTGGTCCCAACTTCTGTACAGTGCTGCTTCTCTGTGCACTGAAAAACAGAATTCTATTTTTAATATATTTAAATTCATGAATCTTGTCCTTCATCAACTGAATTTTATTTTATTTAAGAAATCCTTCTTTATCTGAATATCATAAATATGATTGGATTATCTCCTGAGAGTCTTATACTTTTGCTTTTAAACTAAAATTTTTTATCCAATGGAAACTGTGTGTTTAAAGGGTCCAATTTTATTTCTTTTCTCATGAGGATAAACAGTTGTTAAAATATTGATCTCTCTCAGCTGTTGTGTGTGTGTGCTGAATCATGTCCTACTCTGGCTGACCCCATGGACTTAGCCTATCAGGCTCCTCTTTCCTTGGGATTTCCCAGACAAGAATATTGGAGTGGGTTGCCATTTCCTCTTCAGAGGATCTTCCCAACCCAGGGATTGAACCTGTGTCTCCTGAATTGCAAGCAGATTCTTTATCACTGGGTAAAATTTACTTCTAGGAGTTTTTAAGTTTATTTCTAATTAGTTTTAATTTAGTTTTATTTGATTTATTTTATATTTTTATTTATTATTAGTTTTTATTATTTCTAATAAGTGATGAAGCATTTGAAAATGAAATGAAAAAAATATACTACTTACAATAGCACAAAAATCTGAAATAACTAATGATAACTTGAACAAAATAATATTAATAAGGAATAGTCCTGTATAATGAAATCTCCAAAACACTGCTGAGGGAAATAGGGAAGACTTAAATAAAAGGAGATGTAAACCATTTTTAAGGATCAGAGGGCTCCATATTGCTAAGATGTCAGTTCTAACCAAAACAGATATATAGAATCAAAATGACATCAATCAATATTTCAACTCGTGGTTTTGTGGAAAGTCACAGACTAGTACTCAATTTCATTTTAAATCGGTTTTTGGTTAATCATGATTTCTCTATCTACTATTGATGGTTTACAGAAATAAAATTAAATTCTCTATATTGATGTTGTTCCAGCAAACTTGGTAAATTCTCTTGTCTATTATAATAATATGTCTGTAGCTTTTTGGAGGGATTTTTTTTTTTTTTTTTTTTTTTTTTACTGGACAGTCATAGTAGCTTTGAATGATGACAGCTTTATATCTTTCCTTCCAATCCTTATGTTTTATAATTCTTGACCTATTTCACTTGATAATATCCAATAGATGCAGTGACAGCAAGCTTTTTCCCTGTCTTCTTTGTTCTTAAACTCATTAGAATTTTCACATAAAATTAGATACTTGTCATAGTCCTCCCTTCTTTTCTCGTAAGACAATTATCAAACACAATTTCTTTCTAGTCCTAATTTGTTCAGAAGTCTTTCTTAAATACATATAATAAATATAAGCTTAATATCATGAAACTTCCTTCCTAACTCTATTGAGATTTTAGTATATTTTCTCTTTTAACCTGTTATTTCTTTAACCTTTATTTATTCCTTCCCTAATGCTCTTCCTTTCTTTATGAAGATCTGAGTTTCTGACCTATATCATTTTCCTTTTCTCTAACAACTTCTTTTAACATTTCTTGCAAGGTAGTCCTATAGGCAACAAGTTTCCTCAATTGAGAAATGTTTAGTTTCTCATTCACTTTCAAAGTATAATTTTGCAGAATACAGAATTCTAGTTTGGTGGGGTTTTCCTCTCAACACTTAAAATATTTCACTGCACTCTTCTTGCTTGAATGGTTTCTGAGAAATCAAATGTAATTCTTATCTTTGTTCCTCCACAGAGTAGGTGTTTTACTTTGACTTCATTCAAATTTTTTGTCTTAATCTTTGTTGTTTTTTTTTTTTTTTTTCACTTTGAAAAGATACATTCAGCTGTAGTTTTTTGTTTTATTTTGTTCACACTATTCCAGTTTGTTATTCTCTGAGCTTCTGAATCTGTGGTCTGGTATTTGCGAAAATTCTAAACCATTAGTGGTTCAAATATTTATCTTGTTCTTTTCTCTCTTCTCTGTCTGATGTTCCATCATAGGTATGTTATACTTTATGTAATTGCCCCATAGTTGTTGAATAGTCTGTTCCTTTTTTTTTCCCCAGTTTTTTTTCTCTCAGCTTTTTAGTTTCTATTCACATGTCTTCAAGCTCAGAGATTCTTTCCTCAGTCATATTCCTTCTACTAACCAGCCTATCAAAGACATTCTTCATTTATGTTAGTGTTTTAGTTTCTAGCATTTCTTTTTGATTCTTTGTTAAAATATCCATTTTTATGCATTTTCTTGCATGTTATCTAGTTTTCCCATTAAAACTGTTAGTATGTTAATCATGGTGATTTTAAATTGCTAATCTGGTTGTTACAACATTCCTCCCATATCTGACTCTGGTTCTGATACTTGTTCTGGGTTTTTTTGGTGTTTTTTCTTTTTTGCTTTTAGTATGCTTTGTCATTTTTGTTGAAAGTGGGCATGATATCATGATATACTAGATAAAAGGAAATGCAGTAAATAGGCCTTTGTAATGTGGTGGTGAGCGGTTGGGGAGAGGAAATGTCCTGTGGTTCTATGATAGGTCTTAGTCTTTTAATGGGAGAAGGCAATGGCAACCCACTCGAGTGCGCTGGAGCCTGGTAGGCTGCAGTCCATGGGGTCGCTAGGGGTCGGGCATGACTGAGCGATTTCACTTTCACTTTTCACTTTCGTGCATTGGAGAAGGAAATGGCAACCCCCTCCAGTATTCTTGCCTGGAGAATCCCAGGGATGGAGGAGCCTAGTGGGCTGCCGTCTATGGGGTCGCACAGAGTCGGACACGACTGAAGTGACTTAGCAGCAGCAGTCTTTTAATTAGCCTGTGCCTTTAGACTGGGGTCTTCACAGGGGCCTCTTGGTTCTCCCCCAACTTAGATGGGGCAGAATGACTAAAAGGGATGAAGACAGGTGTTTTTTATTTCCTCCAGGTCAGCTAGACTCTGATAGAATCCCAGTAGTTTAGGCTCAGGTTAAATAGTTTGCTCTGAGGGCAGGCCTTGCTAAGAACAGAATGATCTGGCATATTTCAACATGGCTGCTTTCCCGCCTGCCCCCACTGGAAGCAGGAAGGGATTTCTTTCCTGTCTTCTCTGTGAAAACATGATGGAGCTCCAGGAAGTAAAACTCAAAGAAGTGTGGCGTCCCTCACCCTGCCAAGACTGCATCCCCATGGAGTTGTTCACCCTCAGACTTATCCACTCTGAGCCCTCAAAAATTCAATTGCTGTTGAGAATTTTCTCCCCCTAAACTGATTCTTACAGAGGTTTCTGCTCCTGCAAAGTGATTCTCTTTACTTTCCTGACTGTGTCACCAATATTTAGGTCAGCAGTTTGCCCTGCTGGTGGGCCAATTCTATGATGGATCTAAGAAGAGTTGCTAATTTTCAGTTTCTTCAATATTTTAGTTGTTGTTAGAGCACAGTAACAACTTCCAATCTCCTTATGTGCCTGACTGGAAACCAGAGTTTTTTGATGTGTAAATATAGTGAATTTTATTAATATATCTATAATTGTATCTAGGAAAAGACTCTGATGCTGGGAGGGGTTGGGAGCAGGAGGAGAAGGGGATGACAGAGGATGAGATGGCTGGATGGCATCACTGACTCGATGGATGTGAGTTTGAGTGAACTCTGGGAGTTGGTGATGGACAGGGAGGCCTGGTGTGCTGTGATTCATGGGGTCGCAAAGTGTCAGACATGACTGAGTGACTGAACTGAACTGAACTGAACTGAATTGTATCTATAATTTGTTATATAAATATAATTTAACTGTATATATTTCTGAACCAACATCCTATTCCTAGAATGAATCTAACTTGGTTATGATGTGTTAGCTTTTCTATACTCTGCTCAATTCAGTTTGCTAAAATTTTCTTTCAGATTTTTAGACACATGTTCATGAGTGAGAATATCCTGTAAATTTCCATTCCCTGAGCTTCTTGTTTGGTTTTTGTGATATGATTATACTCACCTCATAAAATGTTAGGGGGCAGTCTTTTCTCTTACTGTTCTTTAGAAAAGCATGAGTAATATTTAAATTATTCTTTCTTTGAATGTTTGTTACAACTTGCCTGGAAATCTGTTAGGACCTTGGATTTTCTTTGTGGAGAAGCTTTTAAGTGCTTATTCCTTATCTTTCACAGTTATAGGGCCACTCAAATTTCCTGTTACTCTTGAGTCATTGTTGATACATCATATTTTGGGAAATCGGTTTATGTTTACTTTTTTTTTTGGCATTGTATCTTTTTGTGTTCTTTTTAAATAGCTATAATAGCCAGAGTTATGTCTCCTTCATCTTTAGGCTTATTTCAAACTGTATTCTGACTCTTTGAAGTCTGAAGTATAGGTAGATTTCTTTAGGCACTGTTTGTTTCTACCTATGCTAAGTGCTTGGAATCTATGGAACAGGGCTCATTTCTGTTTTAGAAACAAGCTAGTTGTCCACCAAAACATGTTCTTCCTCATCCTAGGTATATAATGAGACTGTTTCCCAGGCATCCTTGTAGTTGAGGATGGTCTTGGGCCTGAATTCTTGTCAGTGAAACATGTGTACAGTATTTCACCATATTTCTAAACCTGTTTAGATGCACCAGTTTCTAAACGTGTCCCATAGAAACCCTGCCACTGAATGAACACCTGTTTCAGCTTCCTATTGACGTGTGACAAACAACTCCCACAACCTCGTGCCTTAAGACAGCAACTATTCTATTATTTCTTATGAGCCTGTCAGTTGACTAGGCAGTATTTTGCTATCTTACCTGGGCTCAATCATGCAACTACGTTAGTCTGTAAGTTAATGTGGGCTGGGAAGTCCAAGATCATCTCTCTCCCAAATCAGGGGCCCATTACTCACGGTAAGCTGGGGCACTGTGACTCTCCCCTTGGTAGCCTGTCTCTCCACTTGATGGCCCCATCCCTCATGGCCTCTGTGTGGCCTTTCTCTCCAGTGGGACCCGGACATCCTTTCTACATGGTGATTGGGCTCCAAGAGGGAAAATGTGGATGCTGCCAACCCCCTTCTGAGGCTTGAGCTCAGAATCCCCAGGAAGTTGCATCCCCTACATTTCTGTTGGCCAACACACATCTCATGTCTAGCTCAAATTCAAGATGTGGGGAAGTAGATTCCCACTGTTTATGGGAGAAGCTTCAAAGTCACAATGAGCAGGGGCACATGAAGGCATGATTCCTTGGGGCCATTTTTCATATTCTGCCACATCACCCATGAATGCCCCCACATAGCACCCTCTGCTTGTCCCCCCACGGATAGATGCAGATGCTCAGGGAGCCTTATGAACCCCATGATAAAAAGAGGGGCCTCTGTTAGACAGCTTCCCAACCCCAGGTCCTGTTCTCTGGGAACCAGATGTGTATAAGCAAGAAATCAACAAGGGTTATGTTAATCCACTAATATTACAGGATTTATTAAAGCAGCTAATCTTACCCTAAAAGTAGAACCTGAAGCTCAATTCACGGCTTGAAGTTTTTCAGAACATACAGGTTATAGGAATTGGATTGCAAACCTGGAAGAGGAGTATCCTGTGACTCTAGTCTCTCAGAGGGTATTTTTCCCTTTCTACTGAATGCCATGATCTGAGATGATCTGCTTGCCTTACTGATCCATGTGGTGTGAAGCTTGAGAGGGTTTGGAAAAGGTAAACAATGAGGACAATTTATTTCTCCATTTATCTTTACTCTGAGGACTTCACTTTATGTGGGTGAGCGCTGGCCTTGTCTCCTGATCCCAGCCGACTCTACCCCCAATTCAGGCTGTGGAAGCCACCAGCTCTCAAATTCCCTTGAACTTGCAAATGCCCTCAGCCTGAAGCTGACCTTGACTCTGCGGGCCTGTCTGGATTGCTGTTCCCAATCAGCGTCTGGCCTCTGAGAATTCCACACTTCCTCACTCACTCATGCTTGCATTTTAAAATAGGCTATTTATATTTTAGTTAGCATTTTAAATTGTTTTCACTCAGAGGGTCAGTCTCGTTCTGTAAATTGCAATACTGCTATAAAAATAATCAGACATTTGTTTGCAGAGGCATTTAAAATCTATGATAAATTTAAGTGTTTCTCATGACTTCTACAGATGAACTCATCTCATTCTGCTTGTATGAGTTTCCTATTCATATCCCCTGATTTCTTTTTAAATTGGACAATAGTACCAAATGTACCCCAAGAAATGTCTTGGTGGTATTTCTACTCGCTTTGATCTCTGATGGCTAGTTTACTTCCCAGAACCACTAGTCACATCAAAATTAACACTACCACCAACTCTCCCTGCTCACAGGAACTTACTAGACAAGTTCATTCTTGCCTTCAAGCCCTGCTTTTCATAGTTAAGTAATGTTTGTTCCATTCCAGCAAGCTCTGTCCTATTTCCTGGGTAGCCTGTTATGAATTTTAGGTTTATCCATGTTTCCTTCAATTTAGCATTCTCAGTATTAAATCTATGTCTCAGTCTGAGATCTCCCAGAAGCAGACCCTGAGACAAGGATTCAAAGACAAGTATTTATTTGGGAGGTGATCCCAGAAGGCTGGATCATTCATCAAAACAAACTCTGTTTGCACTATAAAAAGAACAGAAATATTAATGTTCCAGGAGTCAGAATCAGAAGAAAAGAGGATTAAATGAATAGCACCCTGTTCTATGGAGAAGGCAATGGCACCCAACTCCAGTGCTCTTGCCTGGAAAATTCCATGGACGGAGGAGCCTGGTAGGCTGCAGTCCATGGGGTCACTGAGGGTTGGACACGACTGAGCGACTTCCCTTTCACTTTTCACTTTCATGCGTTGGAGAAGGAAATGGCAACCCACTCCAGTGTTCTTTCCTGGAGAATCCCAGGGACGGGGAAGCCTGGTGGGCTGCCGTCTATGGTGTCACACACAGTCGGACACGACTGAAGTGACTTAGCAGCAGCAGCAGCAACCCTGTTCTATAATCACCTAAAATAATATGATGATGATTAACACTTACTATTTTCCATGAACTTTTCACTAAGTTTAATTCATCTGAACCTCAAAAAATCCAATGAGATAGGGTGCTTCCTATATTTACATTTTACAGAAAGATAAATTAAGGCAGGCATGGATTACTTAGTTGCCTAATATCACAACGTAGTAACTAGTGGAACCAAGTGTGAGCCCAAGCACTCTGAAGAGGTCCATACTGTCAAATACTAAGCTATGTATTACCTCTCAAGTTTACTCTAGAAATGGATGTCCACTGAGGAAAACTGGGAAGTGAAGGAATAAAATTTGACACTTATTTCAGTCAAATTGAGAAGGGAATGGAGACCAGAATGGCAAACCACTTCAGTATTCTTGCCTTGAAAACCCCATGAACAGTATGAAAAGGCAAAAAGATAGGACATTGAAAGGTGAATTCCCCAGGTCGGTAGGTGCCCAAAATGCTACTGGAGGCCACTGGAGAAATAACTCCAGAAAGAATGAAGAGATGAAGCCAAAGCAAAAACAACACCCAGTTGTGGATGTGACTGGTGATGGCAGCAAGGTCGGAAGCTGTAAAGAGCAATATTGCATCAGTTCAGTTCAGTTCAGTCGCTCAGTCCTGTCCGACTCTTTGAGACCCCATGAATCCCAGCACGCCAGGTCTCCCTGTCTATCACCAACTCCTGGAGTTCACTCAGACTCACATCCATCGAGTCAGTGATGCCATCCAGCCATCTCATCCTCTGTCATCCCCTTCTTCTCCTGCCCCCAATCCCTCCCAGCATCAGAGTCTTTTCCAATGAGTCAACTCTTCCCATGAGGTGGCCAAAGTACTGGAGTTTCAGCTTTAGCATCAGTCCTTCCAAAGAAATCCCAGGGCTGATATCCTTCAGAATGGACTAATTGGATCTCCTTGCAGTCCAAGGGATTCTCAAGAGTCTTCTCCAACACCACAGTTCAAAAGCATCAATTCTTCGGTGCTCAGCCTTCTTCACAGTCCAACTCTCACATCCATACATGACCACAGGAAAAACCATAGCCTTGACTAGCCAGACCTTTGTTGGCAAAGTAATGTCTCTGTTTTTCAATATGCTATCTAGGTTGGTCATAACTTGTCTTCCAAGGAGTAAGCGTCTTTAAATGTCATGGCTGCAGTCACCATCTGCAGTGATTTTGGAGCCCAAGAAAATAAAGTCTGACACTGTTTCCACTGCTTCCCCATCTACTTCCCATGAAGTGATGGGACTGGATGCCATGACCTTCGTTTTCTGAATGTTGAGCTTTAAGCCAACTTTTTCACTCTCCACTTTCACTTTCATCAAGAGGCTTTTTAGTTCCTCTTCACTTTCTGCCATAAGGGTGGTGTCATCTGCATATCTGAGGTTATTGATATTTCTCCCGGCAATCTTGATTCCAGCTTGTGTTTCTTCCAGCCCAGCGTTTCTCATGATGTACTCTGCATAGAAGTTAAATAAGCAGGGTGACAATATACAGCCTTGATGTACTCCTTTTCTTATTTGGAACCAGTCTGTTGTTCCATGTCCAACTCTAACTGTTGCTTCCTGACCTGCATACAGATTTCTCAACAGGCAGATCAGGTGGTCTGGTATTCCCATCTCTTTCAGAATTTTCCACAGTTTACTGTGATCCACACAGTCAAAGGCTTTGGCATAGTCAATAAAGCAGAAATAGATGTTTTTCTGGAACTCTCTTGCTTTTTCCATGATCCAGCAGATGTTGGCAATTTGATCTCTAGTTCCTCTGCCTTTTCTAAAACCAGCTTGAACATCAGGAAGTAAGGAATCTAGAATGTTAGGCCCATGAATCAAGGCAAATTGGAAGTGGTCAAACAGGAGACGTCAAGAGTGAACATCGATATTTTAGGAATCAGCAAACTAAAATGGACTGGAATGGGTGAATTTAACTCAGATGACCATTATATCTACTACTGCGGGCAGGAATTCCTTAGAAGAAATGGAGTAGCCCTCACAGTCAACAGAAGAGTCTGAAAAGCAGTACTTGGATGTAATCTCCAAAACAACAGAATGATCTCTGTTCGTTTCCAAGGCAAACCGTTCAACATCACGGTAATTCAAATCTATGCCTCAACCAGTAATGCTGAAGAAGCTGAAGTTGAATGGTTCTATGAAGACCTGCAAGACCTTTTAGAACTTAAACCAAAAAAAAGATGTCCTTTTTATTATAGGGGATTGGAATGCAAAAGTACAAGTCAAGAAACACCTGGAATAACAGGCAAATTTGGCCTTGGAATATGGAATGAAGCAGGGCAAAGGCTAATAGAGTTATGCCAAGAGAATGCACTGGTCATAGCAAACACCCTCTTCCAACAACACAAGAGAAGACTCTACATATGAATATCACCAGATGGTCAATACTGAAATCAGAGTGATTATATTCTTTGCAGCCAAAGATGGAGAAGCTCTATACAGTCAACAAAAACAAGACCAGGAGCTGACTGTGGCTCAGATCATGAACTCCTTATTGCCAAATTCAGACCTAAATTGAATAAAGTAAGGAAAACCACTAGACCATTCAGGTATGATCTAAATCAAATCCCTTACGATTATACAGTGGAAGCGAGAAATAGATTTAAGGGACTAGATCTGATAGAGTGCCTGATGAACTATGGACAGAGGTTCATGACACTGTACAGGAGACAGGGATCAAGACCATCCCCATGGAAAAGAAATGCAAAGAAGCAAAATGGCTGTCTGAGGAGGCCTTGCAAATAGCTGTGAAAAGAAGAGAAGCAAAAAGCAAAGGAGAAAAGGAAAGATATAAGCATCTGAATGCAGAGTTCCAAAAAATAGCAAGGAGAGATAAGAAAGCCTTGCTCAGCGATCAATGCAAAGAAATAGAAGAAAACAACAGAATGGGAAAGACTAGAGATCTCTTCAAGAAAATTAGAGATACCAAGGGAACATTTCATGCAAAGATGGGCTCGATAAAGGACAGAAATGGTATGGACCTAACAGAAGCAGAAGATATTAATGAGAGGTAGCACGAATACACAGAAGAACTATTAAAAAAAAGATCTTCATGACCCAGATAACCATGATGGTGTCACTCACCTAGAGCCAGACATCCTGGAATGTGAAGTCAAGTGGGCCTTAGAAAGCATCACTATGAACAAAGTTAGTGGAGGTGATGGAATTCCAGTTGAGCTATTTCAAATCCCAAAAGATGATACTGTGAAAGTGCTGAACTCAATATGCCAGCATATTTGGAAAACTCAGCAGTGGCCACAGGCCTGGAAAAGGTGTTTTCATTCCAATCCCTAAGAAGGGCAATGCCAAAGAATGTTCAAACTCTCACACAATTGCACTCATCTCACACACTAGTAAAGTAATGCTCAAAATTCTCCAAGCCAGGCTTCAACAATACATGAACCGTGAACTTCCAGATGTTCAATCTGGTTTTAGAAAAGGCAGAGGAACCAGAGATCAAATTGCCAACATCCGCTGGATCATGGAAAAAGCAAGAGAGTTCCAGGAAAACATCTATTTCTGCTTTATTGACTATGCCAAAGCCTTTGACTGTGTGGATCACAATAAACTGTGGAAAATTCTGAAAGAGATGGTAATACTAGATGACCCGACCTGCCTGTTGAGAAATCAGTATGCAGGTCAAGAAGCAACAGTTAGAACTGGACATGGAAAAACAGACTGGTTCCAAATTGGGAAAGGAGTATGTAAAGGGTATATATTGTCACCCTGCTTATTTAACTTATATGCAGACTGCATCATGAGAAATCCTGGGCTGGATGAAGCACAAGCTGGAATCAAGGTTGCCAGAAGAAATATCAATAACCTCAGATATGCAGATGACACCACCCTTATGGCAGAAAGTGAAGAACTAAAGAGCCTCTTGATGAAAGTGAAAGAGAAGTGAAAAAGTTTGCTTAAAGCTCAACATTCAGAAAACTAAGATCGTGGCATCTGGTCCCATCACTTCATGGCATATAGATGGGGAAACAGTGGAAACAGTAGCAGACTTTATTTTGGGGGGGCTCCAAAATTATTGCCCAAAGAAGAAAACAAGGAAACTTTGAGGATAATTTGCCAATGTTTCGGAAAGTTAAGGGCTTCCCAGGTGGCTCAGTGGTAAAGAATCTGCCCACCAATGCAGGAGCCAAGGTACATGTGCATTCGATCCCTGGGTCGAGAAGATGCCTTGGAGGAGGAAATGGCAACCCACTGTAGTATTCTTACCTGGAAAATTGCATGGACACAGAAGCCTGGCTGGCTACAGCCCATGGGGTCGCAAAGAGTTCGACACGACTGAGCATACAGTGGAACAGGAAAGTTAAAGATGCTATTATCTTATGACCCAGCAACTTCATTCTTTAGAAATATCCTGGAGAAATCATTATTCCCATGTTTCAGGAGATTTATACAAGAATGCTTATGACACTGCCAATACAAAACAAAAACAAACAAACAAAAAACACCAATTTTCAATATCAGTAGACTTAGTAAGTTGTGTTATTTAATTGAACAGCTAAATGTACTGATCTAGCTGACTCTCAAAAACACAATAATAAGCCCCAAAAAGCAAGTCAGAGTGAAATACATGCAGTTTGAATCCTTTGATATAAAGTTAAAAACATGCAATATGAAAACAACATATAAGCATATGTGGTAAAAGAAATGACAGAAGAATGATACAACACATCATTCAAACTAGTTACCTCTGAGGGAAATGGGAGGTATGGGATCAGCATGGGGAATGGGGCACTTCAATTCCAGTGGAAATGTCCCGTCTATCAGACTGCGTCAATGGTACTAGGGTTTTGCTGCATTATTACTCTTTATATCCTCATATGCTTTATACCATATTTATTGTATCTACTCAATTTTTGATGAAAAAAAACAGCAATCAATGCTAAAGTTATCACTAGTAGTAAAGAATTACAATGTATAACTTTGAAGTGACCACAGAAAGAAAAACAGGAACAAATAGAGTTTTGATCATGTAGCGCAGGGATGGAAGAAGAAATCCCCCTCAAAACTTAGAAATCCTAAAGTCAAAATAGAAGGTTTTACAAATAAAATTAGCCAAAACAATTATAAAAACTTATGTTCATTAAATTGCTTATTTTATGGCAATGATTCTCAGACTCTTTTCAAAACAAAATTTAACTATATGGAGAAGTATATTCCAGAAAAATACAAACAGAACAAAAAAAGAATAACAATATTATAGCTATTACAATATATATAATATAGCATAGCAAGTACTATCCAAAATTAAGCTTTTGAGACAGGAAGCTTTAATTTGGGCAAAGGGATTCATTTCCAAAATTATAAAAGCTTCATTGAAAAGATTAGAGTCAATCAGCCAATTAATAATCTCACATTGTACAGCTGCTCCTTATTGTCCACAGAGTCCATATTTGTGAATTTGCCTCCTTGAAAAAATGTATTTATAAACCCCAGACCTATACTTGTGGCACTTTTGCAGTCATTCACAAATGTGTACAGAGTGGCATAAAAACTGGGTCTCCCAATGTGCAATTATCTGCTGAAGTCAAGTCGGGTTCTGCTCTGCTTCCCTGTTTCAGCTCTCAGACTATAAACCAGTGTCCTTCTCATGGTCGATATACTGCTGTGTTTTTCACATCTCCATACAAATAACAAGAATCAAACATACAAAACAAAAAATCATAATCACCTAGCAGGAAGATTTAACAGAAAGCTGAGAAGTCAACAAATCATATAGATTAAATCTATTTAAAACATAGAGAATCTAACAGTAAAGTAAGAGAAGACTCTACACATGGACATCACCAGATGGTCAACACCAAAATCAGATTGATTATATTCCTTGCAGCCAAAGATGGAGAAGCTCTATACAGTCAACAAAAACAAGACCAGGAGCTGACTGTGGCTCAGATCATGAACTCCTTATTGCCAAATTCAGACTTAAATTGAAGAAAGTAGGGAAAACCACTAGACCATTCAGGTATGACCTAAATCAAATCCCTTATGATTATACAGTGGAAGTGAGAAATAGATTTAAGGGACTAGATCTGATAGAGTGCCTGAAGAACTATGGACTGAGGTTCATGACACTGTACAGGAGACAGGGATCAAGACCATCCCCATGGAAAAGAAATGCAAAAAAGCAAAATGGCTGTCTGGGAAGGCCTTACAAATAGCTGTGAAAGGAAGAGAAGTGAAAAGTAAATGAGAAAAGGAAAGATATAGCATCTGAATGCAGGGTTCCAACGAATAGCAAGAAGAGATAAGAAAGCCTTGCTCAGCGATCAATGCAAAGAAATAGAGGAAAACAACAGAATGGGAAAGACTAGAGATCTCTTCAAGAAAATCAGAGATACCAAGGGAACATTTCATGCAAAGATGGGCTCGATAAAGGACAGAAATGGTATGGACCTAACAGAAGCAGAAGATGTTAAGAAGAGGTGGCAAGAATACACAGAAGAACTGCACAAAAAAGATCTTCACAACCCAGATAATCACGATGGTGTGATCATTGGCCTACAGCCAGACATCCTGGAATGTGAAGTCAAGTGGGCTTAGGAAGCATCACTATGAACAAAGCTAGTGGAGGTGATGGAATTCCAGTTGAGCTATTTCAAATCCTGAAAGATGATACTGTAAAAGTGCTGCACTCAATATGCCAGCAAATTTGGAAAACTCAGCAGTGGCCACAGGACTGGAAAAGGTCACCTTTCATTCCAATCCTAAAGAAAGGCAATGCCAAAGAATGCTCAAACTACCGCACAATCGAACTCATCTCACATGCTAGTAAAGTAATGCTCAAAATTCTCCAAGCCAGGCTTCAGCAATATGTGAACCGTGAACTTCCAGATGTTCAAGCTGGATTTAGAAAAGGCAGAGGAACCAGAGATCAAATTGCCAACATCTGCTGGATCATGGAAAAAGCAAGAGAGTTCCAGAAAAACATATATTTCTGCTTTATTGACTATGCCAAAGCCTTTGACTGTGTGGATCACAATAAACTGTGGACAATTCTGAAAGAGATGGGAATACCAGACCACCTGACCTGCCTCTTGAGAAATCTGTATGCAGGTCAAGAAGCAACAGTTAGAACTGGACATGGAACAACAGATTGGTTCCAAATAGGAAAAGGAGTACGTCAAGGCTGTATATTGTCACCCTGCTTATTTAACTTCTATGCAGAGTACATCATGAGAAACACTGGGCTGGAAGAAACACAAGCTGGAATCAAGATTTCTGGGAGAAATATCAATACCTCACATATGCAGATGACACCACCCTTATGGCAGAAAGTGAAGAGGAACTCAAAAGCCTCTTGATGAAAGTGAAAGTGGAGAGTGAAAAACTTGGCTTAAAGCTCAACATTCAGAAAACGAAGATCATGGCATCTGGTCCCATCACTTCATGGGAAATAGATGGGGAAATAGTGGAAACAGTGTCAGACTTTATTTTCTGGGCTCCAAAATCACTGCAGATGGTGACTGCAGCCATGACATTAAAAGACGCTTACTCCTTGGAAGGAAAGTTATGACCAACCTAGATAGCATATTGAAAAGCAAAGACATTACTTTGCCAACAAAGGTCCATGTAGTCAAGGTTATGGTTTTTCCTGTGGTCATGTATGGATGTGAGAGTTGGACTGTGAAGAAGGTTGAGTGCTGAAGAATTGATGCTTTTGAACTGTGGTGTTGGAGAAGACTCTTGAGAGTCCCTTGGACAGAAAGGAGATCAAACCAGTCAATCCTAAAGCAAATCAGTCTTGAATATTTATTGGAAGGACTTATTCTGAAGCTGAAATTTGAACACTTTGGCCACCTGATGTGAAGAACTGACTCATTAGAAAAGACTATGATGCTGGGCAAGATAGAAGGCAGGAGGAGAAGGGGATGACAGAGGGTGAGATGGTTGGATGGCATCACCGATTCAAAGGCCATTAGTTTCAGCAAGTTCTGGGAGTTGGTGATGGATAGGGAAGCCTGGTGTGCTGTAGTCCATGGGATCACAAAAAGTTGGACACGACTGAGCGACTGAACTGAACTGAAGGGTGTAAATATGGCTTCCCAGGTTGCTCAGCAGTAAAGAATCCACATGCCAATTCAGACATAAGAGACACAAGAGATGCAGGTTCGATCCCTTTGTCGGGAATGTCCCCTGGAGAAGGAAATGGTAACCCACTCCAGTATTCTTGCCTGGAAAATCCCATGGACAGAGGAGCCTGGTGAGTGACAGTCCATAGGGTTGCAGAGTCTAACACAACTGAGCACACAGCACACAACCAGAACATACACATAACCTTAATTAATTTGGTAATAGGATAAGTTATATCACCCACATTCTTCCACCATAATGTAATAAAACTAAATATCTAATAACTGACTCTAAGCCATTGGAATCAAAATTGATTCTAACCCATTGAAAATCTAAACATTCTATTTCAATAACTCTTGGGAAGAAATGAAAAAATGGAATATCATAATTAAATTATAAACATTTTACAAATTGAAGAATAGTATATATTAAAATCAGCTGCATGCATCCAAAGTTACCTTTAGAAAAATGTACAGTAATAAATGCTTTTTATTATTAAGCAGGAAAAAATAAATAAAATATGTATTCATGGATAGGTAACTGAGGAAAAAAAATCACTGAAATGAACAAACATAAATGAGAGTTAAATTAACCAAATAGAAAACAATATATTGGAGATTAAAAGAAAAAAAAAGAATATTACTTGAACATATCAATAAAATAGATAAACTTTTGTCCTGTGCACTCAAGAAAAATGAGATAACGCATAAACAAGTAGAGATAAAATCGGGAACAAATGTGCAGGGATATAAAGAAATTTGAGTCTTCTTTTAGCTAAACCTTCCTTTTTGCTTCTGTAGATCTCTGCCTGAACCAAGCATGGCTGGGGAGAGAGAGCTGCTTAACAGTTTACACAATGGCTTTCCCATAAAGGCGCTGGTGTCAACTTCAAAAGGACCTCCTCAGTGTTCCCCTAAATGGTGTAAGTTTCTCTGTCCTTAGTGACAAGGATTTCATACTCTCCCTTTGGGTCTCCTCAACTCTCCGCCAGCCTCCTTCCAGAAAGAGCCTGACTAACTTCTAAGAAAAAAATTGCAGCCACATTCAGTTCAGTTCAGTTCAGTCACTCAGTCATGTCCAACTCTTTTTTGAATCGCAGCACTCCAGGCCTCCCTGTCCATCACCAACTCCCAGAGTTCACCCAAACTCCAAACTCAGGTCCATCAAGTCGGTGATGCCATCCAGCTATCTCATCCTCTGTCGTCCCCTTCTCCTCCTGCCTCCAATCCCTCCCAGTGTCAGAGTCTTTTCCAATGAGTCAACTCTACGCATGAGGTGGCCAAAGTACTGGAGTTTCAGCTTTAGCATCAGTCCTTCCAAAGAATACCCAGGGCTGATCTCCTTTAGAATGGACTGGTTGGATCTCCTTGCAGTCCAAGGGACTCTCAAGAGTCTTCTCCAGCACCACAGTTCAAAAGCATCAATTCTTCAGCGCTCAGCTTTCTTCACAGTCCAACTCTCACATCCATACATGACCACAGGAAAAACCATAGCCTTGACTAGACGGACCTTTGTTGGCAGCCACATTAACACATAAAAAAAATAAAAAAATATATAATAAAGAGAAATGATCAAAATTGACTCTAACTCCATAAGATCTTCGTCTGTGTCATTCATGCATGTATCTCAAGCACCTAAGACAGTGCTTGGCTCAAAGCCATTGCTCTAACCCATTTGAGGAGAGAGTAGATATGGCTATGCACATCTCCACCCATTCTAAATCATTCTCTCTCCACCCTCTTCTGAATCAATGAAACAGAGGTCCCTCTTCCCAACCAAGATCAAGCCTTTCCGCCCATGCCTGAACTCCTGCCCATCCCTTCTTAGGGGTCTTACATTATCAGTTACCCTTTTCCTGTTATTCATACTCTAAACCACACTCTTCCCAATAGCTTTTAGACATGCTCAAGAGTCTGTCCCACTGAAACCATAACTCTGCTTCAACCAATATCTCCCCTCCAACTTTCATCTCTCTCCCTCCAGTGTGCTTCCTAGAATTTTTAAAGAACAGTTTCTATTTGCCACCATATGCTATGGACAATCTTCATCTATCAGCTTCTATAAGAGAAAAAAGTAATCACTACATTTTTTCTTAACAGCATATATTTTATATTATATGAATAACATATTAATTGTAGAAAAATTTAGGATACACACAAGGACCTATTTTTTGAATAGAAAATAAAACCACCTACAAATACAAAACCCAGAGAGAGCCACTCCCACTTAACATCTTGTTGCAAGCTCTTCCAGGCTCTTTCCATGCAGTCCCTGATCTGCATGATGTTGACATCTAAAACTTCCAGCTATCATGGTTTAGTTGTTAGCTGTTTAGTCCCCCAACACCATGGATCTAATTTCAGTTTTCTTGTTCTACTGACCTTGAGTAATTTCAGAAAGTGCAAACTTTGCTTCTAGCTCTTGGGCCCACCAACCACTTCACAAATAACATATGCATCATGATCAGTGACCAGTGATATTATTTCCTTCAAAGTCTGTCAGGGATGGATCACTGCGCATTTGCTATTCCATTCACACAGACAGCAAAGTCTGTAGCTGTGTTGCCTCTTTGTCTTCCAGGGATAAAATTGTTACATTTTTTTCAAAAATGAATAATAGAAAGATGAAATTGGCCAACAAAGTGAAAGTTAAGCAAAAAAAAATAATATTTTTTTTTGTCTTGGGATCTTAGTTCCCTGACTTGTACCCCTGTAGGGATTGAACTTGTGCCCTCTGCATTGGGAGCTCAGAGACTTACTCACTGGACCACCAGGAATAATGTTAGAAGTGAGGTAAGAATAGAATGTAAATGGACTATGGAAGAAATGGGCTTCCCAGGGGGTGCAGTAGTAAAGAATTTGCCTGCCAAAGCAGGAGACGCAACAGACATGAGTTCAACCACTGGGTCAGAAAGATTCCCGGGAGAAGGAAATGGCAGCCTGCTCCAGTATTCTTCCCTGGAAAATTCCATGGATGGGGGAATCTGGTGGGCTACAGTCCATGGGATTGCAGAACTTGGACATGACTGAGCGACTGAGCACACACACACATGGAAGAAATAGCTGCCCATTGGAATGTTGACACTGCTACCATTGAAGAGGAACTAAATGAAGGGACATTTATAGACAGAAATGAAAAATGTAGTTCTAAGAAGAAGCTGTCCCAAAGCGATGCCAGTAAGGAAACTCTCAGACATATGTCATGATTCATGAGGGAAAGAATAAAATGTTGCAAGATGACCCAGACTTTCAAAGGAGAATGACAATGCACAACACAGCAAAGATGGCTGTTCCACATCGTAAGTTATATGACAGAAAAAAAGACAGGCACTATTCAAACCGCACTTGATAACTTTTTAAAGAAATGAAACACTTCAATCCTTAATGCTTCTAAGGTGGCTCAGATGGTAAAGAATCTGCCCATGATGCAGGAGACCTGGGTTCAGTCCCTGGGTAGAGACTTGGCAGAAGAAATGGCCACCCACTCCAGTATTCATGCCCGGAGGATTCCACGGACAAAGGGGCCTGGCAGGCTACAGGCCATGGGACCACAAGGAGTCAGACATGACTGAGTGACTAACACACACCCAGACAGATATAAATTTTATATTTTTTTTTCATTTCTATATACAATTAAAACAGGTGGCAAGGAACAGTTTTCACAGTCCATTCTATAGGCCATACTACTGTGCAAAGCAAAGGCTGCTTGTTCTCTCTCATTCTCTTTCTTCTCTATGTCAGATCAGCACATGCCACTGTAATAAAAATGGTATCATAATAGAAGTGTTGTGAATCCTACTTTTTTTGCTTCATATATACTATTTCCATGTCAACAAATTTAAATCAACAGTGAATGCAAAATATACCACTGACTGTGTCAACATTTATACAATGTTTTTCTTATTAAGACAACATTTGAATTACTGCTTTTGCTTTATGATTATGAGCAGTGTTATAATGTGCTTCCTAAAAGTAGAATTGCTAAATCAAAGGGTAAGTGTGCATATTTTTTCTGAGTTTCTGAAAGTTATGCCAATTTACACTTCTTCCTGAAGTGAAAGAGAACTCAAGACTCAGATCAAAAGGAATCCACATCAAAAGTTATTATTAGTAATTTTTCTAATATTTGCTATCCAAAGCAGTAAAATACTACTTTTT
Source organism: Bubalus kerabau (assembly GCF_029407905.1). Classification (NCBI taxonomy): domain Eukaryota; kingdom Metazoa; phylum Chordata; class Mammalia; order Artiodactyla; family Bovidae; genus Bubalus; species Bubalus kerabau. Next base: position 5,828,408 of record NC_073636.1, read on the forward strand.
ATTTTTTTCAGATTGTGAGACTGAACTATATTTGTATTCAAGCAAAATAAGAGACGTCAAAAAATTTCTATTTTATATTAGGAAGTATAAATGTTTAGGTCACATAGTTTAGAGATTGCTGTTGCTAAAGCTGAAGGTCCAATACTTTGGCCGCCTGATGTGAAGAGCCAAGTCACTGGAAAAGACTCTGATGCTGAGAAAAATTGAAAGCAAGAGGAGAAGGGGGCAGCAGAGGATGAGATGGTTAACATAACTGACTCAATGGACATGAATTTGAGCAAACTCTGGGAGATAGCGGAGGACAGAGGAGCCTGGCGTGCTGCAGTCCATGCGGTTGTAAAGAGTCAGACATGACTTAGCAACTGAACAACAGCAAACACTCAAAGAAGCCTTTTTGTAATTCTCCAAAGACTTTAAGTGTTATATAGCAACCAATGATATCTCTGTCTTCATGGGCAAGGAAACAGAGGTTACACAGGAACAGAATGCAAGTTTTAAATTCTGTTTATTGTTCTTTTCACTTTCTTATTGACTACAGATGTTTAGATGGTCATAGCAGTCCATATGGACAATTACGTACACTAAAGATCCTTCTAACATTGGAACCCCCAGAAAAGAGAGCAGAGATTAACAGATATTGGTTAAGGGAAGGGTTTTATATCAGGACTGTAAACATAACACTGAGACTGCAAAGGGCTGAGAAAAAAAGTAGATGTAAGTTAAAACTAAGCAATAAATCAAATTTACCTCAATATCAAAAGGTTAATTATAAACCTCAATATAATAACTTCAAAATTAAGCAATAACTTCATAGTTTATTCTGTTGTGAAACCATGTCCTTACAATTTATGAGGTTTGGCTAGCAGAGTAGTAGTTTTTTTTTTAAATAATTGACAAAATTTTTATATTAGAAGTGTTCAAATTTCCATTTTTTATTGAGTCCTCAGAAGGTCCGATAACATGAGGCCTCTCATTACCACATTGCAACTATAGATAGGGGCTGGAAACAGAGCTGCTTCCTTTACAAAGGGCAAGGTCCATAGTTTCTAGCTCACTTTATCTTTTCATTTATATTCCCTGCCTACCTTTTTCTCAAGAGAGTAAATCAATCTTGAATTTCCTTACAAATCTACATTACTAGGGGAAAGAAATGAAAACTTATTAATGACTCTGAAGACTGTATCAATTATACTTGAAAGGGATAGCAGATAAATTTATCACTCTTTTACACATTTTGTTTCAGGGAAATGATTTTTTTCTTTAATATTGTTCTATTAAGTTCTTTATGACTAGCTGCCTAAACCCCGGACCTAATGCCTAAACACTGTGAGTTAACACGCCATGTAGGGAATACATAGATTTCCACCGAATTTTCCATGGTCCAGGTGGAAGCACTTATGACACTGGATGCCAGTGTGATCTGCATTGTAGCTGAGAAACCTAGTCTTTTCATGTATTATCCCCACCAGTCCTAGTCCACTTTTCCCTCAGAAAAGTGCATAGTCTGTCTGAAGTCATCCTCAATATTTTCTATCTGTGTGGAGTTACTTCTATCTATTTCAGTGTCCTCTGAGAAGGGTTAGGCTCTTCTACTCTTTTTTAATTTTTTTAAATTATGAGAGCATGATAGCACATTTACAGGAGACTTGGAAAACACACAAAAAGGTCACATATAGTTCCACTATATAATACAATCATTCTTTTAAATTGAGGTTTTTAGTTGGAGTTTCAATATCAAACTCTCAGAAAGTAATAGAAATATACAGAGAAGCAGAAGGATATAGTTGACCTAAAAAGCACTGTTAACCATTTCAATATAATCAAGAATTATACAGTTTTAACACAACAGTAGGATACAAATTCTACTCAAGTTCCCATAGACTGTAAACTAGAATAAACAAGAACATATCCAAAGACAAAACGCAGGGTACAAACATTTCATGATTTAAAGGTACCGAAATCACACAAAGTCTGCTCTCTAATTACTGTGGAATTACGTTAGAAATCAATATCAAAAGATATGTGAAAATAACTCACATATTTTTGAGTCAATGCAACATTTACCAAGAGAGATCTTTGACCTAGCCATGGAAAGCCTCCAATAAATTAGACTGTAAAAAACATAAAGGGTGATTGCAAAGAAAACATTTAAATGAGAAATTAGTGTCAAACAGACAATTCAGAAATGACCTAAATCAAATCCCTTATAATTATACAGTGGAAGTGACAAATAGATTTAAGGGATTAGATCTGATAGACCTACTGCTTGAAGATCTATGGACACACGTTTGTACCACTGTACAGGAAGCAGTGATGCAAAACCATCCCCAAGAAAAAGAAATGCAAAAAGGCAAAATGGTTGTTTGAGGAGGCCTTATGAACAGCTGAGAAAAACAAGAGAAGTGAAAGGCAAAGGAGAAAAAGAAAGATATATCCATCTGAATGCAGAGTTCCAGAGAACAGCAAGAAGAGATAAAAAAGCCTTCCTAAGTGATCAGTGCAAAGAAATAGAGGGAAACAATAGAATGGGAAAGACTAGAGATCTCTTCAAGAAAATCAGAGATACCAAGGGAACATTTCATGCAAAGATGGGCTCAATAAAGGACAGAAATGGTATGGACCTAACAGAAGCAGAAGATATTGAGGAGAGGTGGCAAGAATACACAGAACTGTACAAAAAGATCTTCATGACCCGGATAATCACAATGGTGTGATCACTCACCTACAGTCAGATATTCTGGAGTATGAAGTCAAGTGGTCCTTAGGAAGCATCACTACAAAGCTGGTGGAGGTGACAGAATTCCAGTTGAACTCTTTCAAGTCCCAAAAGATGATGCTGTGAAAGTGTTGCACTCAATATGCCAGCAAATTTGGAAAACTCAGCAGTGGCCACAAAACTGGAAAATGTCAGTTTTCATTCCAGTCCTAAAGAAAGGCAATGCCAAAGAATGCTCAAACTACCACACAATTGCACTCATCTCACATGCTAGTAGAGTAATGCTCAAAATTCTCCAAGCTAGGCTTCAACAGTCCATGAGCCGACAACTTCCAGATGTTCAAGGCAGACTTAGAAAAGGCAGAGGAACCAGAGATCAAATTGCCAACATCTGTTTGATCATCAAAAAAGCAAAAGAGTTCCAGAAAAACATTTACTTCTGTTTCATTGGCTATGCTAAAGACTTTGACTGTGTGGATCACAATAAACTGTGGAAAATTCTTAAAGAGATGGGAATACCAGAGCACCTTACCTGCCTCCTGAGATATCTATATGCAGGTCAAGAAGCGACAGTTAGAACCGGACACGGAACAATGGACTGGTTCCAAATTGGGAAAGGAGTACGTCAAGGCTGTATGTTGTCACCCTGCTTATTTAACTTATATGCAGAATACATTATGAGAAACTTTGGGCTGGATGAAGCACAAGCTGGAATCAAAGTTGCCAGGAGAAATATCAATAACCTCAGATATGCAGATGACACCACCCTTATGGCAGAAAGTGAAGAAAAACTAAAAAGCCTCTCGTTGAAAGTGAAAGAAGAGAGTGAAAAAGTTGGCTTAAAACTCAATATTCAGAAAACGAAGATCATAGCATCTGGTCCCATCACTTCATGGCAAATAGATGGACAAACAATGGAAACAGTGACAGACTTTATTTTTGGGGGCTCCAAAATCACTGTAGATGATGACTGCAGCCATGAAATTAAAAGACCCTTGCTCTTTGGATGAAAAGCTATGACACACCTACACAGCTTATGAAAAAGCAAAGAGATTATTTTACCGACAAAGGTCCATATACAGAAAGCCATGGTTTTTCCAGTAGTCATGTATGAATGTGAGAGTTGGAACATAAAGAAAGCTGAGTGCCGAAGAACTGATGCTTTTGAACTGTGGTGTTTTAGAAGACTCTTGAGAGTCCCTTGGACAGAAAGGAAATAAAGCCATTCAATCCTAAAGGAAATTAGTCTTGAATATTCATTGGAAGGACTGATACTAAAGCTGAAGCTCCAATACTTTGGCCACCTGATGCAAAGAACTGACTCGTTAGGAAAGACCCTGAGGCTGCGAAAGATAGGAAGCAGGAGGAAAAGGACACAACAGAGGATGAGATGGTTGGATGGCATCACTGACTTGATGGGCATGAGTTTGAGCAAGCTCTGAGTGTTGGTGATGGACACGGAAGCCTGGCGTGCTGTGGTTAATGGGGTTGCAAAGAGTCGGACATAACTGAGGAACTGAACTAAACTAAGAGAAATTAATATTAAAGGTACTTCAAACAAAATCCCATGTATTTAGAAATTAAATGTTCATTTTTCACTGTTGGTATATCTAAGAAGCCATAACATGGAAAATCTGGACATATTTGTAATAGAATAAAAATGTAAAGAGAATTTACCAGGATTTGTTGCACACAGCTAAAGCTGTACTGTGCTGTGCTTAGTCACTCAGTCATGTCCGACTCTTTGTGACCCTATGGACTATGGCCCATCAGGCTCTTCTGTTCATGGGGATTCTCCAGGCAAGAATACTGAAGTGTGTTGCCATGCCCTCCTCCAGGGAATGTTCCCAATCCAGGGATCAAACCTAGGTCTCCCACATTGCAGGTGGATTCTTTACTGACTGAGCCACCAGGGAAGCCAAAGAATACTGGAGTGGGTAGCCTATCCCTTTCAATGCAATTAAATACAATATGGAGTCTTGAATAACCTATGAAAACAAATAGTGGTCACTAGAATAAAATTTTGTGAAATTGGAACAAAATCTATATTTTAGTACTGTATCACTTGTTAACTTCCTGTGTGTTTGTTTTTTTTTCTTACAACATAGTATTTCTATTGTTTCCAGAACTGGATTAGATGTTTCAAGTCTTAGTCAAAATTTTTTTAATAACTAAGATAATGAACTTTGTAGACTTTTAGCAGTAATATTAGATGCCAAAATACATGAAACTATATCTTAATTTTGAGTGAATATAAATTAGAAATCAAGTATTCTATTCATACTAACCAAACAAGTAGAATCAAAAGGTTATTAGTTTTAAACTAGCAAAAATTCATAAAATCTAAAATATATATATTATACATACATATGTATATGTATGTATGTATATTGTTGTTTAGTTGGTAGGTTTTGTCCAACTCTTTGTGATCCTATGGACTGTAGCCCGCCAGGCTCCTCCATCCATGGGATTTTCCAGGAAAGAATACAGGAGTGGGATGCCATTTCCTTCTCCAGGGGATCGTCCCAACCCAGGGATTGAACCTTCGTTTCCTAGATGGATGGATTCAGATGGATTCTTTACTGCTAGGTCACCAGGGAAGTCCCATATATATGTATACAAAAGCTTTTCTACTATGCTTGATAAAGGATTAAGAAATTACAACAACAAAAAGAAAAGGACAAACTGGAAAACATAAACCTAAATGAAATGGGAACACTGAGTATGAAATAGATAAAGGATAAAGTGAAACAAACTAGATAAAAATAAAAGATCATTGTTTTTAAATAAAAGCCAGTTGTTTTTAAACATGGCTGCTCATTAGAAACACAACTGGACCTTGTAGAAGAATAGCAATACCTGGGCATTTGTATTTTTCAAAAAATTCCAAGATAAATCTGGTATGCATCTAGATTTTAAAAAGTGATTGCAGGTTTTTCTATTAAATACTAGTTTTAGTGACATAGAATTCTATTATTTTCTGTTGACCAATCATGATACAATGGTATTAAGCCAATAATAGTTACATAATCACAAATTAAAAGATGTTTATCAGTTTTCACAATCAATAGACAGACAAAAAAACAAAAGATAATTATAATTGCAAGCCATACTGTAAACATGATTAACCTAAAAATATGAAATAATTACACATAATTTGGGGAGTTAAGTAGAGTGATCTGCCAAGTGGAAGTGCATACATGCACATTTTCTTATCCACCCAGCCAGTCTATGTCAGGAAAGCTTTTGATTTCTCTATCAAATTTGAAGGAGAGCCATGATGGGTAGAGTATTTTTGCTTGTAGGTTCTTCCCTTTCATCACTTAGAATATGTCATGCTATTCCCTTCTGGCTTGTAGAGTTTCTATCGAAAAATCAGCTGATAGCCTGATGAGAGTTTCCTTGTACATTATTTGTCATTATTCTCTTGTTGTTTTTAATATTTTACCTTTGGCTTTAATTTTCATAATTTTTGATTACTATATGTCTTGCTAACAGAAGCAGAAGATATTAAGAAGAGGTGGCAAGAATACACAGAAGAACTGTACAAAAAATATCTTCACGACCCAGATAATCATGATGGTGTAATGACTCATCTAGAGCCAGACATCCTGGAATGTGAAGTCATGTGGGCCTTAGAAAGTATCACCATGAACAAAGCTAGTGGAAGTGATGGCATTCCAGTTGAGCAATTCCAAATCCTGAAAGATGATGCTGTGAAAGTGCTGCACTCAATAGGCAAATTTGGAAAACTCAGCAGTGGCCACAGGACTGGAAAACGTCAGTTTTCATTCCAATCCCAAAGAAAGGCAATGCCAAAGAATGCTCAAACTACCGCACAATTGCACTCATCTCACATGCTAGCAAAGTAATGTTCAAAATTCTCCAAGCCAGGCTTCAGCAATATGTGAATTGCAAACTTCCTGATGTTCAAGCTGGTTTTAGAAAAGGCAGAGGAACCAGAGATCAAATTACCAACATCCGCTGGATCATGGAAAAAGCAAGAGAGTTCCAGAAAAACATCTATTTCTGCTTTATTGACTATGCCAAAGCCTTTGACTGTGTGGATCACAATAAACTGTGGACAATTCTGAAAGAGATGGGAATACCAGACCACCTGATCTGCCTCTTGAGAAATCTGTATGCAGGTCAGGAAGCAACAGTTAGAACTGGACATGGAACAACAGACTGGTTCCAAATAGGAAAAGGAGTACGTCAAGGCTGCATATTGTCACCCTGCTTATTTAACTTCTATGCAGAGTACATCATGAGAAACGCTGGACTTGAAGAAACACAAGCTGGAATCAAGATTGCCAGGAGAAATATCAATAACCTCAGATCCACAGATGACACCACCCTTATGGCAGAAAGTGAAGAGGAACAAAAGAGTCTCTTGATGAAAATGAAAGAGGAGAGTGAAAAAGCTGGCTTAGAACTCAACATTCAGAAAACTAAGATCATGGCATCTGGTCCCATCACTTCATGGCAAATAGATGGGGAAACAGTGGAAACAGTGTCAGACTTTATTTTGGGTGGCTCCAAAATCACTGCAGATGGTGATTGCAACCATGAAAATTAAAAGACTCTTGCTCCTTGGAAGAAAAGCTATGACCAACTTAGACACTGTAGTAAAAAGCAGAGGCATTATTTTACTGACAAATGTCCATCTAGTCAAAGCCATGGTTTTTCCAATAGTCATGCATGGATGTGAGAGTTGGACCATAAAGAAAGCTGAGTGCTGAAGAATTGATGTTTTCCAACTGTCATGCTGGAGAAGACTCTCAAGAGTCCTTTGGACGGTAAGGAGATCAAACCAGTTAATCCTAAAGGAAAACAACTATGAATATTCATTGGAAGGACCGATGCTGAAGCTGAAGCTCCAATACTCTGGCCACCTGTTGTGAAGAGCCGACTCATTAGAAAAAACCCTGATGCTGGGAAAGACTGAATACAGGAGGAGAAGTTGGCTACAGAGGATGAGATGGTTGGATGGCATCACTGACTCAATGCACATGAGTTTGAGCAAACTCCAGGAGATGATGAAAGACAGGGGAGCCTGGCGTGCTGCAGTCCATGGGGTCACAAAGAGTGAGTGGGACATGACAGAGGAACCAAACAATAACAATGGAGCTTACTGTGTCTCCAATGAAAAGTGAGACGGTAAACTATCACTTTAACAGCCTTGTTCTTGGCCACTGTAATGGGCGTGACGTTTAAGGAGATCTGAGAAAATCACACCAGCTGTGCTGGTTGCTGGCTGAAGTCTCAGATGATCCTGAGACTTGTTTCATTGCTGCTCTTGTTTCACTCTGGGAATCTGGAGAAACTGAAAACTAAATTTGTGTCATCCTGCTATAATAGGCAGAGCCTATTCTTTGTATTGGAAAGATAAATTTCAACATGGAATGTCCAACACAGTCTTATTTATGGTACAAACTGATACCTCAGTTGGTAAAGTATACACCTGCAATGCAGGAGACCCCAGTTTGATTCCAGTTTGGGAAGATCTGCTGAAGAAGGGATAGGCTACCCACTCCGGAATTCTTGGGCTTCCCTTGTGGCTTAGCTGGTAAAGGATCTACCTGCAATGCAGGAGACCTGGGTTTGATCCCTGGGTTGGGAAGATACCCTGGAGAGGGGAAAGGCTACCCACTCCAGTATTCTCGCCTGGAGAATTCCATGGAATGTATAGCAAAGAGTCAGACACGACTGAGCGACTCACCTTCACCTTCATGTCATAAAAGAAACCTTGTTTGAGGTGTTTTATTAGGCAAATGGTTTCACTGTTTTCTAATTTTCACATGCTGGTTCCAATAAAGATATTTAATTAATCATGATACACTCTTTGATTTGCTGGGTCATCTTTCATAATTGTGGTATTTTTTTTTTGACAGTTCCAAATATTCATGTCTTAAGTGTGTTTAAATTAAACTACAACTTATCAGATGATGGCCCACCCTAAGTGGGCTTCAGAGAATGCTAATGTATCTGTCATTTGTGTTATATTTGAAATTATGTTTTTTTTCCATTTTAATTGTATTGCTGCCAGTGGTATTTTTTTCTTAAAAAGTCTTTATCCTCTGCACGCTCTGTACCAACAGAGTATTCAAATAAAAGACATTCTGCTTTTAAAAAATTAGACTAAATTAAAACAAAATGCAGTATCTTTATGATGTGATACCACACCTAACAGAAGGAATAAGATGAAAAACAGATAAGATGAAGCGTTGGCAAGGATAAGAAACAACTCTCATACAATGACTGTTGGAATTGTAAATCTGTATGACAAATTCGTTGAGTGATGTCTAGTAAGCTGTCTTACACACAAAAATCCTCTGACTCTGCAATCCTCTTTCTAGGTATATATGTGTTAGTTGCTCAGCTGTGTTCGAGTCTTTGCAAACCCATGGACTGTAGCTGGCCAGGATCCTCTCCCCACGGGATTCTCCAAGCAAGAATACTGGAGTGGGTTGCCCTTCTAGGTTTAAGTCCAATGGAAATATGTCCCTGTGTTCACCAAGGACATGTACATGTACACCACTGTGGCTGGAAAACAGCCACCATGGTCATCAATGGTCACACTGGATGATGAAATTTTGAAATAGTCACACATGGGATGAATAATCTGAATGACCTACAACCAAACCCAAAATCTGAATGGAGTTCAGAAACTTAATACTGAGCAAAGAAAGACAGAAAAGATATACAGTGTATGATTACATTTATAGAAAATCTAAAAATAGGCAAAATAAACCAATACTGTCAGAAACAAGTAAGGTGTTACCCTGGGAAATTGTGCAGTGGTGTTCAAAATGGGTAAGAGGTGCGCTTTTGGGATGATGGTCATGCTCTGCGTCTTGGTCTGAGTGCTAGTTACATGGATGCTTCTAGGCTGAGAAAATTAATTGATTTGCACAATTATGATCTGCATACTTTTCCACATGTATGTTATACTTTGGTAACATTTTAAAAATTTGATATTAAACACAGTCAAAGAAATATGATGTGATATGATATGATAAAAATTCGCTTGTCTTACAAATAGCAACACCATATGGTTTTGATAAAAGAGAAAGTGTTAGTTGCTCAGTTGTGTCTGACTCCTTGTGACACCATGGACTGTAGCCCACCAGGTTCCTCTAACCATGGAACTCTCCAGGCAAGAATATTGGAGTGGGTAGTCATTCCCTTCACCAGGGGATCTTCTCAACCCAGGGATCAAACCCACATCTTCTGCATTGCAGGGGAAGTCTTTACCATCTGAGCCAGCAGGGAAGCACTTAGTGTTTGCTATTTGTAAGACAACCAATTTTTTTTTTTTTTTTTTCATTTTGGTGGCTGCTCGACTTGCAGGATATAGGATCTTATTTCCCAGGTAAGGGATTGAACCTGCACACTCGGCACTGAAAGTAGAGTCCTAACCTCTGGACTGCCAGTGAATTCCTGACAACCAAATTTTTATTTCAGTAAACTATGTTCTCTGAATTTTAGCTTCCTAATTTTAAAAATGGGAAAAATGATATCTACTCTATTCACAGAGTTAATTTGAAAATCAAGTGAGTTAACAGGTATGAAAAAAAGAAACTCTGTAAACTGTGAAAATGCATACACAAGGAAGACATTCTTGTTGTAATAAAGCAAAGAGGGTTTTAATTTTAATTTTTAAATGATTTTTCACTGTTAAGGATAACTCTCTTTGGCATATGACAGTAATTGTGTTTTAGATCAAGTTTTAAAAAGCAGGTTTGTCAATTATATAATGGTCTTTAGTGTACCCAGATTGTTGCTTTTGTTTCAGAAAACAGAAAATTACATGATAGCTTGTAAATGGCACATTCAATTTCACACACTGAGAATGCCTGAAAAGCAAAAGGTCCACATATAATGCAGGAACTCAAATTTAATGGCATCAAATGATCCATAATTTGATTCGTTCAGCCACATTTCCAGAAATTAATCACTGAGTGTCAGTCTCTTTCTGTCCTTCGTGACTTGGTTTGTCAAAATAAAACTGCCCTTTTTGCCATATCACTACTAATCGGCATTAGTTGGTTCTTTGGATTTAACATTTCAATTCAGTGCCCAGCATCTGAAAACATTTTAAAAGGTCAGAATGCTATTCCTTTATTCATTTACTCAAGTTTCACAAACACAATGAGCCTCCCAACATGCTTAGAAACACCTTTAGAAATCAATGGAAACTTTGTTAAAGCAAAAATTGGGAGTAAAGATTAGGAGACAAAATTGGAATGAATGACCTGTAGCTTCTTCCTTTCCCACTGATGTTTCTTCTCTAGATCAGAGTCCCTGAAGGCTACCACAACTGAACGTTTCAGGTGGCTAATTCTTTGTGGCATGGGAACTGCTATCCCATGCACTATAAGATGTTCAGCAGCAGCCTTGACTTCTAACCATCCTCCCCCCATGATGAGACAAGCAAAGAGGTCTCCAGCCAGTGCCAAACATCTCCAGGAAGGAAGATAGGGTTAAAATTTCCTCCAGGTGAGAACAACTGCCCTGGATGGAAATTGCCTAATGCCCTTTCTTCAGATCATCTCCAAGTTGTTGATACCTTGGTACAATTTTCCCAAACTTTCTGGAAACAATTTGGATATAAGGTGCCCTGCTCAGGTGTGCAAGTAACTGGGTCATTTGGCAAACCCATGTTGTCCTGGGCATGAAGTGTCAGCCGCTCAATCATGTTCGACTCTTTGTGACCCCATGTGAGCCTGCCAGGCTCCTCTGTCTATAGAATTCTCCAGGCAAGAATACTGGACTGAGTAGCCATTCTCTTCTCCAGGGGATGGTCCCACCCAGGGTTCAAACCCAGGTCTCCCACATTGCAGACAATTCTTTACCATTTGAGCAACCAGGGAATAGTGGGGACACTATCTGCTATGCATATCTTTAGGGCATACCTCTACTGAGAGGTTGAGGAGATCAGAGAGGATCAGAGAAGAACTCAAGGGACAAGAGACTATCATTGAGGGAAATTAAAACAATATTTAGCCTCCCAGGCCCCTGGGACCAGCCTGATGATGCCCCTCTGTGTCCATGTATACCTGACGCACATGGAGCTACCCTGCTCACATCCCCTCACACTTACTGGTGCAAGATACCTGGCCTCCAATTGCCAGCAATTGAGATTCTTTGCCTTTTTTTCTGGTCACTGAACCACCTTTTCTTTGGCATTGCCTTTCTTTGGGATTGGAATGAAAACTGACCTTTTCCAGTCCTGTGGCCACTGCTGAGTTTTCCAAATTTGCTGGCATATTGAGTGCAGCACTTTCAGAGCATCATCTTTCAGGATTTGGAATAGCTCAACTGGAATTCTATCACCTCCACTAGCTGTGTTCGTAGTGATGCTTCCTAAGGCCCACTTGACTTCACATTCCAGGATGTCTGGCTCTAGGTCAGTGATCACACCACCATGATTATCTGGGTCGTGAAGATCTTTTCTGTACAGTTCTTCTGTGTATTCTTGCCATCTCTTCTTAATGTCTTCTGCTTCTGTTAGGTCCATACCATTTCTGTCCTTTATTGTACCCATCTTTGCATGAAATGTTCCCTTGGTATCTCTGATTTTCTTGAAGAGATCTCTAGTCTTTCCCATTCTGTTGTTTTCCTCTATTTCTTTGCATTGATCGCTGAAGAAGGCTTTCTTATCTCTTCTTGCTATTCTTTGGAACTCTGCATTCAGATGTTTATATCTTTCTTTTCTCCTTTGCTTTTCGCTTCTCTTCTTTTCACAGCTATTTGTAAGGCCTCCCCAGACAGCCATTTTGCTTTTCTGCATTTCTTTTCCATGGGGATGGTCTTGATCCCTGTCTCATGTACAATGTCATGAACCTCATTCCATAATTCTCCAAGCCAGGCTTCAGCAATACGTGAACCATGAAGTTCCTGATGTTCAAGCTGGTTTTAGAAAAGGCAGAAAAACCAGAGATCAAATTGCCAACATCCGCTGGATCATGGAAAAAGCAAGAGAGTTCCAGAAAAACATCTATTTCTGCTTTATTGACTATGCCAAAGCCTTTGACTGTGTGGATCACAATAAACTGTGGACAATTCTGAAAGAGATGGGAATACCAGACCACCTGACCTGCCTCTTGAGAAATTTGTATGCAGGTCAGGAAGCAACAGTTAGAACTGGACATGGAACAACAGACTGGTTCCAAATAGGAAAAGGAGTACATCAAGCCTGTATATTGTCACCCTGTTTATTTAACTTCTATGCAGAGTACATCATGAGAAATTCTGGGCTGGAAGAAACACAAGCTGGAATCAAGATTGCCGGGAGAAATATCAATAACCTCAGATATGCAGATGACACCACCCTTATGGCAGAAAGTGAAGAGGAACTAAAAAGCCTCTTGATGAAAGTGAAAGTGGAGAGTGAAAAAGTTGGCTTAAAGCTCAACATTCAGAAAACGAAGATCATGGCATCCAGTCCCATCACTTCATGGGAAATAGATGGGGAAACAGTGGAAACAGTGTCAGACTTTATTTTTTTGGGCTCCAAAATCACTGCAGATGTTGACTGCAGCCATGAAATTAAAAGACGCTTACTCCTTGAAAGTAAAGTTATGACCAACCTAGATAGCATATTGAAAAGCAAAGACATTACTTTGCCAACAAAGGTTCATCTAGTCAAGGCTATGGTTTTTCCTGTGGTCATGTATGGATGTGAGAGTTGGACTGTGAAGAAGGCTGAGCGCCAAAGAATTGATGCTTTTGAACTGTGGTGTTGGAGAAGACTCTTGAGGGTCCCTTGGACTGCAAGGAGATCCAACCAGTCCATTCTGAAGGAGATCAGCCCTGGGATTTCTTTGGAAGGAATGATGCTAAAGCTGAAACTCCAGTACTTTGGCCACCTCATGCGAAGAGTTGACTCACTGGAAAAGACTCTGATGCTGGGAGAGATTGGGGGCAGGAGGAGAAGGGGACGACAGAGGATGAGATGGCTGGATGGTATCACTGACTCGATGGACGTGAGTCTGGGTGAACTGCGGGAGTTGGTGATGGACAGGGAGACCTGGCGTGCTGCGATTCATGGGGTCGCAAAGAGTCAGACACGACAGAGCGACTGATCTGATCTGATCTGATCTAAACCACCTTTAACTCATGAACAAGAGTTGAATGGAAGTGCAGAGAAATCAGTTTTCCTGGGAGCTCAGATCATGAACTCCTCATTGCCAAATTCAGACTGATATTGAAGAAAATAGGGAAAACCACTAGCCCATTCAGATATGACCTAAATCAAATCCCTTATGATTATACAGTGGAAGTGACAAATAGATTCAAGGGATTAGATCTGACAGAGTGCCTGAAGAACTAGGGACAGAGGTTCGTGACATTGTACAGGAGGTGATGATCAAGACCATCCACAAGAAAAAGAAATGCAAAAAAGCAAAATGCTTGCTTGGGGAGGCCTTACAAATAGCCAAGTAAAGAAGAGAAGCTAAAGGCAAAGGATAAAAGGAAAGATATACCCATCTGAATGCAGAGTTTCAAAGAACAGGAAGGAGTGATAAGAAAGCCTTCCTCAGTGATCAATGCAAAAAATACAGGAAAACAACAGAATGGTAAAGACTAGAGATCTCTTCAAGAAAATTAGAGAAACCAAGGGAACATTTCATGCAAAGATGGGCCCAATAAAGGACAGAAACAGTATGGACCCAATAAGCAGAAGATATTAAGAGGAGGCAAAAATACACAGAAGAAGTATTAAAACAAAAAAAAAGATCTTCATGATCCAGATAACCATGATGGTGTGATCACTCACCTAGAGCCACACATCCTGGAATATGAAGTCAAGTGGGCCTTAGGAAGCATCATGACAAATAAAGCTAGCAGAGGTGATGGAATTCCAGTTGAGCTATTTCAAGTCCTAAAAGATGATGCTGTGAAAGTGCTTCATTCAATATGCCAGCAAATTTGGAAAACTCAGCAATGGCCACCTGACCTGCCTCTTGAGAAACCTGTATGCAGATCAGGAAGCAACAGAACTGGACATGGAACAACAGACTGGTTCCAAATAGGAAAAGGAGTACATTAAGGCTGTATATTGTCACCCTGCTTATTTAACTTATATGCAGAGTACATCATGAGAAATGTTGGGCTGGATGAAGCACAAGCTGGAGTCAAGATTGCTGGGAGAGATATCAATAACCTCAGACAAGTAGATGACACCACTTTTACGGCAGAAAGCAAAGAGGAACTGAAGAACCTCTTGATGAAAGTGAAGGAGAAGAGGGAAAAAGCTGGCTTAAAACTCCACACTCAAAAAATGAAGATTATGACACCCAGTCCCATCACTTCATGGCAAATAGATGGGGAAATAACAGAAACAGTGTCAGATTTTATTTTCTTGGGCTCCAAAATCACTGCAGATGGTGACTGCAGCCATGAAATTAAAAGATGCTTGCTCCTTGGAAGGAAAGCTGTGAAAAACCTAGACAGCATATTAAAAAGTAGAGACAGTACTTTGCCAACAAAGGGCTGTCTAGTCAAAGCCAGTTTTTCCAGAATTGATGCTTTTGAACTGTGGTGTTGGAGAAGACTCTTCAGAGTTCCTTGGATTGCAAGGAGATCAACCAGTCAATCTCAAAGGAAATCAGTGCTGGATTTTCATTGGAAGGACTGATGCTGAATCTGAAACTCCAATACTTTGGCCACCTCATGCACAGACCCTGATGCTGGGAGGGACTGGGGGCAGGAGGAGAAGAGGATGACAGAGGATGAGATGGCTGGATGGCATCACTGACTCGATGGACATGAGTTTGAGCAAGCTCCGGGAGTTGATGATGGACAGGGAAGTCTGGTGGTCTGCAATTCATGGGATTGCAAAGAGTCAGACACGACTGAATGACTGAACTGAATTGAACTGAGAGCAGAACCTCATTCTTTATGGTCTAGAGGAGAATCAGTGCATAATGATTCCAGTTCCCCCACCCACAGCACCGAGCTCCCGTTCAGTGTTTCACGTCACCATCAGTGTTTCCTTGGACCACCTCCAACGACACTACTTGCACTTAAATTCTGTTTGGAGGGCTTGGTTTCTGAGGAAAATCAATCCAAGACTGTCCAGTAGGATACAACTTCTTGCTATCACATTCCAGAATATTCCCAACTTACAAAGCTAACCTTGGAAGAATTAGACTCCTCAGGGCTTCTTCTATTCCAAGTTATTTGATCAGCAATAATACCTTTTCCAGCTTTATGGGGAGCTGCTCAGTAATAACCCTTTTGAGAATGGCAAACAGAGCAATATAAGTAGGTGGTGTTTTCTTCATCTATTTTTTGTCATTACTCATGTAGGCTTAGAATGTTGCATGGTAATTCACAGCTCCATGAACTGTAATTTACTCTTGTAAGGTTATAGTCTAGTAACAAACAACTTACAATGCCTGTTTAAAGAGAAAAAGGATAAAGTTTTCTATAGGACTCTGAACCTCCAAAGAAGCCAAGTAAGTAAACCCAGAGAAGGAAATGTACTTGCTTATATTTCTTAAAAACACAGCTCAGTCATATAACCAAGTGATAAAATCCAATGCCTTTTACTTTAAAGTCTGGTTTTAAGAAAATCTCTCTATATTACTCTTTAGCATGTTTTCCTGAAAATTCAATCAGAAATGATTTCATATGATGAATTGAGCCATTAAGTACAAATAAATACATTGGAAAACACACATGTGAATTACAAATGTTAAATGGATAACAGACAAGTAGGGAGTATTTATCAACACTGTATGTACATAAGCATTGGTTCACTTAATGATTTTGAAATCAGGTTAAGAATATTGATGAAATATAAAGCATTTGAAATATTTTTGGAACTCAATACAATGCACAGTCTTTTGAACATATTATATCAGTTTACTGATTGTTGGGCTGATCAAAGATTGTATTTGTTTTTGCTATTCATCTATAGAATCAATTTTAAAAAGAGGTTTTAAAAGTATAAACATGACTGAACCTCAAAGAAAAGTTCTATAAGACAGAAGGATACTAGCAACACTCAGAGAAAGAGAAATCCTATCTACAATAGGAAGAGCTATTCAACATTGCAATACCCAGAGCAGATTTATAAAAAACAAACAACAACAACATACCCTGCAGAGTAAGAGCAACTGGAAATACACAGAATCAAGTGTGATAAGACTAATCAAATAGGACCAAGGCATGGCAGATTGAATGAATCTGCCTGTATCCCCTCTGGGCTTGCCAGTGGCCTACTTTGACCAATGAAACAGTGTCAACTTCATGCAGTCAGATGCTTTAAAATGTGCCTTCATACTTTTAGTTTTTGGAAGGCCACCACTGCTCTGAGAACACACTGGGCTAGCCTGCTGGAAGATCAGAGACCACGAGGAACAGTGCTGGGTTATTCCAATTGTCCAATCTAGACCAACTAGCCTCCAGACACCCACCCTACCAGCTAAATCAGGATGCTTGAGATTGTTCAGGCAAGATTAGGCAAGCCTGGCCCAGAGCAGAATTGCAGAGCAGACTCAGAGGCTTGATGGAAGTATTGATAATAAAGGTTGTTGTTTTAAATTCACTAACTCTTAAAGTGGTTTGTTACTAAGCAGTATTAGAATATATCTGATATATGAAGTACAGATAATCAACAATCACGGAGTAGAAACCAGGAGGGGAAATATTTGTCATGAATGTTGGTTAGCTCTTATATTTTCAGTAGGAAGTTGGACACAAGAGTTAAACATATTAAATAAATGCAGATATCATAGAAAAATTTTGTGATTCCATTGTCAGAGGTGATTTCTCTATTAAGAGATTTGCTAAACAAACATAAAGTTAAAAATTCCAGGGAACAAATATAGAAATGTCATACTTCACAGTTCTCATTAAGAACTGAAGTTAAATCTTGACTGGAATTGTCCATGTTACAGCTGAGTTCATGTCCAGATAACCAAAACTTGAAATCTTATTAGCAACCATTAATTTTATTAAGAAATACTAGTGGACTTCCCTCAGAGAAGGCAATGGCACCCCACTCCAGTACTCTTGCCTGGAAAATCCCATGGACGGAGGAGCCTGGTAGGCTGCAATCCATGGGGTCGCTAAGAGTCAGACACGACTGAGCGACTTCACTTTCCATTTTCATGCATTGGAGAAGGAAATGGCAACCAACTCCAGGGTTCTTGCCTGGAGAATCCCAGGGACGGGGGAGCCTGGTGGGCTGCCGTCTATGGGGTCGCACAGAGTCAGACAGGACTGAAGCGACTTAGCAGCAGCAGCAGCAGTGGACTTCCCTGCTGGTACAGTGGATAAGAATCCATCTGCCGATGCAGGGGACATGAGATTGATCTCTAATCGGGGAAGATCCCATGTGCCACAGAGCAGCTAAACCCAGGCATTGCAACTACTGAAGCCTGCACGCCCTGGAGCCCATGCTCTGCAACAAGAGAAGCCATCACAAAGAGAAGCCCACACAGCAACCAGAGAGCAGACCCTTTCTCTGCTGTCCGAAAGCAGAGAAAGCCTGAAAGAAGCAACAAAGATCCAGTGCAGCCAAAAATAAATAAAATTTAAAAAAATACTAGTGGTGTACATGTGCCATATATGGCATATCACTAGTATGTTTCAGCATGATATTTAAATCCTATTGGTTTCAAGGACAATTGACACTGCTTTCATAACATTAAAGTTTTGATAATGCCTTAAATAAAACTTCTGCTGCTGCTGCTAAGTTGCTTCAGTCCTGTCCGACTCTGTGCGACCCCATAGACGGCAGCCCACCAGGCTCCCCCGTCCCTGGGATTCTCCAGGCAAGAACACTGGAGTGGGTTGCCATTTCCTTCTCCAATGCATGAAAGTGAAAAGTGAAAGTGAAGTCGCTCAGTTGTGTCCGACTCTAGCAACCCCATGGACTGCAGCCTACCAGGTTTCTCCGTCCATGGGATTTTCTAGGCAAAAGTACTGGAGTGGGGTGCCATTGCCTTTGTTGCATGTTAGAATCACCTGAATTTGTTTTTGAATTCCCAATGCCCAGCTGACACCCCAGAGCAAACACACTAGAATCATGGGACCATGACACACGTATCAACATCTTTTCATCTTTTCTCAGGTGATTCCACTGTGCAGCCACGTTTCAGAACCAATGACCAAGTCCTAGATCTTTGCTGTCCAGTTCTATGGCACCTAGTCACAGGCAGCTACTATCAAGGACTATTTGAAACTGTTGTCTGTATTAGGATGAGCTATAAGAGGAAAATATGAACCAGATTTTGAAGATGCAGTATGAAAACAAATGTAAAATAGGCCATTAATAAATTTTCTACATTTATTACATGATTAAATGATAATATTTTGAATATCTGGATTAAATAAAAGACATTATTAAAGTTAATTCACCTAGTCTTACTCTTTAAAATGCTACTGGAAAATTTTAATTTTCATTTGTAGCTCGAATATGTGGCTACCACGTCTTTCCATTAGACAGCGCTCACCTCGACTCTCCCACTAAACTAGAACATAAATAATTTTAATATTCATGTGACTTTACAAACTGTTGCTTAATGAAGTATGTGTTTACATTGCAAACTAGATATAATATTCTGTAGGCAGTTCATTTTTAAAGAAATAACCCTCTGTAACCCAGTCCTGGGTTTGCCACACGGTTTTTATCATTGCTTATACAAAATAATTTGTTGTTGTTTAGTTGCTAAGTCTGGAGAAGGAAATGGCAACCCACTCCAGTGTTCTTGCATGGAGAATCCCAGGGACCGGGGAGCCTGGTGAGCTGCCGTCTATGGGGTCGCACAGAGTCGGACACGACTGAAGCGACCTAGCAGCAGCAGCAGCAGCAGCAGCAGCTGCTAAGTCATGTCCAACTCTTTGTTACCCCATTGGCCATAGCCCACCAGACTCCTCTGTCCAAGGGACTTCCTAGGCAAGAATACTGAGTGAGTTGCCATTTCCTTCTCTAAGGGATCTTCCTGACCCAAGTATTGAACCTGCATCTCCTGCGTCTTCTGCACTGGCAGGCAGATTCTTTGCTACTGAGCCATCACAGGAGCCCTGATGGAAAGTTTACTTAGGATTTAAAATTACAAGTATAATTAAAATGTGCAAACTCATCATATTGAGAAGCTATGTGTCAATCAATGACATTTGTCAGTGGGATAAAATATTAAAAGGGAAGAGGAAGGTAGGATCTGAAAAAATAACAGCAAATGTGCCTGCTGGGCATTCTAATAAATTTTGATTTTTGATAATCAAATACTCTTATAGTAAGAAATAAGGTCACAGGTGGCTCAGTGGCAAAGAAGCTGCCTACCAATGCAGCAGACTTGGGTTCCATCCTTGGGTTGGGAAGATCCCCTGGAGAAGGAAATGGCAATTCACTCTAGTATTCTTGCCTGGGAAATCCCATGGACAGAGAAGCCTGGTGGGGTACAATCCATGGGGTCGCAAAAGAATTGGACATGACTGTTAGTGACTAAACAACATCGACAACAAGAAATAAGTATGCTGCAATTCTCTTTATTGAGTAGGCAACACTCAGGATATTAATCAAGTTGAATATTTTTAAAATAATAATTTTTAAAAATCACAGAAAAAAGACGCTGTGTATGAAACTGTAGTGTAGAGCTAATTGTGTTTTCAGCTAATTTTAAACCATTTAATGCCAGCACATTGCTTAAATTTGCAATGCACCATTCCAGGGTTGGTAATTTTTTTTAAAAATTAAAAAATTTGACTCAGCATGTATTTTTTAACTTATTTCACATCTCCTATTATTATCATTATTATTCATCAGATGATAATTAACATCCATGGCTGGAGGCCATTCCTTGTGATTTTATTAAAACTCTTCCTCTTCTAGTATAGAGTTTCCTTTAATCCCAGATTAATTTATTTCCCATTCACTGTGGTAAAGCCCCTGAAATGAATATATTCACAAATTCTTATGATAAAATTTAACATCCTGATTATTTAAAAATGACTAAAATTGCTGTGTATTTTCCCCAAAATCACTTGCTTTTGTCAGTCCTACAGTTGGCTTATTCTCATCCATGGTGGAATCTTTTATTCTCAGCCAAAAGGAAAAAGGAGGTCACATCATGGCAGCAGCTACAGGTAAACACGATGGCCATGTCTGGCCACCTGGTTCATAGTTTCCAACTCAATTATTCCCTGTCCTTTTAGGAACACCAATCCCCACCATTTGCTATTGTCATGTTCGTTTTTTATGTATTTTCCTCATAAATCTTCAGGAGGTCAGGGGAATTTACCTTAGGTTTGTTTTTGTTTTCTGTTTTTAACTCTAAATTAAATTCCCCTTTAAACAAAACAACAGCTTTGACATGAAAAGAAAGACAATGAGGAAAAGAGGAGCTTTCACCTCTGAATGGCTTGAAGAGGCCTGCCGCACCCTTTCTTATTATACCCTGTAAGCTCCGGAGTGAGTGAGTCAGGGGAATGAGAAGGTTATTTTATTTAATATTCATCACTTTGCTCAAAACGTTTTTAAAAGATACTCCTCTGTTCCACTGGTTTGCATCAAACCAAATTGTGCAAAACTGGGGCTCACAATGGAGGCAGGATGAAGAAAGGGAGCCCCCAGCATCAGCCTCCTGAACGAGGTGACAAATAGCTCAATCATCTATGTTCCTCCTGAGGCTCTTGCCACATTCTGCCTTAAATTACAGCTATGGTTACTCACAGGCTATTTGATCAGTTCCCCGAGGTCAGGAATGTTGCCTAGTATGTAATAAATGGCAATATTTGTAGATTAAATGGTATATCTTATCCATTTTTGCATGCTCCTAGTAGCTATAGGCTTGTCCCAAAAGGGATTCAATAAACACACTGATTGAGTGCTATATCACGTACCTACTCTGAGATTGGGAAGTATTTCCAGTGTAAACACTTTTAAGGTTTCTCCTTCCTAGTAGCCAGTAGAGTTAATTGAACTGGCACTTGAATTGAAATAAAATGCTCAGATGTGAATTCATGTCTTTGCTTTGCATGTCTGGTACAGTGATCTTTAGCTAATGACTCATTAGGCATTTACTTGCAAATAATTAAAATCTTCATATGTTATCACCTTTTAGGTGTATCACCTTTTTTGGTATATCACAGCTAGGGAGACCAAAATTTTGTTATCTCTTAAATCAATTTTTAAAATTTAATAATATTACCCAGGGAACTGAGAAAAATCTCACAGGCTCAATAGCCACCTTCTCTCCTCTTTTGGTTT
Organism: Bubalus kerabau; assembly: GCF_029407905.1. NCBI lineage: Eukaryota > Metazoa > Chordata > Mammalia > Artiodactyla > Bovidae > Bubalus > Bubalus kerabau. The sequence continues at coordinate 5,850,355 of NC_073636.1, forward strand.
TTACCTTTGGTATTCATTCAAAAGTAATAGTAGTTGCCATTTATTCAGACCCTAACATCTGCTGGGTTCTTTACTCATTTTTATTTAACTTTTCACAACAGTATAAATTAAAGATTATAATATCCACTTTTTAGATTCAGATGATAATTAACTTACATTATATTCATAACCACACAAGGTATATTAGTTAGGGTTCTTTAGAGGAACAGAACCAACTAGAGAGAGAGAAAAAGAGAGAGACTTATAAGGAATTGACTCATGTGATTGTGGAGGCTGACAAGTCCAAAATCTTCAGGGTGAGCGGGCATGCTGGAGGCCCAGGGAAGAGTTGCAGTTCAAGTCCAGAATTCTTTTTTTTTTTTTTTAAGGGAGTTCAGTCTTTTTCTGTTGTATAAGGCCCACCCACATTATGGAATGCAATCTGCTTGACTCAAAGTTCACTGACTTAAATGTCAATCTCACCTGAAAAAAACAACTTCACAAAAAAATGCAGACAATGTTTGACCAAATATCTGCGTATGGTGGTGGCCTAGCCAAAGAGACACATAAAATTAACCATCATACAAGGTAAATATTATGATGCCATGCTACTGCAGGGGAACAAAATTTGCCATCCCAAATGTCTCTTTGGTATGCAGATTTTTTTCAAACTGAAAACAACCAAACCCAAAAGACTCAGGAAGAAACTTTGACCTTCCCCATAACTGCAACAAATTTTAGTTAGGCACTTTCCTGGTGATCCAGTGGTTAGGACTCCACATTTCCAATGCAAGGGGTTTGGATTAGATACCTGGTTGGGGAACTAAGGTCCCACATGATGGGCAACGCAGTCAAAAAAAATTTTTTTTTTAATTATTTCAGATAAAAGGCATATTCCAGGAATAGCGCTATTACCAGAGACACCAGCCAAAAAAAAAAAAAAAAAAAAAAAAAAATGTGCCAAGGGTGGTAGGGGAATAGAGCTTACAGATCAGAGTCTACTCAGTGTCTTCTTGTCTCTGCGGGGCCTAGAAAACATTTATTTACCAATCATTTGCTTTTGCACCTTCATAAGAATTATCTTCTTCCCCTCTGAAGTCCCAGTCACAATTGGTAACACCTTTTGTCTTTACACTGAAGATATTTAAGGTGGGGTTTGAAGCATTTTGGTGAGTTACTCAGTTTTTTTGGCTTTCTCCCATGAATACATTATTAAACTTTTGTTTTGATTTTCTCCTGTTACTCTGTCTCAACCTAATTTTTAGACCAGCCAGAAGAAGGGTAGAGTGAAATTTCTTCCTCTCTGACATTACAAACGAATACAGTAAGCACTGAACAATTGCATAACATCCAACAGTGTGCTATTGAGGATCTGGAGTTTATAAAAGAACTTTTTGTTTTCCAAAATCCATTTATTTTTCATTTTGTATACTATCTCCCAAATTAATGTTGTTGTTTTTCAATTAAGAAGTATATTCTCCCAGGGCCAAATACATTTTAAAAGAAGTTTTTCATTTTGTATACTATCTCCCAAATTAATGTTGTTGTTTTTCAATTAAGAAGTATATTCTCCCAGGGCCAAATACATTTTAAAAGAAGTATCGGGTTGGCCAAAAATTTTGTTCGGGATTTTTTATCACATCTTACGAAAAACCCAAATGAACTTTTTGGCCAACCCAATATTTAGGGTTTGTAGCTGTATAGTTTGGAGAAGGCAATGGCACCCTACTCCAGTACTCTTGCCTGGAAAATCCCATGGACAGAGGAGTCTGGTGGGCTGCAGTCCATGGGGTTGCTAAGAGTCAGACACGACTGTGTGACTTCCCTTTCACTTTTCACTTTCATGCATTGGAGAAGGAAATGGCAACGCACTCCAGTGTTCTTGTCTGGAGAATCCCAGGGACAGGGTAGCCTGGTGGGCTGCCGTCTATGGGGTCGCACAGAGTCGGACACGACTGAAGCGACTTAGCAGCAGCAGCAGCTGTATATTTTAGAGGTCTAATTTATCCACTAATAAATATCTACCAAGGTTGATGATCAAGTCTAATGAAGTAGGTATTGTCATGAGAAATAGAGAGCTATTTCTCAAACAAGCAGTGACAAAAACTAGGCAGTGACAGAACAAGCAGTGACAAAAACTAGGGAATTCTCTCTTTCACAATCTCTGAAAACTTGTCCATGCATTCCCTGAGGCCAACACTTGCATTCAGGACCCTACTATTTCAATAGCATTTCATGTCTGGTTTTCAGTTTATGTTCCAAAATTCGGCATTAATCAGACCCCCACACTACCGGACCCTTCTCCCCGACATCTCTAGTAGTTATCAATTGTCTACAGAAAAAAGCTGAAAATTTGAAGTGAAGCATCAACAGTCTTTTCCAAAGGAGCATTAATTGCCTTTCTAGCCACCGTTTTTGCCCTTCACTATGAACAAGACATTCAGGTTCAATTTTGGCCCCAAGAAAAGTTCATGTATTATTTGATTTTGTGTGTATGTGTGTGTGTGATTTCTGCCTTTGCATTGACCCAGGTAATCTTATCTTCTGACTCCATCTCTTTCCCCTCTAGGCTTCTCAAAGTTTTCTCAAGACCCCAGCCAGTGGCAATTCTCATTCCCCAAATTGCTTAAGTGTCGTTAAGGTTTGCAGGTTCAGGTACTGGGTAATACTCTGGCCACCTGAGGCGAAGAACTGACTCATTTGAAAAGACCCTGATGCTGGGAAAGACTGAGGGCAGGAGGAGAAGGGGACGACAGAGGATGAGATGGTTGGATGGCATCACTGACTCAATGGACATGAGTTTGGGTGGACTCCGGAGTTGGTGATGGACAGGGAGGCCTGGCGTGCTGCGGTTCATGGGGTCGCAAAGAGTTGGACACGACTGAGTGAGTGAACTGAACTTAATCTCTATTTATGCGCTTTTCTCATCTGGTCAAAGAGAGGGCTGGAACCAGTATCCGAAAAGGAATCCCAAAGCCAAATGCAATAGGCTCCCCATGACCTGAGTATGTCCCACGTTCTGCACGAAGGCTCTACCAATGTAGGTGCTCAATAAATATTTAACACCTTAATTGACAAATGACACCGAGTAAAAGTCTGCAGCCTGTGGGATAAGGGCGAGCTTGCCTCTCCGTGAAGGGTGCCTTTCGGCGTTCGTCCACCGGCCTAGGTTTCACTGGTCCTGGGTCAGCGCCCGCCGCCACCAGGGCAGGGGCAGGCAGGGCAGTGCGCATGCCCGGTGTCCAGGGGCGCCTCGGAGCGCGCAGACCGCTCGGCCCCGCCCCCGGAGCTCGGGCGCGCGCACTCCTCGGTCCCGCCCCCCGCGCTCGGGCGCGCGCGCGGTCCCGCGGAGCGTACCCTGCGTGCGGGTCCCCGCCGAGCCCGCCGGGCGCCGCATCCCCGAGAGCCCTGGTCGGGGCCTGAGCAGCGGCCCCGGGCCCGGGCGGCGAGCGGAGTGCGGTGCGCACGGCGGCGCCGCCTGCGGAGACGGGACCGGCGCGCGGTGAGTGAGGGCGCCGCGGGCGGGCGGGCGCCTCCGCGCGTGCGCAGCGCCGGGCCGCCGAGCTGGGGCGCGCGCCCGACCGCGGGCCGCAGGGGCCGAGCGCGGTGGGTCGGGGCCGGGCTGCGGGCGGGGCGTGGGGGCTGCGGCTGGCGTTGTGGGGGGCACCGGCTCTTGGGGCGCGGGCCGCGGAGGCGGCTTCCGGACGGGCTCCCCGGGACGGCGCCTGTCCCTTGCTGGTCCCGGCGTCCGGCCCGGGGCAGGGCCCGCTGCAGCCCGGGATCCCGGGGAAGGCCGAGGCGAGCCCCCCAGGGTCCTGCCGGGCGCTCGGGCGCCCTTCGCGAGCGCGACCCCGGGAGGCGGCCGCGGTCCGGGAGGGGCCGCCGGGCCGTCGGGCAGGTGGTGGCCGCGCCCCCAGCCTGGGAGTCGAGGGCTGAGCGCGAGCAAACTTCCCCGGAGTGACTGTCCCCGGGCGCCGGGGGTCCAGGGGGCCGACACCCGCCTTCGGCCTCCCCGGGGGCTGCGGGGCCCAGGCGTACGCTGCTGGGCTTCTTCGAGTTCGGTTTCCTTGTGGTCCTGCAGCTCGTCCTCCAAGTTCTGAGCGGTGTTCACGGCCCATTCGCTCTTGAGATAGATGTGTTTTAGAAGGGGTGCTTGGGAAAAAGAGACTTATATTGCCTGGTCTTGTTATCTCAAAGAAAGTATTGTTGGCATGCCGGGGGACCTATTTATCAAGAAACCTATTGTCCTGTGTGCGCTTGAAGAAAGCAGTTAATTTCTATTATACGTGAAAGACATTGTGCTTTCTTTCCCCCCTTCGCTCTCTCTCTTTCATCCTTTGATTTAAATACTCGGCCGGGACGAAAGCGTCACCGGGGAGTTTTAAAACTCTAGGGCTCAAAACTGCAGCCAATTAAAACGAAGTATGTAAAGTTCCCTCAGTGATTCCAGCAGTGCAGCAGAGTTTGGGAAACACCGGTTTAATATAAGAAAGAAGTTTTAGTTTTGATATTCCGCTGAGATGAAACGCTAGCTTCGTTCTCCATATGCAGGAACTCACAAAGAGTAGCTTGTTCCCCGCCAGGGGACGGAGGGAAGCGTCTCTAAAGGTTCAAACTTTGGCTAAACACGACTCCGGCGTCCAGGCATTGTTCTAACTACTGCGTTGAATTTCTTAGTAGTAAGGCCACCCTCTCTGACCGCTGCCTTGGCTGCTTCCAACTCGCTCTCAGCCTCCCTCCCCACCCTTCCCCAGCTCCCCCTTTTTAGCCATCCATCTCACAACCTCTGGGAGGATCCCCTCCCCCAATAAGTTCTGACTCTCTGGGGGGGGGGGGGTGAGATGCGGGTTACCATAGCAACGGGTCTTCCAGGGGAAGTGGGCGGGTCTACCTTTGCTTTGCTGAATAGGACGCTTCCTTTTCTAAAGAGTTTGAATTTCCGTTTTCTTGGCCTTGGCTCAGGTAAAGGTGTGTTCACACAGTCCCAGTTTTTCTTTTTAAGTGATTACAGAATTATTTATCAATGCTGTTGTAGGGAGTGACAATACGAGCAGCTCTGCTGTTCTCCCCTGAAGAGATTCTCTTCACCAATCTCTGCACTAAGAACTTGTGTAACAAAGTTGTAAAAGAGATGAAAAGCACCTTTAAAAAAAAAAAAAAAACCACCTTGATTTTCCTTTGGGGCACACGCATCTTCGAAGGGTAAGCGTCATTTTTCTAAAGTCTGAAGACATACTTAAGAAGTTTTAAAAGTGAAATATAACCCTACATCCTTGCCAAAACCTTTGCTAGTTTGTGACCAGATAGCATTGTCAGCTTGTAAATTGTTTAATTCCTAGAAAGTTCTTTGCCATGATTCTTTGCAAAAAGTTAGACCACTTGTAATGTTATACTTTAAAATAACGAAGGAAAGGCACAGTTCTACAGATTCACCCACTCCTTCCCTTCCCCAACACACACATATCCAAAGACAGGTTTGTTTGTTTTTTTTTTAATGTTCGTTCTTTTATGCACAAAACAGTTATTCCCTCCCCAACTCATTCCAGTTTATTTTGCAAGGAACTCTTAAAATTGTTCATGTAAAATAGTTTAGACGTGTCTTCAGGCTTGTTTGTGTTTTGAAATCTTTAAATTTTGCTGTGTAGATGATCAGAATTTGATCAGTCAATCCAAAATACTTATGGTAGTACAGAGATTTCCAGCATGTATTAGGGATTGAAGAAGTTTTCTCTACTCTGGTGTTATGTGCTAGTTAACTTTTGGACTATCAAGCAAATTCTGTAAGACTGATTTTCCCCATTTTACTCTCAGCAAAGAAAAATAGTGGAAAACGCTTTGATTTGATAGACCTTGTAGTTCAGCAGTAATGCTGTGCAGCTAAGGCGGTAACTTCTCACCTAATGTTCAGTTCAGTTCTGTCGCTCAGTCATGTCCGACTCTTTGCGACCCCATGAATCACAGCATGCCAGGCCTCCCTGTCCATCACCAACTCCCGGAGTTCACTCAAACTCATGTCCATCGAATTGGTGATGCCATCCAGCCATCTCATCCTCTGTCTCCCCATCCATCTTTCTCCTCCTGCCTTCAGTCTTTCCCAGAATCAGGGTCTTTTCCAATGAGTCAACTCTTTGCATGAGGTGGCCAAAGAATTGGAGTTTCAGCTTCAGCATCAGTCCTTCCAGTGAACACCCAAGACTGATCTCCTTTAGGGTGGACTGGTTGGATCTCCTTGCAGTCCAAGGGACTCTCAAGAATCTTCTCCAGCACCACAGTTCAAAAGCATCAATTCTTCGGCGCTCAGCTTTCTTCACCTAATCTTAAGGACATAAAAATCACAGCAATATCATCCAGAAATAAACAGCTGTACATGGCATGATATGCTTCCATTTGTCCCATTTTATTTGTCTGCATAGATACACTTTTAAGCAAAATTGGTAGTTTAATTTCATTTGTAGTTTTAAATATTGCCCCTTTGCTAATATATCACAGACATTTCTTGTGCCCTTAAATCGTCCTCAAAAGTAAAATTTTAAATGATGGATATGTCAAAGTTTGTTTAACTAGGTTTCTCTTGTTTGACATATTCCATTTTTAGTGTTTGGGAATATGATATTAAACTCTAGTTGCAAATCTTGGCCTTTTCCAATTAAGTGACCTTAAATACCTAATTATTTGATTGTGCTTCCTTTATGCATAGAATGGGGGTAATAATTGTGCCTGCAACATAGAGTTTTGGAGCAATGGAATGAACCAAATAGAGCAAGGTCTTCAGCAGAGTCTGGGAGAGGAGGTAGGTAGAAAGTAATAGACACACAGGTCGAGCTGGGGTAAAGGCACTTGTCTGAAAGCCTCAAGTCTGTGACGCCTCAGGCTAGATTTATAGCAGAACTCCTGGGGCAAAGGTGACTCCTTTATAACTCTTGAGGCCTGTTGCCAAATTGCTTATACCAGGACACATTGATTCCCTTACATGCCGGATGGCCTTCCTGTAGTGTCAGCACTCCAGTGTTTAATCTTTCCTAATTTGCAGGAAAAACGTGGCCTTATTTTAATTCATATTATTTTGGTAGCTAGTGAAATTAGTAATTTGCTTTTTATTCGTTCATTTGCCTTTTGAGAGTTGTCTGTTCAGGTACTTTGCCCATTTTATTCTTAATTGATTAAAATCATTTAATAAAATCATTTAAAAAATGATTTTAAAACGTCTGTTTAATATATATTAGATTTGTACAATGGCTTCCCTGGTGTCTCAGTTGGTAAAGAATCTGCCTGCAACGAGGGAGATCTTCCCTGGGTTGGGAAGATCCCTTTGAGGAGCGCATGGCAACCCATTCTAGTATTCTTACCTGGAGAATCCCCATGGACAGAGGAATCTGGCAGGCTACAGTCCATGGGATCACAGTCGGACACGGCTAAGTGACTTAGCAGAGTACAGGTTTGCACATTTAATTTTCTGTTAGCACATGGGTGTGAACTGTCTTCCAGCACTCTCTCCTCCTGAGTCAGCCCTGTCTACCAGCAGATCTGTTAGACAGTCCACCCTTTCTTCACTGGGTTGTGGTCTTCCATTTTATATTTTAAGATCTTGACTAACTTTTGCGTCTGATTCTGTTTTAGGTCTTACTCATCAGTGATTGATCTCTAATCTTAATCAATGCTAAATCTTTTTAATTGTACATTTAGAGTATATGGAAATATCTGCTAGAGGAAGTCACATTATTCTTTTAAAAATCCTACTTACAGACATCTGTCCTTTCAGATAAAGATGATCTTATTATCTTGATAGTAGTACATGCATGTAATTAAATCTAAGAGTACTGAAATACTTAAAATAAGTGGCCATCTCTCCATCCCCTCAGGCTCCTCAGTGGCAGCCTTTAGGCTCTTGATGGGTTTTTTGAGTTTTTCACTGGGGCCACAAGTACGATCTCTTCCTCTTGGGCTAGTCAGAAGCTGGTCCTCCGGTGACACCCTGTGCTGGGGAGAGGGTCCAGCTGCCAGTGATCCTGAGTCCTCTGGCTGGAGTCTTAGCATCCTCTTCACTTTGGGAAAGGTTCTGGTGCTCTCGCAGTCTGAAGACTTAATCAGGTCCAGTCTGTTAGGGTCTGGGACTGTGGGCCAGAACTCCACAGTGCGAAGGTGGGAAGGGCGTCCAGGAAGTCGGGCTTAGTTTACCCCACCTTGACCCTTTCTCCTCCAGTCTTGGAGCCAACTGGAGTGCTGCTCAGCTCTCCTCACGGGCAGTGGGGCATCTCACTCGCAGGTCTGCTGAGTTGCTGTTTGTCTGTCTGCTTTCCACTTTCGTGATTTTGTTGTCATTTTCACTACACATCTTTATATGCTTGATGCGTGTCTTCTGGAAAGATCTCTTTACTGACATCTATGTGGCATGTAGAAAGAGGATGTTTGAATGCTTGGTGTTTTGTTAAACATGCCATCTTAACCTGGAAGCCCCTGCAGATGAATCCTTAGAACTGAGAAGTATCCAGTGATTTTGGTTCTTTGACAAGGACCATCTTGTATACATAGAGTAGTCTGTTTTCCTGAAGGGATGTGAAAAGTTACACAGACTTGTCTGTTAGCGGAGGTGTTTTGTTTGCTTGCTTAATCTTTATTAAGTCCTAACGTTTCTTGTTAGGGTTCTCTTAGGTATTTATGTTTTTGTTGCTGTTGTGAAAGGTTCATCAAGTTGGCTATTGTTGGTATAAGATGGTTGTTGATTTTGTTCTTTGTATTATACCTGGCTCTTATTCTAAGAGCTTTCCAGTTTATTTTTTGGGGGTTCCTAGTTATATAATCAGTTGTATATAGTGACACTTGTATCTACTTCTTTCTAATAATTATACCTTTTATTTTGGTTTTATGGCAGACTGCTCTAGTGTTAGCCTTCTGTAATATTATAAAATACTTCTGGAACATTATCAAATAGTAATGGCAATAATGTGCAAACTTTTGTTCTTTAATAGGAAAAAAAGTAGTACAGTATTGGCTTTTGTTTATCATAATTTCTCATCAGGACAGAGAAAATCTATCCTTTTATTTCCAATTTACCTAGAGGTTTTTTTTTTGTTTTTGTTTTTGTTTTTTTTAAAGAGATAGGACTCATTTGAAAAGACCCTGATGCTGGGAAAGATTGAGCTCAGGAGGAGAAGGGGACGAGGATGAGATGGTTGGATGGCATCACCGACTCAGTGGGCATGAGTCTCAGTAAACTCCGGGAGTTGGTGATGGACAGGGAGGCCTGGCGTGCTGCAGTCCATGGGGTCACGGATAGTTGGATAGGACTGAGCGACTGAACTGAACTGAGGAATGGAATATTAGCAGATTACTGTTAGCAGCTACAGTTATCTCTAGTATTTCTTAACAAATCTACTGACTTGAGTCCCAAATATTAAACTGGAGTAAATCCTTCCCTTTTGAATAGTTCTTTAGAAAAATAAATTCTGTTCGTGACGAAACTAAAACGTAACGTCATATTCGGGGCTTCGCGGTGTCTTGGTGGTAAAGAATCCGGCTGCCAGCGCAGGAGAGGGGCGGGTTCGATTCCTGGTCCCGGAAGGTTTCCAAATGCTGCTGAGCCGCTAAGCCTTTGTGTCGCAACTCCTGAAGCCCGCGCGCCCTGAACCCTGTGCTCCTCAACCAGAGAAGCCCGTGCGCGGCCGCGCGGGAGGATCCTTCGTTCGCTGCAGCTGGAGAAAGCCCGTGCAGCAGCAGAGACCAAAGTAAAAACAAATACATAATTATAATTATGTAATTATTATAAAATAATACATTATTTTAAAAATCTTTAAAAAAGATAACGTATTTAATACAATACTCATGTCTTCTAGGATGGGGGCTGAGTGGGATTTTTCCAGGGATTTTTCAAAAGAAAATATTGCAAATTGCAACAGTCATCTCTCATCTTTATCTCTTGGCAGCATTTGATATAATTGGTCATTCCCGTTTTCATTTGACGTTCTTCATTTGATTTTGAGGACACCACCGTCTCCTGCTTTTCCTTTTGTAGCACTGACTTTTCAGTCATTTTTAAATTTTAATGTGTGCTTTTTTTCCCCCCCACAGAGCCTGTTAATTTGGAGTGCTTAGGGCTCAGTTTTTGTAGGAATTCTATCACAAACAATTGTAAGATTTTAATAAAATACCATGCAGCTTCTTAAGACTCTCAGTGTATACTTCCAGCTGGGGTGGCACTCTTAAACTCCTGACGTGTGTTATCCATCTACTTTCTTGACTTGAATATGTAAAAGATACTTCACTTTTAAAGACTAAAGCAGAATTTCTGATCTTCCTCTGCAAACCTGTCCTTCCTGTAGCCTGTCCCAGTTTCTGTGTTGGGGTAGTTCCATTTTTCAGGTTATTTAAGTCAGAAACCTTGAAATCATCCTGACTCTTCTCTTTCTCTCCCACTCTACATCCAGGCTGTTAGCAGATCCTGCTGGTTTATCTTCCAGATGTTTCCACAATCCTGTCCTCAGAATAAACCCAGGAGCTCAGCCCATTTTCCCACCTGTACTGCAAGCGCCTTCCTGCAGGTCTCTAGCACCTCCTGCCTGGGTGGTTTCAGTGGCCTCTCCTTTCACTGTCCTGACTTCCCTTTAGTATGTTATCAGCCTAACAGCTGGAGTGATCTTTTTAATACATAGGTCTGATATGCTTCAGATTCTTCACCTGGTTTCCATGTCCCTCAGAGTAAAAGTCAGAGTCTCATGATGGTTCACAAAGCCCAGTGCATTCTCTTTCCCCCACTGTGACCTCCCCTCCAGTCCTTTCCCTGGAATGGAATGCTCTCCATCCAGCCAGCCTTCCCTCCTGACTGACCCTGGAACCCTGCAGGCACATTCCCCCTTGAGATCTTTGTGCAGGGTGTTCACTCTGCCTGTGTCCCTCTGCACTTTCAGGTCTTCACTAAACTACAGTCTCAGCAGTGATGTCCCTGCTGTTTACAGCTGCAAACTACGCCTTGTGTCCTTCGTGGAATGCATTATGTTTCCTTTTTTTTGTAGCATCTAAATTACTATATGACTTATTTATTATTTTTGGTGAATCTCCCTGTCCTTGCTAGGCAATAAGTTCCATGTGGCCAAGTATTTTTATGTCTGTTCATTAATGTGTCTCAAGTGTCTGATACACAGAATGTAGTCAGTAAAATTTTTCTGAATAAATGAATATAGTCTACTTTATTTTTTTCCAGTGTCTTTCTTATAAAGCAGGGTAGTTGTATAGCATCTTTGGATCCAACACTGGTGATTTAGCATCCCCCCAGCAAAACAGAAGTTGCAGAACATGTATAATTCATAATGAAGATAATAATACAGAGAGTGGTTATGAGGATTAAATAGGGTACTGTCTGTAAAGTGCTGAACCCTGCCAGAGTGTAGGAACAGGCCACTTAACTGTCAGAAAGCCTTAGCCAATTGCATTAATTCACATCTGAATGATGTGAATTAAATTCTAGAATCTGCTGTCTTTGGCTTTCAGTTTTTAACCAATGGGGTGAGGAACATTTCAGAATAAAGGGGCCTGCTATCCCTGGTGAGTATCAGCGATCTACGGTTTGTTTACTCTCTAACCCATCTCAGAATGGGATGCAGCCACTTGTTTTCTCTTTTCTGTGTTTTCTTGCTGTTCAGACATCTCCCCATCTCTAAGCCCATCTCTCTCCCCATCTTTAAGTCCTTTTTCCTCCAATGTTCTAGCTGAAATAAGTCCTTATATAAGATGGTTTTGAAGTCCTTCAGAGCCACAGAGAAGCACGTAGTTGAACATGGTATTAAATCCACAAAATCAAAGGCAGTCAGGCCTTGGCCCTCAGTTTCCCCGACGAGCGTGCGTTGTGGCCATCCCTGCAGCAGAGCAGTCATTTACAGTTCTGCGTACAGTCTCTTAGTCTCTTTGCTGTGCTTCAAATATCAGTGCATCTCAGAAACGTCAGACTCTCTCTCTTTCTATAGGGCACGAAATGTTCGTGTGTTTTATACTGTTGGAATTGCTGTGCAATTAAGTGGTGTCATGTACCAGAAGAAGATGATTTTAGGGATCATGTCGGCAGCCAAAGAACAGACAATAAACCAAAACCATGATGTGTGTCATCTCTAGAAATGCATAAACCCAGTACCAGTGAGGTAAACACAAATATGAACATTTGCTTCAATTTCTAAATTGTTTCCTACAAAACATATCTAGTTCCTTATTTTTTTTTTAATCTTAATTTTTCAGTAATAGTAATGTGAGCAGGGTAGGTCCCCATATTTAGAAGGTGTAAACATTTTAGCCATGATTACCATACATATTAGAAATAAAATGTCATAAGCACCACTGTTCTGAATGCATCACTTGATGAATTTGTGTTGTCTTTGAAGTTCCGATCATTGTGTTTCGTTAGAACAAAGATTCATTCTTTAAGAGTTATCATTGTTACAGTTTATTTTATTTTGAACTCTTAAAACAGTCAGTGCTGTGGGCCAAGGTTGAATGGAAAGCACTGCTTTTCTGCTGTTGAATTACAAAATACCCCTTAGTTTAGGCTGTTAATGGATAGCCCACTTGGAAAGCACACCTTGCTTTTTACAGTTACACACCTGGGCTGAGGACCTGGGCAAGTACAATGTTTGTTTTCTTTGTGAAGATTTTCTTTTTAATTGCCACCTTTTCTTGTATCCGCCAGTTTTTTAGAAGTGGTGATTTTGCCTGTCCGGCACCAGCAAACACACCTACTCTGTAGCAAGGGGCTGGTTTTGGCCATCAGCCGTTATACTGTGAGCCTCTGCAAAGACAAGGGCTTACACCTAGACCATCGCCTACTTTCATACCTGTGTTCATGGGATGTGTAGTGGCAAGTCAAGTGTAGTAGTCAAACTCCATCTAGATATGTTCCTGGGAAATGACCTATATTCCTAGAAAGTTGAGAAAATAATAAAATTCTTGACTAGGGTTACAGTAAGCCTCTCTTCTTAAAATAATGTTAACGTCCACATTGAAAGTGTGAGAAGCTGCTCCCCTTGCAGGTTCAGATACCCAATAGCTGTTCTGGCTGTTGCTTCCTCTCTGGCACAGCCCTTGCCCATCTCCAGCCCCGTGTAATACACCCACTTTGTGCACCCCAGGTTCCCCGCCCCCCTCTCCCCTGGTCTCTTCCCTCACTCCTCCTGCAGCCTCAGGAGATAAGCTGAAGAGCTAGAAGCTGGCCTGGCTGCAGGAGTGGGTCTCTGGCGGCCGACTCCCCACCCCTCCCTCCTCTGGAGGATTTCAGCACATACTAGTAAACGCTGGAGAATGCCTTTATGGGAATGAGTAGATTTTCTAGTTAATGTAACACTATTGAACAAGTCTTTCTTTGGAACTATGGGATCAGCCCATGTGTACGTGAGACTCTGAGCTATGTTGTTAGCTGCTTTCCCCTGTCCGTGCCAGGAAGGATGCCTCAAAATGCCAGAGTTGGGCCTGGACTCCGGGACAGCACACAGCTCCCGACACATCTCAAAATCCTCACTAGATCGCCATGTACTCGACCAGGAGGGTGTCGATTAGAGATGTCAAAACCTAATGGTGTTTGGATTGGGCTATAGGAAAATCAGATTCTCGAGATCAGATCAATCTGTATTTTGATTTTCTAGTCTTTCTTTAATAATAATTAATTACTGAATGTAAGGTAGGTAGGAGAATCACAAACCTACTGACACAACCTCTAAAATCTTTTGAGAAAGTGAACACCAGCTCTTTAAGGAAAGGCAGATTTTAAATGAAAAGTCACAGCTGGTAGATATATTCCCTTTGTTTGGACTTCTGCAGAGTCCTAACCTAAACTTTATTTCCATCGCACTGTTTTCAATTATTTAATATAGAGGAATATTTTGATACTACATAAACCACAATTAAAATGGTGTGTTGGAAGTGGAGGCAGTTTCTGTCTAATGTATCTTTAAATGAAGGCAAATGTGAACAAATTCTCCTAAATGTTGGCAACCATGTTACTACTTCTCATTTTCCCGTAACAGAGAGCAAACTATCAGAAACTTGCTTCTTTCTTGCTCGTTTATGTGATGCTACTGGAGATAATAGTCTACTCAAAGCTCATTTAAATTTTTTTCTTAAGATCTTTGAAGAAGATGTCTATATCTTGCAGCTTGCATTTGAATTTTCTGAGGACGGGACAAAGTTAAGGTGCCAACCAATGTAATAAAACATGGAATTTTAGCTCCTTGACTGCTGTTAATTTTTTGTGACAGAGATTGTCATTTTCTCATGTCTTCCATTCTGTCTTCCATTCTGTCTACCTAATAGTTGAGAATTATGCTCTGGGAATTATTATTTTCTGGAAGAGTAGAACCAAAAAACAGGTATGTGTAAAACCCTGGCCCTGATCACTTAAAGTTTTTTTTTTTCTTTTTTTTAGGAATCTTCACTAAAACTGCTAATAGCTTACCACAATTACACTTAGAAATCCAAACTCCTTATGTCAAGTGGGCATCAATGGTTCTTATACTTTTTGACTTCAGGATTCTTATACTTTTGAATATTTCAAGAAACCCAGAGAGCTTTTGTTTATGTAATATTTACTGAAATAGAAATGAAAACAAAGAAAAAATTTAAATATTTGTTTAAAAAGAAATGTTTTGATTGAAGCTTATGAAGAAAATATGGCCTCACACAGATAGCAGCTGAGCATTTTAATAGTCTTTTGAGATAATTGTGGATATTCTGTGATACCTCATTGAAACTTGAATGACAATTTCTTAAAAGTTGATTGCTGTGTGGAAATCAACTGATGAAACCATCAGTGAACTTTCTGTATTACTCTTATACTAAAATCCACTGGTTTGCTGTATACTTTGAATGAACCTTTTACCAACATGCATGATTCTTTAATGTAATTGCAGTACTATTAGAAAATATTGGTTCACTGAGTTATACGAATCTTTAAAATGTTGACATGTTTCTTTATACAGTGTTAAAAAACTAATGTCACCAACCGTTAATCAGAAACGGTCTTTAAGAAGTTGGTGACAGTCTTGGGAGGCTATCAAGCTCTACATAGTGGCACAATCAAGAATTCCAAAATTCCAACTTTTGCTCGAAGGTTTGCATTTTTTCGTTTGCAATAAATAGTCAGCTCATTGCATTCATTTTTAAGAAATGTCTTCTAAATACCTGAGTGTGAATAAGCATATTTTGCATATTTTCTCAAGTGCATTGGTGTTCCATGAACTAAGTGGCTGGTTCAGTTCTCACACAATTTTTTTTTTTTCCCATGCCAACCATTCTGTTTCAGTTTCACCAGAAGTGCTTTAAGCATACTTTCCACTTCATCACATAAAATGTTAAGAAAATGTATACTCAAGGATTGAGATTTAATAAAATCAAAAGTTTTTACTGCTGCATCTCCCAGAGATTCCCCGTGAGATGGTCCATTGATTATGGCAAAAGAACACACAGTGGCTAATCTGCCTTCACACAAGCTGTTTCATCACAGTTCCTAAGTCCCCCAAGTATGAGTTGGGGAGGCATGGGAAGTCAAGACCACTTGACATGCCTTTCGGTGATGTTCACTCTGGCTGCTGAGGGTCCACTGGAGTGACCATCCAGGTTTAGGAACCAGCAACTTCAGCTTGAAAGGGAAGAAGAGCCCCCGAGCCTGGTGGTAGACCCGGGCTTATGTGTTTGAAGCCCCCTTTTCCGTTTGGGGCAGAAGGCAGGGCTTCTGGGGATGCGTCACCATGCCAGTATCACAGGGCGGTTTCAGAGGGCTTCAGTACCTGTGTCAGTTACCTTCTGAACCAGTGCAGTTCAGACCTGCTTAAAATACTTAGTATGTTAACACACACACACTTGAACCAACAGATGCAAAACAATGTGTTTACTTCATCCCACCTTCAAAAAAAATGTGTTCCTCCAGCCAGTTGAACTTGTTATTTAGAAATTCAAGCTATGTTTTTTGCCAGTACACAATTCAAGCCATTACTTCTTAGCAGTTTAATCCTACTAATGCTTTTAAAAATCGCTGCCGGTGGTAAGACTGGAATAAACACACCAGCAAGAGACTGCAGCCATGGCTAGGCTGTTCAGCTCCTCCACTGTTGATGGAATCATTTCCGTTAATGCTTACTCCAGTAATGTCAGATAGTATGTAAACTGAAGTTGAGAATTCTTTATTTTTGGGGGAAAAAAACAAACACGTGATTACTTAACACTCCAGTTCTTTACAGTAGAGTGTTTTCATGGAGGCACGCACATGTTAAGAAGTGAGTTTTTCTGTTTGTGCCTATGCTGTGCAGTAATCTGAAGTGTGACATTGCCTGTCCCTAGCTGTGTGGCTTGTTTGCAGGATGGGGGTGAGTTTCCAGACTATTCATATACTCAGCCCTAAACACACAAGCCTGTTTTATTACTTTGTTGGAAGATTGGGTGTGTCTAATGTAGTGGAAATTCACCCATTCAATATTACGTACAAACGAAACACATTTCAAAGCCACATGTAAACGTCTTTTTAATTACCCATTTTTTAAGATTATTCATATGACTGCTTTCCTTCTTTCATGTGAGTTGCTGAGAATTTATTATCCTTCCTAGTACATTAAATCACTAAAATTCTCTACTGGTGCTATGAATAAATATGCTAGACCATGAGCTGAGACCAGTTGATAAAGGCAGCTTTGTCCTGGTAACGGAGTCTTGATCCTCATTAGCCCACACTTCTCGCTAAGTGTGTGAAGATCTGTCTTCCAGTAAGTTTTAGATGGTAATGAAGCGAAGCCTTGGTCTGAGTGCATGTGGGGACTTGCTTTAAGTCGAGCTTTAATATTTTCAGTTGAACTAGATGCTCGGTGGATGCAGGGTTATAAAGCTGTGTTTGTGCTCAGACATGTTCAGGGAGCCTCAGGACACTGTTGCCCAGATGTCTCAGTTCTTGACTGATGTCTCTTGTGGCTTCACCGCCCTCCGCTTCAGCCCAGGGCCAGTTGCACTCCCTGAGGCAGTCTAGGGCTCCAGGTGGATTGAGAAGTGCTGCACTCGCTCTTTCCTGCTGTAGAGCAGCTGGAAGGCAGCTGTGGGAGTGGTGCTGTTGGGTCTTGCTGGGAGGCCCTCGGAGAACTCACCTCATCAGACCACCTAAGGCAGTTGAAACGTGAGGCAATGTGTCTTGTGGAGGCCCGGAGACCCTCCCTGTCAAGTTGTCTCAGGACTGCATTGTGAAGGACGGTCGGCTTCTAACAGTGAGGATAGCAGGAAGCAGCAGGCTCATTTCAGTTCGAGAACAGTCTTGTTTGTAAAGGGAGTCAATGAAGAGGACAGGTCACAGGCCTTGGAGGCAGGTCGTGGAGATCCAGAATGCACTGCAAACTGTGGCTTCCCCTCACCGAGAAAGGTGAGGCAAGATTTCTTTTATTTATTTTTTTTGTGGATAGGTGCTTGGTGCGGACTTCTAGCATGCTGATGCGAGGACGGGCCTCCCTTCTTCCCGTGATGACCTCTTTAGGTAGAGCAGCACAGAGCAGTTGGTTAAGACCTGGCCACATGCCACTTAGATATCACTTTTCATTTCCTTTTTATGCCATATTTTAAATTCTTTGGAACAGTGCTGCATTAAAGAAATACTGACCTCGGCCAGGTCTCCTGTACTGAATGCTCAGTGGATCGCGGCGTCCCTACAGCTGGCTAGTGGAGTGCTTATGCGGAGGCCTGGCTCTTGTAAATTTGATCATCCTTTTCAGAGACTGTCAGCTCTGCCGTGGTTTGGTTCCAGTCATCATCATAACAGTAGCTCTTGTATGAGTCCATGCAGTTCTTGACTGTGATGAAATGGTTGCCTCTCCGAGTGTTAACTAAAACAAAAATCCCAAACCAAAAATTTGAGGTACTAACAGTTAAGTTGCTACTTTTTGAAGATGTATTTTGACTTGAATGCTTTTAATTTGCTCATTGTAGTTAAGATGCACATGTAAACACTTTGCCTATTTGTATGTGGTGTGGAGTTTGGGGAGACCCGAATTTGAGTACATGTTTTCCTGAATAGTCTTGATTTTCTAAGTGAGGCTTACTTGAGCATTGTTTTACAAGCAGTTGTTTTATTCTATATCTCTGGGCAGTTCAAGTATTGACCTACTTAAAGAGTAGCTTTTAATTAAAAAAAAAACTTGGTGAATATATTATTAGAATGGAATTTTTGTTTGAAACACCTTACTTTCTTAGTTCTGACACAGGCAATGAAACTAAGTATTCTGCTAAGTCGCTTCAGTCGTGTCCGACTCTGTTGCATGAAAGTGAAGAGTGAAAGGGACGTCGCTCAGTCATGTCTGACTGTTTGCGACCCCATGGACTGCAGCCCACCAGGCTCCTCCATTCATGGGACTTTCCAGGCAAGAGTGCTGGAGTGGGGTGCCATTGCCTTCTCCGAAACTAAGTATAGAAACCCCTCAACTTTAATTCTGATTAGAACAGCGTGAGAGATGGAAGCAACAAGGGGTTCTTCAGTGGTGCCAAATAATTACTCCTGCAGCAAATGGTGGCGGTCTCTGAATGTTACTTGGTGTTGATACAGTTAAGGTTATGCCAACATTTACAGTCAGTGTGCCTTTGTATTGTGTCCTTCAAAGCATCATGGGGGAATTGTAGACTTTAAAGCTAATTAAAAGTAGCATAAAACATACTTTTTTTATTTGGACTTAAAGCAGAAACAGATTTTACTTTGAGTTTTTGCCAGAAGCTGGTTTCTATAATAACCCTCTGTCACAGGCTTTTAATTCTATTTGGATTATTTGTTAGAAGATATTTTTGTGGCTTAGTATAGAAATGCATGTGCGTTTTTCATTTTCATTTGGTGGTCTCCACTCCAGAAAGATAGGGTAAAAGTTGGCCTGAAGGTCCCTGGTGATTTCAGATGTGTTTGTGTTTTCCTGTAGCACGGTTTCTCTCTGTGTAGCACATCTCTTATTTTTAGATCTTGTATTGTTTGCCTAAAATAACTATTTCATTCTCGTCACATACAGTATAAAATGAAGGAAGGCATTTCATTAAATAGTAATTAATTGAGGCCCTTGTGGACATGTGTGGTGATGGTCAAAACACAAAACTGATAACTCGTCTTTTCTGTGTGGCTTTGCTACAATAGGAAATGAAATTTTTTCTTTTACTCTGGCCTTGCCTTTGAGTCTCCTCCTGCTTTTACAGTGGTAAAAGTATTTAGGGTAACACATAACCCTTCCTTCAGGTACCATGGGTGGTGTAGTGCGTTGAGGGAGCAGAGCTGTGTTGCTGCTGCTGCTGCTGCTGCTTAGTCGCTAAGTCGTGCCCAGCTCTTTTGCGACCCCATGAACTGGAGCTCTGCAGGCTCCTCTGGCCACGGGATTTCCCAGGCAGGAATACTGGTCCGAGTTGCTCTTTCCTTCCCCAGGGGATCTTCCTGACCCAAGGATTGAACCCACATCTCCTGCATTGGCAGGCGGATTCTTTACCGCTGAGCCACCAGGGAAGCTCTGGGGGAGAGGAGAAGTGAAGTGAAGTCGCTCCGTCGTGTCTGACTCTTTGTGACCCCATGGACTGTAGCCCACCAGGCTCCTCTGTCTGTGGGATTCTCCAGGCAAGAATACTGGAGTGGGTTGCCATTTCCTTCTGCAGGAGATCTTCCCCACCCAGGGGTTGAATCTGGGTCTCCCGCATTGCAGGCAGGTGCTTTGCCGTCTCAGCCACCAGAGCAGTGCTTATTTCTAAGTGTCATTGAGTGACTTAGGGCAAACACACATAGTGATGTGACTAGTATTTGGGAATCTTATTTTATCTTGAAGAGCATTTTCACTACCTTGTGGAGGTTGGGGAAGTTGGTTTGCAACACCTACCCTGTTGCTAGGCCTTCCCAGGTGGCACCAGTAATAAAGAACCCGCCTGCCAACGCAGGAGAGGTAAGAGATTCAGGGGTGATCCCTGGCTCGGGAAGACCCTCTGGAGAAGGAAATGTCAACTCACACCAGTATTCTTGCCTGGGAGATCCCATGGCCAGAGGACCCTGGCGGGCTACAATCCATAGGGTCACAAAGAGCATGACTGAGCATGCATGCACTCACCCTGCTAACAACCAGAACTGATACAGAACACCTGGTTTGAAGGCTGTTGGGATTTCTTCTTCCTGTTCCATGTGCCCTTCGGGAAAGGGTGACTTCATCTGATAAAGCCACACATTCCTTAGTTAAGTGCATAAGTGAAGAGGCCTTTGAATTTTAATGATCTGATTATGGAGATATTTTTGGTTATTATCTTCCAAATATCAGAAGAAAATACATATATACTAGCTAAAGTTAAAAAAAAAAAAAAACTTAGGAAAAATTGTTTTTCTTTTGACTAAAACATTGTTTTCCTCTTCTGTCAACTCAAGCCAACAGCAAACCTGGAGAAAGCTGCAGCCGTGGTGGGCAGGGCCTTCCCTTTGGCGTCTCCGATGGGATTAACGTCCCCTTTGGGGTCAGAGCAGCCCCCGCCTTGGGCCTTCTCAGAAGAGATCTCCTGAGGCCTGGCTTTAGTTTATCCAAAATAAGCTTTACCGTGTCATCCGTTGTCAACAGTAGTAATGTCAGATAAGAATTTCGGTTATATATGAATACTTTATCAAATGACTACGTGATGAAAGCGCGATTATTCTGATGTAGTTCAGCCAGAATACTGAGCTGTCGTCATCTTACCTGGTTAGCAGGATAATTAGCCAAGCTAAAGAAGAGAGCCCTTTTTTTTTCCTTTTGAATTATGTATCTTTTACTTTATTTCACTGACTGTAAGGAGCCATCAGTTGTAAGGTATGCCTTTATGTACCAACAAGAACGTGGAGGAGCTTAAAGTTATAGAATGCCATCAATTATAAGATTCAACCCAATTTCAGGGATGTTAAAATGTTGGGGGGGGCGGTGAGAGAAAAAGGAATCTTACAATTAGTAAATTGTAATACATGTCTATATAATACATAGAGTTTTAGGTGGGTTTTGATCATAATCATAATGTTAAAATATAATGAAGACTATATCAAACAAATCATTATTTCTGCCAAACATTATACAGATTCTTTAATTCTAGAAATCTAGATAAGAGATTATGTAGTCAGCAAGTTTACACATGAGGAGACTTAATATGAGATCATCCAGAGTACATGTAAATTAGCAATTGATTACCTGGTGTACTAAAGTATCTTAAACTTTACAAAAGAGATCATAGTAGTAGTCTTTTAAATATCTATCATTAGAGTATCTTGTATGATATATTTTACATGGTCTTTTTCAGGATCACCTCATTTAACATATGATAGAGAATGATTTGGCATTTAGATGAGTTAATAGTGCAAACAAAGTACACCCAGACACAGCTATAATCATCAAATATCGTGTTGAAATTTTAAAAGAATCATTGTTCTTGCCTTCACAGAATTGTCACATTCTGCCTTTGGACAGTTTACCCAAATGTAACGTACAGTTTAAGGTTGAATGGGACTTGGTGAGGAGGAAATGACACAAAGGAAATGCAGCGAAAACAGCCCATGAGCTTTCTCCCTCCAGCCACATGAAGGCATGCCTTGCCCGAGGGTTTGTCTTAGCTTCATCATACTTCATGCTAGAATTCACATCGGGTCATTGTTGAGAGGCCAAACTGAGTTGCTGCTGTGGACATTGCTAGTGGCTCTGGACTGCCTGCTGCTTTGGGCTCTCTCAGGAGGAGGGCACAGCTGGGCATCTGCCAGTAGGTGGTCTTGAAGTCCAGGGACACTCAGCCTGGAGTGTGTCTTCCAGGGCCACAGTTGAGCGTTGGGTGGGACCTGGTCACAGTGCACCCCAGACCTCCTGATTGAGCCTCACCTGCAGCTTCGGAAGGAGAGGTGCAGCAGCCCAGGGCCAGCGTGGTGGAGCCAAACGAGCCTGCGGATGGATGAAATGTCCATGCTGTAAAGCAGGAAGATGAGGAGGGCAGGGAGCCAGATTAATCTTTGGGTGTTTGTGTTTTGAAAGATTGTATCACAAATGTTCCCTGCTTTGGGTACCCTTGTTGCTAATAGTGGAAATTTACCTTTGCAGAGTGTTTTCAGCTTTTATCAAAGTGCTTTCACAGACCTGTAATCTTGCCTTTCAGGATCATCCTGAAAGGAGTGAGCTGAGTGGAATCACCCCATTTCACAGACTAGGAGAAGGAGGCTCACAGATTCTGAGTAACTAACCCTAAGGTCATGTATTATTGGCACTTACTTTTTTCACTATACTACGTTGCCAATGCTTGACTCAATATTTATTTCCAAATTTAGCACACATATAGTCTTGTTTTCCAGCAGCTGCTGCTATCTTTAGGAACTGTCAACATTTTGTCACTTATATATGTACTTTTTCCCCTCCAAAATCACAGGCATAACTTTTGCTCAGTATTGAAGAGAAAAATAAGCAAAACCAAAACACTGTTCCATCGTAAATGTATCATTAGTCTTCTCTGTTAGGTTCTGGAAATGTCCAGCCTACCTTCTTTAAACTTCAGTCACCTTCCCTGCTGTAGCTATAAACCAAATACAAGTCCAGGCAGGAGTGCAGGGTTAGAGCAAGTTAAACAAGAGTTGCTAGTGCTGTTAGTTGTTGACATAGGATTTGTTGGTGCTAACCGTGAATGGCTGGTTTTCTAATTTTCATTTTGTTGGAGAGCCTGTTCTGTTACTGCTTCCTCATGACTGCTGTGCTCCTGGGTTCCTTCCTGTTACAGGTCCTCTGCATTTCTTTCCAGAAAGGGGCTTCACATTTGTCTAGCAGTTTCTTCCTGCAGGGCAGACAGTATGTGTATGTTCATGGTTTTCATAGCTGTAAATTTGGATCTATAGTTTTCTTTTAAAATAGATTGGAAATACAAAGATAAAGCATTACATAAGGATGTGGGGTGATTACTGTGGGCGAAAATTAGAGTGACTAGAACAGACACAGTTGAAAAAGCAGTCAGGGAATCTGCACCTTAGTCCAGACATTGCCCACAACCTAACTGTGGAGTTTTCTCAAATCCCTTCATCTTCTGGACCCCTTGCATTAAATCATTGCTCTCATATTTTTAGTTCCAAACCTTTCTCAAGTCCCCCAACTGAATAAACTAGATTCTCCTATATAAAGGTAGTTCAGTTTAGTCGCTCAGTTGCCTCCGACTCCTTGCGACCCCATGGACTGCAGTGCACGAGGCCTCCCTGTCCATCACCAGTTCCTGGAGCTTGCTCAAACTCATGTCCATCAAGTCAGTGATGCCATCCAGCCATCTCATCCTCTGTTGTCCCCGTCTCCTCCTGCCTTCAGTCTTTCCCAGCATCAGGATCTTTTCCAGTGAGTGAGTTCTTTGCGTCAGGTGACCCAAGTTTTAAAGTTTCAGCTTCAGCATCAGGCCTTCCAGTGAATATTCAGAACTGATTTCCTTTAGGATTGACTGGTTTGAGCTCCTTGCAGTCCAAGGGACTCCTTTCAGTCCAAGGGATATGAAGGTAGGGTGTCTGGCAAACCTTCCAGTGGTAAGGAAGATGAACTAAGTGAGTTTAAATCCTGTTCATAGTTTTATTATTACTGGGAATTGGATGGAAAGAGATAAAAGTGATTGAACTTTCTGGCAGTTACAAAATTATCTGAAATCCACTGCTGTTAGCTAACCTTTTAAGCTTGGCTTCTAATCTTGGTCACCCTTGCATGCCCGACACCTAATATACTGCATGATCAGCATGTTGTATTTTGAGAATACTTTCATAAAAAATTGATGGGCTTCTTGACTTGACCTGTTTATTTACTTTATTAGGGCAAATTAACCATGTCTCATAACAGCTTTGAAAATTCAGGACATGTAGGAACAAGTGATATGCTAGACAGAAAGAAATTTTAGAGGTGAAATTTGATGGTAGATACTGGGCTGGTATTCTTTATTCTTCAACCCAGTGGGTATTCAATATTCTTTATTCTTGTAACCCAGTGTTTCTGGGTTACAGATTGAATACAGGGGGTTTTAACTATTTGAAGTTAATTTCAAGGGAAGGAAAGAAGCCATTATTTGTGTTTAATAAATAAACTATAGAAATAAAAGCAGAAAATAAAAGTGATATGATGAATATTTTGACTATTCAAATTAACCTGAGATTTCCATAACATTTTATGGTGTTCTGCATCATAAATTATTCTAAAAGACAGATATGGCTTCTCTTTTCAAAAAAATAAATGCAAACTCCCAATTTTGCGTGCAGTTTGAGGGGTTTCATGGGCTCCATTAGGTTGATGCAGCCTTGTCTTTTTCCTTATCTGGTGGCTCTTAATCCAAATTCCCGGTAGGAAAAAACCCTGGACGTTAAGCCTTAGAAGTCCTTAGAAATAATCTAGACCAGTGTTACTTCAGCTGTGGTCTTTAAGTCAAGTGACTGTATCAAAACCAATATTTAAAAGAAAAGAATAAAACAGAAAATATCATAGTATTTCATAACATGCCAAGCATAAGTTTAGTTTTGTAACCTGTGTTTTCATTTGTGTATAGATCTGTGTGTTTATGTGTGTCAGTACTAGGTCTGAAGACAAAAATAGATTTCTTATTGTGGATTGAGGATAAAGTTTGAGAAACACTCATCAATTCTGGATGAACCTCTTCACTGTGTAGGCGCTTTAAAGGCTAAATGATTTGTTCAGACACTGTCTCTGCCAGCACGCATGCACACATAAACACACACAGAGCTCTAATTTGTAGTGGCTAACCAGGACTGAACCAGACTATTTGATTGCTAATTGTGCTGTACCACAGTGCTAATTTTTTGAAATATAACTGTGAGGTAGATTATTTTAAAAATTAAGTTATTCATCTGTTCCACACTTGGCATTTTTTTTAATCCTTCATTTTTCCCACTAATTGTCTCTTTCATCACCCTTTAAAATACTTTGGGCTTGAGCTTCTTTTCCTGAGTATTGAAAAGTATTTGGGGGACTCCCCATTGGTCCTCTTAGTCTGCACATCTGAATCATAGAATCTGACTCTTAGGGGCTAATCAGAATTTCAGAACAAGACATGAAGGTTCAAAATGAAGTTATTTTGAATTATTTGTCCATTCATTTGAGAACTGAATGTGATATGTGGACCCAGATGTTGATACCTATCCTTGAGAAGACCTTACAACATTCCCTTATTCCCTTATACAAACCTCATCTGTATGAGGTTTTCTCAGACTTGAATGTCATAGAAATGACTTGGAGGGTTTTGTTGAAAACGCAGATTCTGATGCAGAAGCTGGCCGAGCCCGTGGTTTCTAGCAGCAGCCCCAGGAGATGCTGCTGCTGCGCCCTGGCCCACATGTGCAGGCGCAAGTGCCATGTACTGACTGCCTCATTAATGGTAAGAGGGAGCTCTCGGCAAGCTTTTGTCATGGTTTTATTAGCATTTTCATGCCTTTCCAAATTGGCTACAAAAATTAAAATGTCTTTCTTGTTTTTTAAAAACTGGATTAGTTTTTGTAGTGAAAGACACGTCTTTAAAACAGCCACGCTCCTCAGTCCCCACAGCCGAGAGGAAGGGCAGGGCCCCTCTTGGCAGCACTACTCTAGGTGATTCCAGTTTAACACACTTTTCCAAGCTTCTCCGCAAAACCTAACTTTCTAAATAAAGAGCATTTTCTAAAATATTGTATAATTTTCTTTCTTAAATTATTACGTGCACATTCTCCTTTATTCTAGCCACATAAGAGCAGTGTTTTTTTGTAGGCACAGGTGAAGGCTGTTGAACTATATGCAAAAAATGAATAAAACCCACAAAACTACATGCTTGTGTCTGCCTATTATACTTTTTCTATTTTGTCTTTCCAGCTGCTGGTAAGTCTGTCTCAAAAGCCTTCATTTCCCTTCCATTCTAATTGATTACTTCTGACCTAAAAAGCCAGCTACTAGATTTGTTAGAAATACGCAGGGAATTATGCCCAGTCAAAAGGAGCTGCCTGGCGTGGAGCCTGTCCTGGGAGGGTGGTGGTCAGGAAGCTCAGTAGCGCGGAGCCTGCGCGAGACCCTCTGGCTATAGTTGTATTCTGAGAAGGCAGCTCTGAAGGAACGCGCTCGCTCCTTCTCCGTGCCCTTCTCCATGGGGTTTGCTCCCTCCCTCTCTGTCGTTCTCGCTCACACACACACTCTGTGGTGAAGTGTGTTTGCAGGCAATTGGAAGTGTGTGTGCGTGCGTGCACGTTTACGTGTGTGTTCACCCTGTGACTGAGAAGGCGGTACACGTAGCACAAAAGCGGCGCTTCAGGGTCTGGACGAACCAGGGGTGAAGAACCTGCGCTAAAGACCATGGTTCTCTGCTCACAGTCTGTCCTGCAGAGGCTTTGTAAACAGGTCTGAGAATAAAAGGATGACAGTAAAGAGGGCATTCCTCGATTGACTTTAGTGATTCAGAGTCCCAGGGATTTAAGTGTGGTTTCCAGTGTGCTCTGTGTAGTAGATGGTTGGTTATAACCGCGACCGAAGGGCCCGTTCAGTGGACCCCGGCTGTCAGGCACTGGCTGTTCGGACGGCAGCGGTGCAGTGCTGGGCTGTGGTCCTGCAGGGGCGGCAGATGGGGCCGCCCCTGGGAGCAGCCAGAGTGCAGAGCTTGGCTCATCAGCCCCTGAAGGTACCTGTGCGTGTGTGGGGCCTGTCCTTACTCAGCAAAGCTAGAAACTGTTGGAGGGTTCACGTCTGTGGAAACCACACAGGAGTTGGTATTATTCTGATTCAAAGCAGAGGGAACCTGTTTGCATCTCAACTACACAGCATCAGAACATACATCATTTTGGATAGCCTTGTTAATGTGTGTTAGAATTTGAGGATTATACTCTTTAAAATTGTGATGAAGCTAAATGTAACCATACCATTTAGTTTGGATTTTTCGAAGTTCTGAACAGGACCCCATTTCACATATTTTTAGTGAGTTGTAACCTTTAAATGCTGATTACCAGATTGGTCTCATTTGAATCTTATTTTTACACCTAGAATGAGTTTTATGTTTCAGTGCAGCTAAACCTGCTGGTATCATTTTAGTCTAATTAACAGTATTTTGTGATCTGGGACTCCTATCAAACAAAGTTCATCGTAAGAACTAGAAAACCCTGGGAGGTAAAATGAACACATGACCTCATCTCCTGTTTTGCACTAGACTCTAACTTGCATTAAAAGAGACTAAAAATGGAGAAAGAAAATTTTCATTCTTTTATTACATTAAGCGTTAATAAATGTGTTTAATATGACTTCTCTATGTGTAATCCCTCTTAGCTGGTAAAATGGAGGGCTTTGTTTGAAGTACTAGAAACTAAATGCTGCCAGGAGAAGGATTTTACTAGAAACATAGAGTAGATATCAGTCCCTAAGCTTTGTTAATTGATCCTGCTTGTTTAACCAGGGAAATAAAAATGCACGTCTGCTGAAGAGAAGTCTGTGGACATAAACTCTTCCTGTTTTCAAATATGTTTCGTAGGTGTTTATCTTATTTAAACGTACAGACATATAGTAGCCAAGAGAATGTAACTGCTGTTCCTTTAACGTCAGAACCATGCACGCTACAATAGGTGTCACTGTTTGGCTTGGTCCAATCATGGTTGGTGACTTCAGCTATTGGCTCTGAGCACTGGCTGTCTGACTCCATCTGCAGGGCTGTAATACCTACTCTCCTCCGGTCCATTCACCACACAACTTCAGCCGGCTGAACAGACTCCCGCAGCTCCAGCACATCTTGCTAACCTAATTCAGAAAACAAGCACTACGGCTCTCTCTGCCTGTCGTCTCCTCTCAGTGTAGCATTTTCAGGTGATCTAGGAAACTGGGTTATTTTTATGAGCAAATAAGAGAAACAGGAATCATGATGGGGATGTATTTAACAGACCCAGTACTGGATAAAACTTAAAACCAGTGTCTCATTCAACATAGTAAAAAGGTCACCTTGCCTGCCTGAGAAAAGAAGCAAAATATCAGCTTGTTGGTTTCTGTTTTCATCTCAGCTCGTGCTAGCCTCTTTTCCCTGATGCTCGCACCGACTTGGGATATCTGGCTATAAAGAGAGACCTACTGTACTCATGGTAGATGACAAGGAAAGGAACATGAAATGTCTCACCTTCTTCTTGATGCTTCCAGAGACGGTAAAGAACAGGTCCAAGAAAAGCTCGAAGAAAACAAATCCCAGCAGCAGCAGCAGCAGCAGCAACAGCAGCAGCAAGTTGCCTCCAGTTTGTTATGAAATAATTACCTTGAAGACTAAAAAGAAGAAGAAGATGGCTGCTGATATATTCCCCCGCAAAAAACCAGCCAGCTCCAGCAGCAGCACTGTCCAGCAGTACCACCAGCAGAATCTCAGTAACAACAACCTTATTCCTGCCCCCAATTGGCAGGGGCTCTATCCCACCATTAGGGAGAGGTAAGTGCCGGGCCAGCATATTTACTTGAAAAGTTTTCCTGTGTTGAAGTCTCTGCTTTTACACAACCTGTAATGTATTTTAACATAAATCTGTGTTTCCTCTTTTCCCAGCAGCTTTATTGGTAATGGAAAACTGCCTTGTATCTTTTCCAGAGCAGTACAGCTGTTTTCCTCTTAGATAAAAATGTTTTTGTAAGCTGTAACATTTAAGTGACAGGGTTGTGTCTTTGGGTTATAGGAGATAGAAACCTCTTATTTGTCCTTAAGTCTAAAAAAAAGTTTGGATAACTTTTTTTTTTTAAACTTTAGTTACTTCCATGTGTTTGCAGTGATTACAAATGCAGTTGTATAGTTGGAACCTTTATTTGTAGTTTTACCCCGAAGTTACTCTTTCCTGGGTTTTTTATGTTAGGGAGGGGGTGTTACAATGCTGTGAATTAATGAATTGCCTCTGTTTATAGAAATGCGGTGATGTTCAATAATGATCTGATGGCAGATGTACATTTTGTGGTTGGGCCACCAGGTGGGACTCAGCGGTTGCCAGGACACAAAGTAAGCAACAGCTGCATTACCGGTTTCGCCCTGAGCTCTCCACAGAGGGACCCTCTCCCTGATCCCGGAACGGGGCTGGGCAGCTCGCAGGCAGTGCTTGGTTTCCCCCCATCACAGAGCAGGCACAACCTCTCCAGAGGGCCCTTGGCCACGCTTAATTTTTTTTTTTTTCTTTGTTTCCTTCTACCCTGCTTTATATCCCCCACAAAAACATGCCCTCTTCACTCCCCAGTCATGGGAAGTTGTTGTGATAGGTTTGGAAAGTCATATGCTGACCCTTCTCCTAGAAATCAGTTAGATATGCTTTTATTTATTTTATAATGAGGGACCTTGTGTATTAATCTGTGAAAGCCTTGATAATTAGCAGCACAGAGACTGGTTTGCATGAACTTCTGTCTTTTGCTTTCACAGCCAGATCCTCTGGACCTTGGCTTTGTCTGTAGAGCAGGTGTTAGGTACTCTGATCACTTTAGAGTTGTTTTTCTGGAATGATTTGCTGAAAATGTTTTCAATTTGGTGCATGAAATAAGATTTCCCCTTCTTCACAGTACGTTTTAGCTGTTGGGAGCTCTGTGTTCCATGCAATGTTTTACGGAGAACTTGCCGAGGACAAAGATGAGATCCGAATACCAGATGTCGACCCTGCTGCTTTTCTCGCCATGCTGAAGTAAGCATCACGCGTATGTTTTCAAAGAGTTTGTTTCTGTTGTGTTTGTGCTCTGCTGGCTTCACAGTTAAGTGTAACTTCCAGGTAATACAAAAGAGAGGCCGATAAAGAAAGAGGGTGCTGCTTTACCTAATAAATGTTTTCAAAGAAAACTCCTGTGCATCTTTCCATGGAAAGCATGTGGAATGAAGCAGGCGTTTCTAAGCACACCTTGGCGTGGGATCTGGGAGCAAGAGGCATACAGTGATTTCATCTTTAATGACTTATAATTAAAAATAACTTTCTGGTTAGGGATTATCTAATAGAGTATGTTCTCTCTGTGTGTGAAGTCTTTAAGAACACATAAATTATATTTTGGTGTCACAGTTCCAGAAATTGTATGCATTATTTAAATCCTACCAGTTAGGAGGTTTTTGAGTTTTATAGGAGTTATTGTCTCCTATCAGCAAATATAAAATTAATTATCTGATCTTGATGCACACGTACATACACATGCTCTCACATAAAGTCACATACCATTTCTCAAGGGTAAGAAGTAAGAAGCATTTGCATTTTGTAGTAAAGGAGAAATTTTTGAAAGATTTGATTAATTTTCTATAGTTTTATACGGATTTGTTCAGAAAAACTTTAATTGGTCATTCAGAAATACAGTTATAAGATATACATTTTTTTTAAAAATAGTTTTCTATCTCATGAGTCTTTTTCAAAATCCAGTACATGTTAACCAGATAAATAGAATCTTCTTCTGTGACATGGGTTGATGCTGGAGAGTGTTATAGTCTACAGTGTGTGATTAGAGTCCAGTGATTATTCTAAGTGATGTTTAGGTGATTTTTGTTGAGCCTTATTCTAGCAGACCAAAGTGTATCAGAGTTCAAGGTTATATGCTGTTGTGGGGATGTTGAGTCATTGGAGTGCATTACAATGTATGTTGAAAAAAAATTATTCATTGGGTCAAGTTGGACAGTAATGCCACAAACAGTTAAAATGTTAATATATATTGTTTTCTGCCTACTGAAAAATAAGTATTATAGTTAATTCCTGAACTTTAAAGTGTTGTAATTCTTTATTTATAGTCTAGTTTTGAAATCCATCTGCTACTCTTAACTTTCACAGTGGGAGAGGTTGGAAAATTAGAGGCAAATGAGCATGTAAAGTACCAAAACATAAACTAATCTACCACTTTCAGCCAACAGAGACTTTATGACTTTTGTAATGTCTTAAAGACCTACTTGCAGAAACCTGTCTTACCTGTAGGAATTTTTGTGTGCTGTTTTCCCCGTGACGTTAGCTGTGTATATTTGACATTGTTTCTGTGCAGAGGAGAATGCTGACACTAGTCCGGTGTTTCGGCGTCACTGTAGTCAAGTAGAGTGTTCTGTTGCTGCAGAAATATGTACATAATTAGAAAGCCCGAGTATTAGTCACAAAGTTCCATTTCACCAAAGCCGTTTGATTCATCATTTGACAAGCATCTTTTCTTATAAATGTGTTGCCTAGAATATATCTTGACACAGCTTTTAAAATTATACGTGCAGTCCACATAAAGCGGCGAGAATCAGAAGGATAGCAGGTGCCGTTTACTGCCGTGCCATGCTGGATCAGCACTGCATGATCACCTGGGCGAGCGGAGGCCAGGCTTGCTTCACCCCTGCCTTGTGGGTGAAGCACCAGTACTCCTGGAAAGGGCATTGTCAGGAAGGAGGAGAAGACTGCTCACTTGCCCGTTCCAGGGTGAGAGCTGCAAAGTGCTGACCCTGCTGCAGAGTCCTCCTACGGTCCCCATGCTCCGGTCAGAGCATCACTGCTGCGGGTATTTTGTCCAGCAGTCTTGCCATCTTGCCAGTAGCTGTCTTAGTCTCAGAGACAAGGAAGGGCTTCCTCGGCGCAAAAATGCAGCTTCCATTTGTGATTGCGGTCCTTTTTCTCATTGCCATCCTTATATTTTTTGTATTTTCTTCCAGAAGCCCTCTAATTTCTTGTTTCACTAAGGAAAACTTAATAGCAAGTTGCTAAACACCTTAGCTAGAAATTTTTTAAAAATTATGTTTATTAGTATATATTTTTCACCTGTGTGCAGTTCTCACTGACTTATCTCTTGATCAACAATAGAATATGAAAGAAGCAGATGATTTCTACCTTGACATACCATCCTGGGAGATTGCCACTGTCCCCCAAAACAGTAAGAAGTGTCTCCTGAAATACAGACACTTCAGAGAAGCACACAAATAGTGCATATTTAGACATTTTTATTTGTCTTTTAATTAAATATATCTAGAAATAATGTATTCTTTAATTCTGAAAGTGGAAGGAATGTGTGGAGGAGAGGAAAGAATTTAGAGTTTAAAAAAAAAGCAGATACAAAGCCTGCATTGGATTCTACATAAAGTTAACTGTGAGATAGCATCAAGCATCGAAGCCCATACTTAAAAAATCCATTGAACTTGGGACTACTTGAAAAATACCATTTTAAGATCAGATTTTATTTTGTGCTTCAGGAAAATCCAAGTCATTCTTAATTAAAAGCATCAAGATGCAATCATTGCTAACATTATAGTATTAAAGATATTTGTTTCCATCTGAATGCACAGAAACACTTTTAAGTAAAACTATATACATATATTTCTCCTAAAACATGGGGATTATTTCTAATATAATACAGTATATATATATAAAATATATAATTTTGCTATTTTTTCCCTAATATTAACTGTCCTTGATCTAAGTCCTTTCTCAAACAGTTCTCAAATCCTCAATTTTTTCTCCCCCCTTTGAGAGGACAGGGAACATAGCTGTAAAATAGAGGCTAGAATGGTTGCATGACGTTAATGTCTTTAATTATACACACTTTCTACTAAATTGAAGTGTTGATGATTTATGAATGTATTTCAGATGTTGCTGTAATGTCTAATCATTTTTGTAATAACTGTCACTTAAGATGATTTTCTTGGAACTAACTTGAAAGTAGCTGCATCTTTTCTTGCTGGACACGGTCATTTGGTGAAAATTCCATTTACACGCCGGACTCTTTCTTGCAGATACATCTATTGTGATGAAATTGACTTGGCTGCTGACACGGTCTTGGCCACTCTTTATGCTGCCAAAAAGTACATCGTCCCTCACCTCGCCAGGGCCTGCGTCAATTTCCTGGAGACCAGCCTGAGCGCCAAGAACGCCTGTGTGCTCCTGTCCCAGAGCTGTTTGTTCGAGGAGCCGGACCTCACCCAGCGCTGCTGGGAGGTGATCGACGCCCAGGCCGAGCTGGCGCTCAAGTCCGAGGGGTTCTGCGACATCGACTTCCAGACCCTGGAAAGCATCCTCCGCAGGGAAACTCTGAATGCCAAAGAAATTGTGGTCTTCGAGGCCGCGCTCAACTGGGCTGAGGTGGAATGCCAGCGACAGGATCTGGCTTTGAGCATTGAGAACAAGCGCAAGGTGCTGGGCAAGGCGCTGTACTTGATCCGCATCCCGACCATGGCCCTGGACGATTTCGCCAACGGTGCTGCACAGTCTGGCGTCTTGACTCTGAACGAGACCAACGACATCTTCCTTTGGTACACGGCGGCCAAGAAGCCCGAGCTGCAGTTCGTGAGCAAGGCCCGCAAGGGGCTGGTGCCACAGCGCTGCCACCGCTTCCAGTCCTGCGCCTACCGGAGCAACCAGTGGCGCTACCGGGGCCGCTGCGACAGCATCCAGTTCGCCGTGGACAAGAGGGTCTTCATCGCGGGCTTCGGGCTGTACGGCTCCAGCTGCGGCTCGGCCGAGTACAGCGCCAAGATCGAGCTCAAGCGGCAGGGCGTGGTCCTGGGGCAGAACCTCAGCAAGTACTTCTCGGACGGCTCGAGCAGCACGTTCCCTGTGTGGTTCGAGTACCCGGTGCAGATCGAGCCGGACACCTTCTACACGGCTAGCGTCATCCTGGACGGCAACGAGCTCAGCTACTTCGGGCAGGAGGGCATGACGGAGGTGCAGTGCGGCAAGGTCACCGTGCAGTTCCAGTGCTCGTCGGACAGCACCAACGGCACGGGCGTGCAGGGCGGCCAGATCCCCGAGCTCATCTTCTATGCCTGAGCGCACCGGCTCCCCACTTCACGCTCAGCTCGGCTGCAGCCAGCCATCTGCGCGGGCTGTTCGTAAGGAACAGAGCTATGCGCCGGTTCTGATTTCTTTCAACCTTTTTCGTTATGTACAGGCAAAAATGCAGCACTCAGCTTTTAACTGTATGTCGGAAAGCCAAATTCTTAGCAAGGCTTGTGGTTCTTAAGAGTTGCACCTATCCTACCCGGGGAGATTTTGCATTCTTTTCCGACTGCCCCACTGACCTCTCAGTTTAAGAAGATTTTTGGATCACCTCAGATTTCCTTTTGGGCTTTATTTTGACAAAGAGAAAGAAATACTCTAAAGTAACAGTAGCAATTATTTTTAAACGGAAATCCTCCCTCTCCCCAAACAGATAAACCTCAGTGTACAATTTTGAAAGACATTTTGCTTGATAATAAGTAATAATTTAGAAAGTAGACAGTAGTCATCTTTACCTTTATTTCCTTTTAAATATTTTGGGCATTTGCTTTGGACATTGCTTTTTCTTAAATCCTAAATTCATAAGTTTGTTAAATTTTTAAACTGCAGCTGTCAACGGAAGGTAAAACAAGTAAGAAACAAGCAGATTTGTGTTCTTTCAGTTTAGAAGACAGGCAATTCCAGTACAGAGGCTTCCTTTAGAAGTAACAAAATTGCAAAACTTTATTGTCAACTAGAGAAAAATTGCAGGTCTGTTTACTGACACTAAAATAGTCTTAAAAGGAAGCCTGAAAAAGTCCCACATGACAAATAGTTTAATTGATGGCACATTATAATCCAGAGTTTGAAAAAGTCAAGCTCTTTTCTCCCTGCTTAGCTTCTGATCCCTGCCACTTGCTGGTTTTCAAAAGTTGTACTGTATAGAATTCCTATTCCCCCATTCCCATGAAGAGAGGACCAAACGATTTCCTCAGATGAATAGAATAACGGTTAGTTTTGTAGTGCCACATGTTAATGTAATAAGATACTTTATGCATTGATTTTTTATTTTTAATCTGAAATATATTTTACTTAATCTGCTTTGACCACACTGTCTCTTCTTCGTTAATTATGATTCTGTCCCATTCCTGGACTGCTAGAATCTGGCCTGTGACCATCTGAACGAGCCAATATATGCCTGCAGGGTTTTTAAAAAGTAGTCTGGAGTAATAAACTCGATGATACCTTAATGTTCACTGCCTCAACATCACATCCAGTTCTCTCTTTTTTGTTTTTTTTCCCATGGATAGTGTAAACAAAGAGGGAAAAGCTCGTCAAAACATTCTCCTTCAGCAAAGGCTTGTGCTGGCTTAGTGCCCGTGACCCTAGTGGTGTACACTGCGGTCGCTCCCAGCTGAAGTATCCACGTGTTTCTGGGTAACTTTTCTGCCCAGTGTGATCCTGAGATGGCTTCCCCGCCACCCAGAGTGTGGTCCCTGGCCACCTCCTTCTCCTGTTCTGAGCCCGAAGCTGGCTCTGGAGCGGGGGCTAGTCCCGGGGTGGGTGTGTGCGTGGGTGCCCGTGCGCATGCGGTGCGCGCCGGCTCAGGAGCTGTCTCCTGCTGCCCGGCCAGCGGGGCTGGGACAGAAGGGGCCCCCTGCCGGGCCCACGCGGCCCGCAGAGGGGGACTGCCTGTGCTTCTGGGCCGCTTCTCTCCCGTAGACGTGGGCTGCTGCTTCGGCCGGCTTCCCCGATGGAGAAAAACACTGGATTACAGAAATGCTTTAATCGTCTTTGCCCTTACCTATGTCTGTTAGCATGGAGGGTCAGAAGCTGTTACCAGTGATTAACAGATGAGTGCTCCCAGGACAAGCTTCCAAAATTATCTAACAGTTATTTCTTATTAGCAAGATGACAGGTAGTAGTTGTGGCAAACCGTCTATGAAACGGAGGTAGGTTTTCAATTAAAAATATTTCTACAAAGGGTTTTGTTTATAAATTATGGTTAAACATTTTGGTAACTCATAGCTACCTTGCAATTGGTAGACTATAGATTTACCTGATTGGAAGGCACTTATTTATAAGCCAGAGGAGAAGAAACTTTTTAGCACTAATTTCATCATACTAGATTGTTTCGGAGGGGAATGTGATAACCTTGTTCATTCAGTAACACCCATGATCAGTGCTCCTATTAGTAGCTACCCTCCAGAGGCTGGGAACCTGTTGGGTGAGAGCCCCATGAGATCCTATATATGGAAGACCTTATGGAAGAACTTAATTTTATGATAATTGCTGTCACTTGAAGAAAAAAAAAATCCATCATCTGATTGGCTGGTGCCAAGAGCTGTGGTATAAATTTGAAGATTGTATTTAAAATAAGAAAATGTTATCTTTTAAATCCTATTCTCCCTTCTGCATTTTCAATGACATGGAATTAAGGCTAATATGCTTGCTTTATTTTCTTTGGTAATCTCAAATTTTGTAGCTTTCAAAACTAGAAACCATTGTTCTGACAAGGCAGGCAACTGTAATGCATAAACATGATTTTATTAAACACTGCCCTGTAGATGCTTTTCCCCACGTATCTGGCAGTCTTTGTTGTCGTTTATATCCTGGGGATAAGGGGAACTAGGCTAGCAGTTCTAATGTAACATTCTTTAAGCATATCTTAATATAGTATTTAAGTAAATGGTCTAATTTCTACATAATATTGCACTGAACTGTCTTTTTTTTTTAAGGTGTCTAAATAAGCTTGCTAATTCAAGACACTAGCCAGTTGTGCATCAGAGTGCTTGAATTCAGGAGCTTACCGCATTATTTATGAAGGAAAAATATATAAATATGAAGTACCTCATGTTGAATGTTATTGTACTGTATTTTTAATGTAACAGTGCAGATCTTGTTAGACACATGAATGTGTATAATCATGTTAAATGCAAATAAAATAAAACCGGTTCATATATTTGTCTTCCTTAACATTTTTGTAGGTTCCTTAAAGTAGTAAAAAAAACGCATTCTGGCATTTTGGTGCCACTTAACCGTTTACAGAGATGGTTTTTTCAGGAACATTTGTTTGCTAAGTTACTCACATATCATTGATCCCTAAAGAAGTAAAAATCTGGTAAAGAATAATAGAATAATGAATATGTTAATCAGTTGCATTGTTGAAAACCTGAGTGTTAAGTCGATGCGAGAGAGTGAGTGGATGCGTTTATGTTCCAGTTGTGGAATTTTGTAGTTGGCTGGTATTCTGATGGCTTAGTTGCTCACATGCCTGTAGAGCTCCCTGAGCTCACTGCTGTTGATGGCAGATCACATCTAGCGTTAGCGTGGCCACTGCTGTGTATCCTGCTGTTGTAATAGCTTACATCTAGGAATAAAGATCAGTGTGACATGACAGTGATGAATATAATTTTATGTCTTCAACTGGGTTTCCATTATATTTCCCTATATCAAGTACATTTATATACACACATAACTATATACATGCATTTTTTTTCAGTATAACTTTGTTACTTATATACTAGAGTTTATTGTAAAGCCCTTTGTATTTGCTTAACTACTTCATCTACCCTTAGTTCAGTTTCTATAATATACCTGCTCAAAGGAATTTTGGAATTATTCCATAGAATAAGAGAACTGGAAATACCCATTCTCATCAGCTTAATGACAACGTGAATTGCAAAGGTCTTTAATCCAGCAGAGTCTTAGCCTTTATGTCCTCTCTGGCGCTCTTTAAGCTTAACCCACATGGGTTTGTTTTCAATATCCCAAGACAATTCGAAATGATCTTCCTTTATTTTTGGCACTCAGGATCAACACTTCACTGAAATTACACTTTCTTCCCAATGACTCTGACTTCCCTACAAAAGCCGTAGACTTAACGTTGAGGAGGAAAAAACAAAAAAACAGAACAGGAAGGAGAAAAATTACTCCTGAGGAAGTAAGTAGCATGAAACTTAGAGGCCAAAACAAGCAAGTGACTCTGAGAGCCTGCAATATCTTGATTAGAGAGGGCTTTGTGTGCCTTTGAGGTGATGCAGTAGAAGATGACTGTATTTTTTGATTTCTAATCAATACGTTTCAGCATATTTTCTAAGCCATTTACATTTATTGGTTAGCTACTTTCTTTGCTCAAAACTTCACGTTATCCTCCATTTTTTTTAAGAAAAGATCATCTGACAAAACTAAAACCAGGGGGAAATTTCCACAATAGAATCACTTTGTTTATTTCTATAACTACCCTAAGGACTGATGAGAAAAGTTTCTCAACCAAGATACAGTTCGGTAAGTGTAAAGAAATTACTTGTGAGGAAGACAATGGTTGCCTTGGTCACACACACACACCACGCAGTATATGACGGTAGCATCTGTAGGTGAGTCATTGACGAGTCTGGGTGCGTTTGCCTAACTTGGGCACCCCCTCTGTTGTTTCGTCTCAGCCTTTTTGAGTAGGAGCGGTGGGGAAGGTACCATTCCTATTTATGCAGATCTTAAATGTCCTTATAATGGTAGTTTTCTATTTGCCTGTTTACTTAAATGTCCATTGGACAGCAGTTGTACCAGCAGATGCTACTGTTTTATACTTGGCCATCTGAAAAGCCAAATATCAAGAGAGATAGTTAAACAGAAAACCCACCATTTACTTTGTCAAATCCATACTTTGTGTATAGGACATAGTTAACGTTTCCTGTTAAACTGCTACCCCTGAATCGTTGGTTTGTTCCCACTAACTCCAGTAGTAACCAAGCTGAGTGGTAAGACGAGGGGCTGTGCTTTAGATGGCAGGGATGATTTTTTCACTTCATGCAGCAGCAGTACAGAAATTGTTTCAAAATGGAGGTGTATTTTTTTTGTTTTTATGACTTTGATGAACAGTTTATATTCAATAGACCATCTTTTTTACATCAGTTTATTTTTAGAAGAATGAAACTATACCTGGAAAATTTTTTAAAGTCATACTAGTGGGCTTGTTAATTTAATTTTGTACTTTTTATCTTATTGAAGTATAGTTATAGTTGATCTACAGTGTTATTAGTTTTTGCTGTACAGCTACAGTCACACACACATATGTGTGTGTGTATATATATACATATGCTGCTGCTGCTGCTAAGTCGCTTCAGTCGTGTCCGACTCTGTGCAACCCCATAGACGGCAGCCCACCAGGCTCCCTGTCCCTGGGATTCTCCAGGCAAGAACACTGGAGTGGGTTGCCATTTCCTTCTCCAATGCATGAAAGTGAAAAGTAAAAGTGAAGTCGCTCAGTCATGTCCAACTCTTAGCGACCCCACTGACTGCAGCCCACCAGGCTCCTCTGTCCATGGGATTTTCCAGGCAAGAGTACTGGAGTGGGGTGCCATCGCCTATATATGTAAATATACAAATGCCAAAGAATGCTCAAACTACTGCATGATTGCACTCATTTCACATGCTAGCAAAGTATTGCTCAAAATTCTCCAAGCCAGGCTTCAACAGTATGTGAACCATGAATTTCCAGATGTTCAAGCTGGATTTAGAAAAGGCAGAGGAACCAGAGATCAAATTGCCAACATCCATTGAATCATCAATAAAGCAACAGAATTCCAGAAAAACATCTACTCCTTTATTGACTATGCCATAGCCTTTGACTGTGTGGTTCACAACAAAGTGGAAAGTACTTAAAGAGATGGGAATACCAGACCACCTGACCTGCCTCCTGAGAAATCTGTATGCAAGTCAGGAAGCAACATTTAGAACTGGACATGGAACAATAGACTGGTTCCAAATCAGGAAAGGGGTACATCAAGGCTGTATATTGTCACCCTGCTTATTTAACTTACATGCAGAGTATATCATGAGAAATGCTGGACTGGATGAAGCACAAGCTGGAATCAAGATTGCCAGGAGAAATATCAATCACCTCAGATATGCAGATGACACCACCCTTATGGCAGAAAGTGAAGAGAAACTAAAAAGCCTCTTGATGAAAGTGAAAGAAGAGAGTGAAAATTTGGCTTAAAGCTCAACATTCAGAAGACTTAAGATCATGGTATCTGGCCCCATCACTTCATGGCAAATAGTTGGGGAAACAATGGAAACAGTGGCAGACTTTATTTTGGGGGGCTCCAAAATCACTGCAGATGGTGACTGCAGCCATGAAATTAAAAGATGCTCCTTGGAAGAAAAGTTAGAACCAACCTAGACAGCATATTAAAAAGCAAAGACATTACTTTGCCAATAAAGGTCTGTCTAGTCAAAGTGATGGTTTTTCCAGTAGTCATGTATGGATGTGACAGTTGGACTGTAAAGCTAGCTGAGCACTGAAGAATTGATGCTTTTGAACTGTGGTGTTGGAGAAGACTTGAGAGTCCCTTGGACAGAAAGGAGATCCAACCAGTCCATCCTAAAGGAAATCAGTCCTGAATATTCATTGGAACGACTGATGCTGAAGCTGAAACTCCAATACTTTGGCCACCTGATGTGACAAGCTGACTCATATGAAAAGACCCTGATATTTTATGCAGATCTTAAATGTCCTTATAATGGTAGTTTTCTATTTGCCTGTTTGCTTAAATGTCCATTGGACAGCAGTTGTACCAGCAGATGCTACTGTTCCCTGATGTTGGGAAAGGTTGAGGGCAGGAGGAGAAGGGGATGACAGAGGATGAGATGGTTGGATGGCATCACCAACTCAATGGACATGAGTTTGATTAAACTCTGGGAGTTGGTGATGGACGGGGAGGCCTGGCGTGCTGCAGTCCATGGGGTCACAAAGAGTTGGACACAACTGAGCGACTGAGCTGAACACATACATATACATTCTTTTTTCATTATGGCTTATTATAGAGTGTTGGGGAATACAATTCCCTGTGCTATACAGCAGGCCCTTGTTATTTATTCGTTCTCTATAGCAGTTTGCATCTGATCATCTCAAGTTCCCAATCCATCCTACCCCCACCCCCTTCCTCTTGGCAACCACAAGTCTGTGCTCTATCTGTGAGTCTATTTCTGTTTCAGAGATAAGTTCATTTATGTTATATTTTAGATTCCACATGTAAGGTTTATCACATGGTATTCTCTTTCAGACTTGATTTAGTATGATAATCTCTAGGTCCATCTGTGTTGCTTCAAGTGGCATTATTTCATTCTTTTTTATGACTGAGTAGTATTTCACTGTGTATACACCACATCTCTATCCACTCATCTGTTGATGGACAGTTAGGTTGCTTCCTTGTCTTTGCTATTGTCAATACTGCTGCTATGAATATAGTATATTTTTGAATTATCTTTTTTTTATATTTTAGTATTACAGTTTTGTCCAGATACTTACTCAGGGGTGAGATTGCTAAATCATATGGCAACCCTATTTTTAGTTTTTTATGGAAAATTCCACACTGTTTTCCATAGTGGCTGTACCAATTTACGTTGCCCTCAGCAGTGTAGCAGGGTTCCCTTTTCTTCACACCCTCTCCAGCATATTGGCCATTCTGACTGATTTGAGGCGTTACCTCATTGAAGGCCTTGTTCATTTTAACAAGAAGTGCTGCAATAAATCTTCATGACCAGTATGTAGCATAAAGACTGTTTTGCGAGAAACTAGAAAAGTACAAAATAATATTTTGATATGTAGCAGTCTTCACTGTGTCTGTACAATTTGCATTTTCCTTCCTAAGCTATTATGTTCAAAAAGTAATCAAAAGGAAGATAATAACTATTTAAGGAAGCTTCAAATAATCTTTCAAAGCTTGAAATGGAGAGTACCACCTTCTGCTATATAGTAGAATCCATAAAATTACACTTCTGAGATTCTTTACATCTTAGAGAATTTTCACTTTTGTGCTTTCCTTAACCAGCTCCAAACTTAAATTTTTTTCTGCACCTTGTCCAATAGTGCAGAAACACTCAGGACACCTGAGCCTTATCCAGTTCAAAACTCAAGAAAAATTTCAATTCTGAGAATATTTGGAGGCATTAGTGGACTAAGGAATTTTAGTATTGTAGCTTCCCAGGACAGAGAAGGCGATGGCACCCCATTCCAGTACTCTTGCCTGGAAAATTCCATGGACAGAGGGACCTGGTAGGCTGCAGTTCACGGTCTCGTGAAGAGTCGGACTTGACTGAGTGACTTCACTTTCACTTTTCACTTTTCACTTTCATGCACTGGAGAAGGAAATGGCAACCCACTCCAGTGTTCTTGCCTGGAGAATCCCAGGGACGGGGGAGCCTGGTGGGCTGCCATCTATGGGGTCGCAAAGGGTCAGACACGACTGAAGTGACTTAGCAGCAGCAGCAGCAGCTTCCCAGGAAAGATAGGTTTAATGAATCATTCAGGGGGTTAACTCAACGTTCATTCATTCATTGACCATTCATGGATCCTTGGCTTCATCCCAGGCAGTAAGGTGCTAGGAAACAAGTGCTTTCAGTGGCTTCTGGTCCAGTGCAGTGCTGCCCTCCTGTTAGCGCCAAGCCTTGTGCATGGCTGGCCTCCACCCGCAGAACTGCTGATACGGTGGCTATTGAGTGGAGCCTCAGAAACCGCCTCTCCTGGGAGCATGCACACGATGCTGACTGACAGCCTTGTCTGCAGATCACACTTTGAGTAGCTCCCACCTACCTCTGGTAGAAGAAAAAGTGATGCTGAGCTGGACTTTGAAGGATGTGTTAGAATCATCTAGTGAAGACTCATTACACAAATTAGAAGGGAAGGAATAAGGATTGGGGCTTTCCACGTGGCACTGATGGTAAAGAACCCTGTTAATGCAAGAGACATAAGAGATGCAAGTTTGATCCTGGGTTGGGAAGATTCCCCTGGAGGAGGAAATGGCAACCCAATATTCTTTCCTGGAGAATTCCATGGACAGAAGAGTCTGGTGGGCTACCATCCATAGGGTCACAGAGTGGGACACAACTGAAGTGACTTAGCACACACACACAGATAGGGATGAAGGGAATTCCAGAAGAGAGAGCAGAGGGATAGTATTGGAAACAGCTTAATACAGCTTACGTAAAGGGTACCTATGGGAGAACAAGAGTGCCTCCTGTGTGCCAGCTGTGGTACAGGATAATGAACTGGGCAGGCACGGGGACCTCTTATACATTTGGCTGAATTACTGGCTTTTATCTGCAGAATAAAGCAGTGACACTGAAGATATTTGAGATAGATAAGGCAGCAGTTTCTTGTTTTAAAACCATTTTTTTGAACTTAAGGAAGGCCAGCCTGGATCAGATTAGAGGCAGGAGGAGAGGGTGGACCTGTGAGTAATGCACGCAAAGATCAAAGAAGGCTGGGGAATGGAGAGGAGGATGAGGATTCCAGAGGAACAGAGGAGAGACAGTCAGGGTCCAGTGGCTGCAACATCCAGGCAGAAGCGGGCTTGTGAGACTGGAGTGAAGCCTCTTGTCTTATATTTACCTTTATGGAGAGGGAAAGAAAACAGCTTTTATTCTATCATCCTCTATAGATGGTTTATAGGTACCCATCCTTGATTCTAAGATTCTTTTCAGTTCAGTTCAGTGGCTCAGTCGTGTCCAACTCTTTGCAACCCCATGGACTGCAGCATGCCAGGCCTCCCTGTCCATCACCAACTCCTGGAATTTATTCCCACTCATTTCCATCGAGTTGGTGATGCCATCCAACTGTCTCATCCTCTGTCGTCCCCTTCTCCTGCCTTCAGTCTTTCCCAGCATCAGGGTCTTTTCCAATGAGTCAGCTCTTCACATCAGGTGGCCAAAGTATTGGAGTTTCAGCTTCAACATCAGTCCTTCCAGTGAACACTCAGGACTTTTTAGGAAGAAGAACAACAAGAGAGTCCACTTAGAGTGCTGGTCCATAACAGGCTGCAGGAAGACTACCTGGATTTGAAGCTCTAATTGCATGTGGCTTCAGGCAAGTTACTTAACCTCTCTGAGCCTCAGTTCTCTTAAGGCAGTAATAACTGCTTCCTCACAAAGTTATGTTGATGATTAAATAAATTAATATTTCTAAAGAGCTTGTGACAGTACCTGGCAAACAGGAAGCATCATTATAGTATTATGTGAAACCAAATATAAAAGGCCACAAATGAAACCCATGCATTTTCCTCTTACGTACACTTGTATGAAAACCAGTTTGCACACACTTTTAAGAAGTCGTCAATGCTGAAAATTAAAGTCATTTTGTTGCTATCCTTTAAAATATCCAGTGAATAGGGAGTATATAAAGTTACAAGGAGCTGTGTTGTTGTGAAATTCTCATATTTTAACTGAATTTTTAATAATTATTTAAATTCTGTGATGGTTATGAGAGGCAAATGAGATAGATGCATTCTAGTGTATCAATGGCTTCTGTGCTAGGAAATTATCTAGGATTCTTCAGAAAAGTACCCTGGAAAAGCTGGGTGTGAGAGTACTTGGTGAGTTTTTGAAAGACCTTTTGAAGACATTTTCCAGGAGGAGTCTGTTTTGCAGGTAAAAGAATAGCCCCTTTCCTAGTTCTGCTAGAGTCAAAGTAAGCTCTTTTCTTGGCTAAGAGTCTTAGACAATTTTGGATATAACCCCTTCTCCAAATATTTGGGAATTAAAATGGGTTTTAGCTTTGACATTATTTGCTGTGTGTTGAGAGCAGGTTTGACCTTTATTATGAGTGATGTGACTATTACATGGACTGTTTCAATGGCTGATTGTTTTTACTCGGGTAAACACAGGTGTGTCAGGAGTCCTGGCAGCTGAGTCGTGTCCCCCCGAGGGTGGCACTCCACCGCCCCCCCACCACGATGCACCCATCTGCAGGATCAGTGCTGGGCCCTGGTTTCCCGGAAGTTCATTTCTGATCCCTTTCTTCTGTATTCTCTGTTTTACAAAATATTACTTCAGGAGCCTCACCCCCAGAGATTCTCTTTTAGGGGCCAGTCACTTCTTTGCAAAGCTGACAGCATGAATGAGTGACTGACGCCCATGAAAGGTTGAGAACCCCTGGTGTAGACAAGTTGTGCTAAGAGTTTTACACACGTGCACATCTAGCTTCTGCACTCTGTTCCCTGCTGGGGATTCCAGCATCACACACGCCCTGAAATCAGTCTGATGCTTATGTTCTGAAACCGTGGGTGCTGCAATGAACCCCAAATGCAACCAAACCACTGTCGGCGGCGTTAGTGGATGAAATAAATGTGGGCTTTCAGAAGGCCCAGTCTCTGATTCCG
This sequence comes from Bubalus kerabau, assembly GCF_029407905.1. Classification (NCBI taxonomy): domain Eukaryota; kingdom Metazoa; phylum Chordata; class Mammalia; order Artiodactyla; family Bovidae; genus Bubalus; species Bubalus kerabau. Next base: position 5,895,082 of record NC_073636.1, read on the forward strand.
TGACCTCTTGACCCTGACCTCTGCCTGTTGGGCTCACTCGTGTCAATCTCCCTGTACCCCAGCCCTCTAACCTGTGCCCCAAACTTTAGAGACCCAGCTCTTTCATCAATGTCTGGCTTACGGACCATGCCACTTGTTTAAGTTCAGATCACCATTAACTGGTGTCAGTGCCTGCCCTCGTTTGGGACTCCAGTTCTCAGCCCTTTCTCTGGAACATTCCACCTCCTTCAGGAGTGTGCTGGCCACTCGGGCTGACATATCCTCTCCCAGCCTCCAGGCTCAGGCTGATCTCCACTCCAGGCGCAGTGGATTGGGAGATCCACTCCCTGGTCCTAGTGGAAACTCCTGTCCGGCCTGTCCTGTAGCTGTTGCTCTCTGTTCATTTCTTCGTGCCTCTGACCCGAGCCCCGAGAATGGCATACTTACAATACCACAGAAATCCATCTGTGCTCCCAAGTTTTGGAGCTATGCGGACAGTCTGGGCAGCTCTGCACACTGACGGCCTCACGGGTGAGGGCTGGCTGCCTTCGGCTGGGTGGCTTTGCTCTGTCTGTCCTCCAGCAAGCTAGCCCGGGTTTGGTCCCGTGGTGATGACTGAGGCCAGGAAAGTCACCTGCATCAGGAGGAAACGGGGCCCTCTCGAGGCTTGGGTTCAGAATTTGCATATCATCACTTGTGTCCTATCAGCCAGAATAGGTCAGAAGACCCCCCGATACAGGGGGTAGGGGGATTTAGGCTCCATCTCTTTACTGAGAAGTGCAGCAAAGGTGCGTGGCAGAGGCTGTGAGTAAGTAGGGGTGGCTAATCAGACCATTTATTTATGTTCACATTTCCTTTTAAAAAATTTTTTAGTAAATTTTTAAAATTAAGTTTTACTGGAGTGTAGTTGCTTTGGATTCCCAGGTGGTGCGGCAGTAAAGAATCCGCCTGCCAGTGCAGGAGACGAGAGTTTGATGCCTGTGGGGAAGATTCCCTGGAGGAAGAAATGGCAACCCACTCCAGTATTCTCACCTGGGAAATCCCGTGGACCGGGGAGCCTGGTGGGCTACAGTCCGTGGGGTTGCAAAGAGTCACAGTTGGGCACAGCACGGCATAGCATCGATAGTGTATGTGTGTATCAACCCAAATTGCACCCCCCACCTTCCCCCCTCGGTGTCCATACGTTTATCATCCGTGTCTGTATTTCTGCTTTGTCAGTAAGGTCTTCTATATCATTTTTCTAGATCCCACATATATGGATTAGTGTAGGATGTTTGTTTTTCTAACTTTCTTCACTCTGTAGGACAGGACACTCTGTGTCCATCCGTGTCTCTACAAATGACCCAATTTCATTTAATGGGACCATTTATGCCATCAGGCGGTGAGCACATTTCCCTGGAATGTGGGAGGGGCCCACACGTAAACACAGTGCTCCTTCTAACTTGGCCCCAGACTCAGTTCCTGCTGAAGTTGTCCACAGAGACTCCACTTGAGCAAAAGGCACCAGTGAACATGATTATTTCATAGGGGAGAGGAGAAGGAATCCCTTTCGTGTCCTTAAACTGCCAAAACATTCCCTTAGCAGGTCTCCTCCCCAGGTAACTAGTTGGTTGTTCTACCAAGAGGTGCCCAGTCCCCCAGGCACAACTGTGTCTTCTCCCCAGACCACTGCTTACCTGCTAGCTCCAGCTCCTCACCCTGGAATCTTCACCTGGAGCTAGTAGACACCTCAGTGTCAGATTTGTCTTGTCACTTACAGCATCCGTTCTGCTCTTGTATACCTGCCCTTGACATTGCTGTGCAGTTGTACTCAAAAGCCAGGCCTTGGGAAAACAAGAAAGGGCTGTGGAGGTGGGTGGTAAGGATCCTTTCCCTTCTGTGTGGTTGTTTTTTTTTAAGGTTTTTTTAAAAATATGGATGTGGGTGGACCATGTTTAAGATCTTTGTTTAAAAATAAAATAAAATAAAAAAGATCTTTATTGAAGGTTACAATATTACTTCTGTTTTATGTTTTGGTTTTTTGGCCACGAGGAATGTGGGATCTTAGCTCAATCTTGCACCCGCTGCAGTGGAAGGTGAAGTTAACCACTGGACCGCCAAGGAAGTCCCCTTTCGAATGTCTTCATCATCATTAACAGCAACACCCCAGGAAACCTGTGCTGGTCCAAGAGCTTTGCCCAGGAACGAAGATGGGCAGTGTTGGCCCTCAGAGGCTCAGGAAGGAAAGAGGGAGTTGGACTGGGATATCACAGCTCAGCCAGTCCTGGGGGGATATAAATAGGGGGGTGGCAAGAGCAGAGAGGAAGGATGGGGTCTCAGGTGAGCAGGAAACGTCATGTAACTTCTCTCCGGTGAGCAGGAAATGTCATGTAACTTCTCTCCTGGGAGCTGCTCACTTCCACGTCTCCTAGAGACTTCCTGAGCTGGGACCACCCAGGAGAATCTCAGCAGGTGGAAAAGTTTAGGAAGAGCTCAACAGCTGATGGGCTGGCTGTATCACCTGCTTTCCTAAGGTCTGTTTGGCGAGAACCTGCTTAATCTGCTCTGTCTTTTGTGGCCTTAGTGAACAAGTGTTCTGTGTGGCCTTTGTAACACTGCTTTGTCACCTCACACGTGTATTTGTCAGTCTGCTCTTTCCTCTCTGGTCTTTTGGGAAATAAGGCAATGCCCTTGATTCTGCTTCCATTCCTTTCCTCTCTGAGGAAGCCGTCCCTCACCAGCATTCCTGCTTTCTCTCTGTTCCTCTCCTGCAGTACAGAAAGTTTTCACTGGTGGAGTATCCTAGATCCTGTGTTCCCCACTGAGGAATTATGCTTGATTACTGTTAGTTACCAGCCAGAGCCTCAGTTGCTAAAAGAGTTGCTATAAATCTGGGGGAGAATTGCATGCCTTCCCCGAATGTCAGATTTATTTGCCACATGAGTTTATCAAAAATTCAGAAAGAAGCAATTCATGCCCTAGAAAAATCAGTCTTCCTCTTAGGAAAAGCCCCATGACTGTAAGTCCAGTTTGGTTTGGAGGGAGCATCCAATGTGAATGGGTGCCTCAGGCCCTGGGGGCTTCCCAGAGATTGGCTGCCATCCACCAATCAGAAGCCTTGGCTGAACATGAGCCACTCCTGGGCAAATTTCTGCCCAGCAACGCAAGGTGGAAGGTTCCCATCCCCCTTTCCTCCCCTCCTCACACTCAGGAGCAATGTGCTTCCCTCTACAGACAGCTCCCGAGAAAGCAATGAATGGACTGCAGCCATTTCTGGTAAGATTCCCGTGTCCAGACTGACCAAATGTGCAGAGAACTCTTAACTTGGGGTGGATTTCGGGTGTCTGTGGTGGGTTTTATTGCCATTCTTCAGTGTTTATTCAGACCAAGTTCCGAAGTCAGGAAGGAAATGAATGGAGCTCTTCCCTGTAATGGCAGAGAAACTCCCTCCTTTCCAGGCAGACAGTTATCAGATGGAGAAAACCAGATCTTCCATCTACACGTCACCTTGGCCTCCAACTCCTGACGGCTTCAGAAATGAGCAGGAAAGTGACTAGAAACAGGAAGGTGCAGCAAGATTAGTCAGGAAAGGAATGGGAGGGAGGGAGAGACTGATGTAGAGCTTCCTCTAGAGGCCAAGTCTTTGGAAGGAGGAGGAAAGGAAGCAGTGCTACTGAATCATGACAAGCCAGGAAGCTCTGGGACCTTCCCTGGCCCGCCTCCCATGCTCCCCAAGGAGCCTTTGAGGCTTGCCAAGCCATCCATTAGAGTTCCGTGAATGGCCTCCCCAGGGCTTTTGCTCAGAGGCTCTTCAGCTTCGGGGCCTCCAAACAGAGCCCAGAGTGCAGGGCGGACCCAGCAGCCATTTGAGGATGAGAGGGGAGACAAGAAACTGGCCTGTCTTGACTCATCTTTGTCAAGCATTGCCCTCGGGCCCTGGAGGCGCTGAAAGGATGTGTCCTGCACCAGAAAGAACCGAGTCTGTACAAAGTATGCATAAAATAGATAGCTAATGAGAACCTACTGTAAGGCACAGGGAACTCTGCTCGGTGCTCTGTAGTGACCTAAATGGAAAGGAGATCCAGAAAAGAGGAGACATACGTAGACGTAGAGCGGATTCACTTTGTTGTGCAGAGGACACGGAGACAACACTGTCAAGCAGCTACACTCCAATAAGAATAAATTTAAAAAGAAAGAAAGAACCCAGTCTGGCTCGGGGTAGCCTCAGAATACCTGGAGCCTCTGATGGTGTCGAGTTTCCTGAAGTCAGCCTCATCTGGGAAGTCTGAGACCCTTCTGGCTTGCGCATGTCCCTCTCTTTTCTGTGTCTTTCCTCAATGGCAGCACCCCCTTGCTCCCTGCCTTCCAGCTTTCACCCTTGAGCTCAGGCAATCCATCCCATTCCTGCCCCACCCCATGCCCACATTCATCAGGAAAGGTGGTGGGGTGAGAACCACCCTAGCCTCTCACAACACAAGAGCACTTCACAACAGTTGGGGAAGAGGGAGGGGCAGAGACCCCCCTGAAGAGGCCACAGGCCCCCTGTCCCATGACGAGGGCAAGTGGGAACCTGGGCGACTGCGGCCAGACCCCTGATCTCCAACCAGCCAGTGGACAAGGAGAGGCAGCACATGTGGCTTCTTGCAGCCTAAAAAAATAAAAGGAGCTAGTTCTCAGGCTTTGCCATGTGCCTGCCATTTACAAGGAGCTGTGCTGTCTTCTTAAACTCCCGCTAAGACGCCCTGGTTAGAGAAACAAATTACCAAGTGCAACCAGAAAGCGGTCTTTCACAGGTCATTATCAGGGCCTTGTCAGTGCCACGCCTGATTGGGAGCCACTCTCAGAATCATGTAGATTCTCTTGTCAGGGGGAGCTCTTTCTACTGCTTCCTGCTGTCCTGTCATTTTGTGCTAACCCCCAAAGGCAGTGTTAAATTGATGTCATCATTCCAATTTCTTCCTGGAAGCATTTTTCCTTTCTGGTTAACAGTGGTAACATTTGCACAATAATCAGAAGAGACTAGTAGCCAAACAGGAATTCTGTGAAAACCCCTAACTGGAATGAAGGCATTCATTTCTGCCCTGGTCCCAGGCCCCATCATTCTGGGGCTACAAAGAAGGATGAATCATACAGGTGATAAGATAAAGAAAAATAAAGAAGTAAAGTAAAAACATCTGCTTTATTGACTATGCCAAAGCCTTTGACTGTGTGGATCACAACAAACTGTAGAAAATTCTGAAAGAGATGGGAATACCAGACCATCTGACCTGCCTCTTGAGAAACCTGTATGCAGGTCAGGAAGCAACAGTTACAACTGGACATGGAACAACAGACTGGTTCCAAATAGGAAAAGGAGTATGTCAAGGCTGTATATTGTCACCCTGCTCATTTAACTTATATGCAGAGTATATCATGAGAAACGCTGGGCTGGAGGAAGCACAAGCTGGAATCATGAATGCTGGGAGAAATATCAATAACCTCAGATATGCAGCGGAGAAGGCAATGGCAACCCACTCCAGTACTCTTGCCTGGAAAATCCCAGGGATTGCGGAGTCTGGTAGGCTGCAGTCCATGGGGTCTCGAAGAGTTGGACATGACTGAGCGACTTCACTTTCACTTTTTGCTTTCATGCATTGGAGAAGGAAATGGCAACCCACTCCAGTGTTCTTGCCTGGAGAATCCCAGGGACGGCAGAGCCTGGTGGGCTGCCATCTATGGGGTCGCACAGAGTCGGACATGACTGAAGCGATTTAGCAGCAGCAGCAGATATGCAGATGACACCACCCTTTTGGCAGAAAGTGAAGAAGAACTTAAGAGCCTCTTGGTGAAAGTGAAAGAGGAGAATGAAAACGTTGGCTTAAAGCTCAACATTCAGAAAATGAAAATCAATCATGGCATCTGGTCCCATCACTTCATGGCAAATAAATGGGGAAACAGTGGAAACAGTGACAGACTTTATTTTGGGGGCTCCTAAATCACTGCAGGTTGTGACTGCAGCCATGAAATTAAAATACTCTTGCTCCTTGGAAGAAAAGTTATGACTAACCTAGACAGCATATTAAAAAGCAGAGATATTACTTTGCTAACAAAGGTCCATCTAGTCAAAGGTGTGGTTTTTCCAGTAGTCATGTATGGATGTGAGAGTTGGACTAAAAAGAAAGCTGAGCACTGAAGAATTGATGCTTTTGAACTGTGGTATTGGAGAAGATTCTTGAGAAAATCCTTGGGCAGCAAGGGGATCCAACCAGTCCATTCTAAAGGAAATCAGTTCTGAATATTCATTTGGAGGACTGGTGCTAAAGCTGAAATTCCAATACTTTGGCCACCTGATGTGAAGAACTGACTCATTGGAAAAGACCCTGATGCTGGGAAAGATTGAAGGCGGGAGGAGAAGAGAACGACAGAGGATGAGATGGTTGGATGGCATCACTGACTCAATGGACTTGAGTTTGAATAACCAGGAGTTGGTGATGGACAGGGAGGCTTGACGTGCTGCAGTCCATGGGGTCACAAAGAGTCAAGACACCACTGAGCGACTGAACTGAACTGAGTGTAAAAGCAATTCCAAAATGAGAAAAAACTTATTGCCTTCAATCAAGAAGAGGATTCAGTTTGAGAATTATGAAAGTGTAGAATTACTACCAAACTAAAAATTGAAAAGAATGTTGATAATTGTTGAACTGGGTGAGAGATACATACATGAGTTTCACTGTACAATCTGTGTTTGTGTATACTTGAAAATTTCCATAATAAAATATTAAATTGTGGTAGGAATTGGGTCAAAGAGGTCATGCATGGCACAGTAGTTCCTAGGCAGAGACCATTTGCCCCCTAAATTTAATTAGCTAGGCTGACAAGACCCATTCAGTCAGTCACAGCTGAAAGCATGTTTGAAAGTAAACCTGGCTTTTTCAGACACACGTGGGCAAAGGGGTCCCTGATCAGCCCACTTCTCGTACCACATAATGCAGCCTAAGGTTTTCATAAATGCTGGATTTTGGAATTTTAAAACAAAATGTACACGCACTCAAATGCAGGGATTGACATGTATGCTTAGTTGCTTAAATGAAGACTCCTACTTCATAAAATTCTTAATTAAATGGGAAAAGCATTCTACATTCTTGATCTTTGTTAATCATATCTGGGAGAAGCCTGGACATTTAGATCATGATTTCATTAGGGCATTCTTACAGTTCCCTGGGTGGCAACCTAATCTAATTTTAGCAAATTTTAATTGCAAGTGCTGTGAGTGTTTGTCTGAACTGGAGTTGAGTCTGAGATATTCTGTCTTCTGGAAGTAGTACCACCAACTCTTCTACTCCAGACCCTCCATTGAACCAAGCCCAACCTGAAGAGTTATACAGCCCAGGACAGTTGTACAAGTGGCTACCTGAATATTATGTGTTTAAATATTAAAAGTTGTAAGTCCAGCTAACAAATCGCTAAATAAAATATATTCTAGTATTCTACCTTGACAAGTATGACTTTGTAGCAGCCTGTAAGGCCAGGCTCAAATTTTGAATGCTTGGTCCCTGAGAGGCCTGCCCCAGGGAACGTGGTGGTTGAGGCAAGGTGGTCCCTGGCTCCTAGGCTCCTGGCCATAGCCCACATCCTTTCTCGAGGAACCCTGTCTTTATCTCGCAGCACAAAACAGGGGCCTCCTTGCTCATGCATGGTCTTCTTAGCCCATACATTCAACTCCGTCCATCCCAGTCCAACCCCAGTTACCCCATGGCCAACCCTGGGGCCTAGAGGTGGACAAGTCCTTGCCTGTCCTGTCCTCATGAAGAGGTGAGCTAGAGGCCACGAGGCAGAGAATTCCAGAAAACCAGAGACTACGTGATCCAAAGACTGAAGCAAATGTTCTAGAAAAACATGTCCCCTTGACTGATTTTCAGGGCTTAAGGGGATCCATAGGAAAGAGCTCTGTCTCTTCCTCTTCCTCTGTCAGACCCCAGATGTTAGCATGTCCCCAGGGGCTCAGTGTTGAGCTCTGTAACCCTCTAGTGCTTTCTGGTACTTTCTTCCTAAGTGATCTCATCTGTTTCCATGGTTTTATATCCCTATTCATTCATTCAACAAATATTCCTATTTCTAGGTACTGGGGATACAGTAGTTTAAAAAAGGAGACAAAAATCCCTGGATCACAGAGCTTTCTTTCCACCCAGGAGATAGATGATGAGTAAGATGTGGCAGTTTTAAGCATAACCTTAAATTCTCTGTTACTCCATTCAGTGTGAGATAGGGTCAATGGCTACTTGCTTGAACTCCAGTGGTCCTTAGAGTCCAGCAGAAGTGATGCTGTGTGACTTCAAAGGCTATGTCAACAAAGGACATGACCTCGTTCAATGGAAATGCTTACTCCTAGAGCCTTGCATGGTCACATTGGAAATATCCTGAGACCACCATGCTGGAGAGTCTACATGTTGGCGTTCTGGTCGACATTGCCAGCTGAGTCTGCCCTTCCACCCAGGCATGAGATGCGAGAGGGAAGCCAGCTTGGAAGTGGGTGCTGTAGCCCTGCTGTTCTGGCCCCAGCCATTTCATCACTTCCAGCTGAGGTCCCGGAAATCAGGGGCAGAGAGGACCTGTGCTCACTGTGCCTCCTCCAGTACTGGCCCACAGAGTCTATGAACAGGATCAAATGTGTAAACGGCAGGCACATGGCAAAGCTTAAGAGCTAGCTCCACTATTTGGGGGCAGGATGTATATACTGAGTTCTAAATTCATATCTCCAGCCGAGACCTGAGTTCCAGGTCATATGTATAGCTACCTTCTTACAACTTCATTTGAATCTTTAAGCAGACATCTCAAAATTTCCTCTTCCACCTTCCTCTGCATCATAGTAAGAGGGAAATGTAGACCGATTAAAATAGGGAAATGTGTTTCACACACCTCTTTTGTTAAATTACTTATTTATTTATTTGTGGTTGTGCTGGGTCTTCGGTGCTGCACCTGGGCTTTCTCTAGTTGCTCAAGTAAGGGTTACTTTCGAGTTGCAGTACGCGGGCTTCTGACGATGGTGGCTTTTCTTGTTGTAGAGTGCAGGCTCAGTAGTTGTGGCATGTGGGCTTATTTGCTCCGCAGCATATGGGATCTTCCCAATCCAAGGATCGAACCTCCTGCATTGGCAGGAGGATTCTTTACTGTTAGACCGCCAGGGAAGCCTCCATGCACATCTGCACACAAGCACATACATACACATGCACACATGATGAAAAAGAAGGTTACTTCCATTCAGCCAGAGAGGTGAACACCAGAGCTCAGAAAGTGGCTGGTGACCCACTGGAATCTTCTTCAACATCAGAGCATCTGGAGGCATCTGGGAATGGGAGTTCAGGCAGCAACAGCAGTAGCATCAGAGAGAACAGGCTCCGAGGACAGCTCCACGCAGAAACGGCCATGTGGACCAGTCGTGTAAGAGAAGCAACTGCAGTTGACAGAAGCAGGGGTTAGAAAGAATTAAACATGAGACAAATACAACTATCATCTGCCAACACTGCTGGCTGCTGGAGAGACACAGGAAAGGGGCAGACTGAGATCTCGCCATCTGGTAGCCAGTGAGTCTACAGATTTCAGGGTAAACCACTGAAGTAGCATTTCCTGGATCCTGCAAGCTGGTAAGGTGAGCAAACATTGGGTAATACAAGAGACTAATCTGGAAGGACACATACGGTTCTTTGAGCACTGGCTTGCAGATCAAATCTATAAAATCATATGCAGAAGTCAGCCTCTGAGATGTCCTCATATTCAAATCACTGTGAGGTTCCACACACATGGAATGGAACTAATCTGAGAAACCAGTAGAATATCGCACAAACAATGGTGTGGGATTCTGACAACCAGGCCATGGAAGACACCATCAATTCTGAGCTGCCGTTTCAGGCCGTTCACTCTGGGGAGGCCAGCAGCCATTTTGTGAGGAGCCTCAAGCCATGCCGGGGAGAGATCCACCTGGCTCAGAACTGAGGTGTCCTGACAACAGTCTTGCAAGTTAGTCATCTCAAAAGCAGGTGCTCCAGGCCCAGTCAAGTCTTCAGCTGCCTGCACCCATCTTAGCTTCAATTCCATTAGAAACCCCAAGCCAGACCAGTCCCATTAAGCTGGACCCAGATTTCTGACCCACAGTAACTCCATGGGATAATAAATGTTTATTGTTTTTTAATTACCTACATTTCAAGGCAATTTGTTATGTCTCAAGTGATAAATAATACAGGTTTTGGCAGCAGAGGCGAGGTCAGACAAAAGATTCTTTAAAGATTTAATGACTGTACCTTCTCCCAGATTTTCTGGATGCAGTGTTTTCATGGGTTCAAGCCCCATGAAACTGAGGTGACTTTGTGGGCTTCATGGACTGACTCCAGCAGGCAAGGCTGGGCTTGTAAACACAAGAATGATAGGAATCGAAGAGACAAAGAGAGAACACACGAGCACTTCTGAAGCGTCTGTATGTGTCAGGTTTACTGGTTTCGATAGCCAAAGAGCATCACATGTCCAAGCGCAGGGTTTAGGGAGGCTGATACTGAAGGACATGGATACAGGCAATTGTGATGAATCGAGGCTATCAGTATGGTTAATGCACCACAATAATCTACTGAGGTCGCTTTAAATATGTCAAGTTATAGGAACATTTTAAAGATGAAAGGCCTCTTACTCACATGTCCCTGTTTTCCACAGCTGTTTAATCTAATCCAATTTTCCATAAGTTTTAATGAGTGAGTCCTTAAATATCCACAGGGTTTTTAACATTAAATCCACTCCAGTCCATTTGGCCAGTTTTCACACCAAAATTCCTTCTTTCATCAGTTGCCAGAGGCCTCCCCTAAGCTTTGATATGCTGTCTAGTAATAAAAGCCTGACTGCTTACAAATACAATTTTTAAAATGCCTTTAAATCATTTTCTTAGGACTGCCACTCACTTCTCCCAGTACATGCATGCAATAGGTCTTTTTCTTCCAGAAGCAGAAGGGAGATTCAAGAGAGAAAATGCAGTGCATGGGATGTGGACTCACAGAAACCCCATGATTATCTCTTCCCCCAACTGGAAAGAAATACCATCCTCCTTCCTTAATGGTAGCTCTTGGCCCTTTGAAGTTCAACTGCCATTGCTGATTTTGTCCTGGGTGATTCTTTTGCAACATTTATACCTGTTGGGTTAGCATGCTTATATTGCATGTGCTTTCTTTTCCTTTTTAAAAAATATTAAGCATAATTTTTATCTTTTTCCACTTGCATAAAGAAAAAACACCTAGAACAGAAAATTTGAAAGGCATATTTAAACAAAATCTGATGGTGTTTTAATTTAACTCCAAAAACAGTTGTTACAAGGCAGTTTCGTGGCACTGATCTGTATTACAGGAGGAAGCCTCAGCTGCACAAAGCTCCTGAAGAAAATGATGTGTAACTTATGGGCCTTGAAAGTCTGCATCAGATACTCGTGGGGAAATGTGCCCTACTTAGTGCAGTCAGCTCTCTTCTTTGAAGGCTTTCTGAACTTAAAAGACGTGGAATTTGGCCTCTTTATATATATATATATATATATATATATATATATATATATATATATATATATATTTGTAATATGGAGTGTAAGAAACCATTTGCACTTAAAATGTTGACATTGGTGGATTTGGCATATTCATTTCAAGAGATTTCAAGCAACTGGACGTTTCAGGGCTGTTAGTAACTTGTAACTGTGTGGCTGCTGCTGCTGCTGCTAAGTCACTTCAGTCGTGTCCGACTCTGTGCGACCCCACAGACGGCAGCCCACTAGGCTCCCCCATCCCTGGGATTCTCCAGGCAAGAACACTGGAGTGGGTTGCCATTTCCTTCTCCAATGCAGGAAAGTGAAAAGTGAAAGTGAAGTCGCTCAGTCGTGTCTGACTCTTGGCGACCCCATGGACTGCAGCCTACCAGGTTCCTCCGTCCATGGGATTTTCCAGGCAAGAGTACTGGAGTGGGGTGCCAGTGCCTTCTCCGGTAACTGTGTGGAGGCAGATGAAATATCTGAAAGTACTGTGAGGCTGGCTTTTGGGTAAGAGCCACTCACCCCCCACCCCTGAGGGGGAGGGGCACTCCTCATCCTCCCATTCCATCTTCGCCCACCTGGGAGCTCTTTTGAAGCTATAGTGGTAGCCAGGGTGTTGCCACCGCCTAGCCATCCCCAGGCTTCCCTAGTGGCTCAGCTGGTAAAGAATCTGCCTGCAATGCTGGGGACCTGTGTTGGGAAGATCCCCTGGAGGAGGGCATGGCAACTCACTCCAGTATTCTTGCCTAGAGTGTCCCATGGACAGAGGAGCCTGGCGGGCTACAGTCCATGGGGTCACAAAGAGTCGGACACAACTGAGTGATTAAGCACAGCACAACACAGCCATCCCCACTGTCCAGCTGCCTTCTATCCCCTTTCTAATAACATGTGATGTTCTTTCTGGTTTCCACTTCTGTTGGGTTGGCCCAAAAGTTTGTTCAGGCTTTTGTATCATCTTATGGAAAAACCCAAACCAACTTTTTGGCATCACAGCTCAAGGTGGCCTTGCTTGGATTAGAGTCAGTTATAGTGATTGGCTGTGGGTTGACCAAGTGATTTAAAAAGAAGATCTGCATGTCATTTAGCCATTGCTATGTAACAAACCACCCCAAAACTTAAGTGATGAGCTTTTGTTATAATTCTGCAAGTCATCGGTGTGGTTCTTCTGCCCTCAGATGGGCTCACCTATGTGTCTGTAGTCCGCTGCAGATCAGGGAGTGGCCCTGCTGCTCCTGGCCAGACTCACATGTATGTGGGTGGTTGGTTGTAGCTTGGTTGAGGTTGGTCTCAATGAAGATGGCTTATCTCTACTCCATGTGGTCTTTCATTGCCCCTAGTTTGTTCTTATGGTGGAGACAGAATTCCAAATGAGAGTGAAAATGTTTCTCATGAGGCTCATGCTCAGAACTAACCTTGTCACTTATTCCATATTCTGTTGTCTAAAGCAAATCAGGAAGCCGGCCCAAATTCAAGAAATAGAGATATAGACTCCACTTCATGGTAAGAGGAACTATAAGCTCACATTGCAAGGGGCATGGTTTCAGGGAGAAGTGGAGAATTGGGATCCTTTTTATAATCAGTCTACTGGAGCCAGAGTGAAATGTCAAGATCAACTATCACTCTGTCTGTCTCACTTCTCTTTCTCAACAAGGAAGTAAATGGAAGAGCTGCTTGAAGCCAGCCTCAAAACAAGGACAGAACCACCAGAATTGCAGAAGCAAAGTTCCACAGCCCTCATGATGGTGTGGACATCTGAATCAAGCCAACTCTCCTCCTGGACTTTACAGATACTTAAGCCAAATTAAGTAAATTCTGATATTGCGCCAGCCTGTATGATTGGGGTTTTCTCTTTGGAACAAAAAGATACCTAAATGATACTGCAGTTCAACTGAACAATAGCTTTTTTTTTACTACCTTAAAACTGCCCTTACCCCCAAGAAATTCAGCTGCTAGTGCATCTATGAAAATCAAAAGAATGCAGAGATACGCGGGAGACTGTTCTTAGTTGGACAAAGTTTCCTATAAATTAAAGAGTAAAATATCTTACTCAACAGAAGCTCACATCTGTGACTTTAATCCTATATTTATGGAATATTCAAGAGTCTGAACGGGTCACTTAAAATTTTCAGTTATAATTTACTGTCTCTTATGGAAAAAAAATTACATGTTTCAGTAGACAGTTACTCAAGCTGTTTTTTTTTTTCTTTTAAATTATGTCTTTTGAAAGGCATTCAGCTTATTTTCTCTCTTCCCACCCATTGATTTTGTTGACCTTTGTGTTCTATGGCTTATATTAAAAATACCGTTGGTATGTTGAATATTCTTTTCTTAAATGATACACAATTTCTTTGTGATTCCAACAAAAATGTCTAGGGGCATTGACCTCAAACTCCCCCACCTAGTTTGAGAAGTATAGCTTTAATAGTGTTTTAACACTTCTAGATTTACAAAGGACCTTGGGACATATTTTTCCCAAGTCTCAAGTGTCTACTGTATTTATCATTCCTTTAAGCAACAAATGGATATTTGTAAGTCATCATTGTCTAAATGATGTATAAGTAGTTTCAAACTCCAAGAGCTCTGACAGGATTCCCAGGCATGAAGCTTCTAAGCCCATTCGTGCTGCTGAAGGAAGCCTTAGGCAAGTCACATAAGGACTTCCTAGGACAGTTGTCCTGTTGATCAAATCAGAATCAGCCCTTTCCTTCACTCACTCACAGACTTCAACAGTTCAAGTGAAGACTAGGAAGACGTACTTTTGACTGACTTGAACTCTAGCTGTAAGCAGTTTATAATACAGCATTCACATCAGCAGTAGCAGTGATATAGCCGGGAAGACACAGGCCGTCGTTTTCACTCCACTGTGACAGGAAGGCAAGCATGGAATGGAAACACTCTAAAAAGAGCCTGGAAATCATATACAATCTCAGACCTGCCCAAATTCTCAGGAAAAAAAAACTATTCCAAATGTTCAATCAAGTTTGGATTAAGCCCTCACCGATAGAAAGCTGTTAGTGTTTCAAAGGACTAATACCAAAGGAACTTACAGAATTTTCATGGTAGCTTAATAATTTACAAAGGTCCACCTCAGCAGGGCAGTCATGTACAGCTGTGTGGTTTGTCTACTGCACAACGTTGGAGAGCAACGTTTGCATAGCCTGTGAGGTGAATGGCTCCCTCAGGTACAGTATACACACCTATATATGACATCCCTACACTCAGGTCCCTGTGTCATTTGTTAATAGAGCTGGCACCGTCTTATCCAATGTCAGAAACTGTGTGTCTCCTTTCCCTGGCTGTTCAGTCTCCCAGCACAAGCTTTTCCCTATTAAGGAAAAACATGGATCTGAGACATCATGACTCCTTTGTTGTCCCCAGCCTAAGGACCCAAACCCTGAAGCTTGTTGTCCCTCAAGCCTCTCCCAGGAGACATGACCAGAGAGGCTGGAAAAGGGGAGGGGATGCATCCATCCCAAACCCACCAATCAGCTCTTTCTTTCACGGACTGAAAGAAATCAGTTATCAGTCAGATACGTGTGTTTCCTCTCCTTCCTGGGAGATGCGTTTCTTCTCCCACTAAGCTGTTTGCTTAAATATTCATCAAGCCCTTTCCCACCGTCAGTAAATAAGTTCCATGAACTCCTGCCACTGCTAATGGATCTCTCTGCCCCACTCTCTCCTCATCCCTCCCGTTCTTCCGTTTACCTTGTCTTCCCAGAGAATAACTGTGATGGTAAAGGCTGTGAGTGACTCAGTTTCCAGTGCATGCTTTCCACCTCCCCTTTTGAAGATGAAGACACTAAGTCAGGTAGGTAGGAACTGACCGGGTTCCAGGTCTGTGTGGAGAGCTGTGCTCTGAGTCATGGGATTTCACGATGGGCTGGGCCTGGGGCAGAGAGAACCAGCTCTGGACCATGACACATGGGCATGAGGGCCAGCTCACCATGTCTTTTCTTCACTGTGCTATTCTTTGAATATAGGATCAATGCTAATTGAAAAGTGAGCCCATTGGTGGGTGCGGAGGAGGCCGTTAGTGACTTTTCTCCATCTCTCCTCCGTCGTCACCCCCTCTCCTACCTCCTAATACAACCACGCCCTGCAACTAACTGGTCCTGGTGCTGTAGAGGGCGGGTCCCTGGTGACGGCTGGGTCACTCTGAGTGCCCACCCTCGCTGTGCACTCAGCCATGTGGTCTGCCTTCACTGGGGGACACAGCAGGGACTTGCACAGCATGGGGACATTTTCACTCCTCTTTGAGAAAACATGTCCGATTCCCCTGGAAAGGTGTCTAAGATACACGTGCAGTGGAGGCAAGTCATCCCAGCTGAGGCCACGCTGGAACTGCCAGCCCCCAGCTGACCAGTTAGCAGAGAGTGGACCCACCCGCAAGCCTTGCTGAAATGGGCTGAACCCAGCCCAAGTCAACAGAACCACCCAGAAACCCAGGAAAAAGCAAAGACAGCTGTTTGAATCCACAAGTTGGTTACAAAGCAGTAGAAAACTGGTACAGTGTCCATGGGTTGTTACTGGACTTTAGACGTAAGTATCCTCCCCAAGTGTCCCTTGGATGTAGGGATGTTTTCCAAGAACAAAGTGCATGCAATCTTTAGCATTCACCTGAGACCACCCCATGGAGATCTTGCCTTGAATGAGGCTGCTCCTTGCTGAGGCGGTAATAGTGCTTGCTTCTCAGGCCCTGATCCTTGGCTGACTCTTGCTGTCTATGTGGCATAGAGTCAGGTTGTGCCTTGTGACCAAGGTTAGCACCTTCACTGAGACCTTCACTTTTGCTCACTGTTTTGCCTCCACAAATAAGTCTACTCACTGATGGACAAAGCCTGTGTCAGAGTGAAGCCTTGTGGGGCTGGCACTGGAGGCTTAGGGCTACCTGCCCTTGTCATGGCACTGGGGACCCATGCGGAATGAGACAGTAAGACAGCCAAGCCCCAGGACCCGCACAGGCATCTGGAATTTCTGTGTCCACCCGCCTACATCCTGAACTTCTCTGCCACTGTGACCCACCAGTGACATCCCTTGATGTTCTTCCAGGTACCTAGAGCGCTCCTCCACTAGCTACAGGTTTTCAGAAGGGCACCCATAACGATTATCCCTCCTCGCCACCCAAGTTCTGAAGCAACTGCTGCTGCTGCTGCTGCTGCTGAGTCACTTCAGTCGTGTCCGACTCTGTGTGACCCCACAGACGGCAGCCGACCAGGCTCCGCCGTCCCTGGGATTCTCCAGGCAAGAACACTGGAGTGGGTTGCCATTTCCTTCTACAATGCATGAAAGTGAAAAGTGAAAGTGAAGTCGCTCAGTCATGTCTGACTCTTAGAGACCCCATGGACTGCAGCCTACCAGGCTCCTCCGTCCATGGGATTTTCCAGGCAAGAGTACAGAGTGGGGTGCCATTGCCTTCTCCGGAAGCAACTGAGAAGTGAGATTTTAGAAATGGCAGGTGGAGGGGACTTCCCTGGCAGTCCAGTGGTGAAGACTTTGCTTTCACTGCAAGGGGCTCAGGTTTGATCCCTGGTCAGGGAACTAAGATCCCACATGCCACATGGCACACACCCCGCTCCCCAAAAAATAAAACTTTAAAAGTAAAAATGTCAGATGGAGGTGGAGTTTTTAAAAACAAAGCTGATATTGGAGATTATGACTTACATTTTGGGGAAGGTGACTTTCTGTATACTAAGCCTCAAGCTTGCAAAGGCTTAATCACTGAGTTGAGGTTGGATTCACTGGGTAGGCTCCCTATTCAAAGGACTGGACACGATGCTTGCTTCCTGCAGGCAGTATGTTCTGTGTCTAGAAAGCACTTCCCCATATTGTTGTATAGATGGCTTTCTGGTCACTTGCATCTGAGTGACTTTTGAGTGTGGCCTTTTCTGACTTCCTGGCCACCATCACATTCCCTGTGTGGCAATTCTAAGACATGTCTACAAACTCTGCAACACTCCTCTTATCCTGAGATGGGACCTAAGTTCTTCCTCCTTGGATCTGGGCCAACCTTGAAGATATTGTTAAAACCAATAGGACGCAGCAGAAATGATGGCATAGCTCCCATACTTTCTGAAGTCAAGTCATTAAATAAAGGCCATGGAGTTTCTGCCTTGCCTGCTGAGATGCTTGCTTTTGGAGCTGTGAGCCTGTGTGGATAAAGGTCAGCTGCCTTGAGGCCACCATGCTGGAGGAAGCCCAAACCACAGAGCAGGTGCCCCAATCGGTGCCCACAGCCCAGGTCCCGGGTAACAGTCAGCATCAGCCACCAGACACATATACTAGGTGCCTGCAGCCTGCAGAAGTCACGTGCCCCAGTCTCAGAATCTTCTCAGATGAAGCCCTAGGTGTAATGACAGAAGCAATGTATGTCTACCGTGCCCTGCCAAATTTCTAAATTACCCAATCCCTGAACATAGTTAAATGGTTGTTTAATGCCATTAGCTTTTGGAGCGGTTTGGTATGACATATTTGGAGAAGGAGATAGTATGATATAAGAATAACTAGGACACTCTGTTTTTTACTTTTCATAGCACTGTTTATCACTGTCAGAAATCACATTGTTTATTTATTGGTGTATTTACTGGTCCCTGTCACTCCTCTTCACATGTAGCTTAGCTCCGCTAGTGCAAGGGTGTGTCTGTCTTAGACCTGGGACAGTAATGGCCCCTGGGAGGCAGTCAATAAATATTTGTTGAAAGGATGAACAAACGAACATCTTTCCCCTTGCAGAATAGAAATAAGAGCTTCTGGGAGAGTATTTCAGTCTTTTTATTCTTGATCTCTAGGCCCTGGGCAACAACACTGAGGCTATTTGTGTGAAATAGAAAATAGACAGTTCCTTTTATAATATCTGAGCAAACTATCCTGTAAAACATTCAGTTCTTCATTCAATGATATGGGCTCAGCAGCTGCCCTCACCCCAAAAGCCAGGCATTATAATTCCCACTAGAGACATAGAAGTGGATAAGACACAGACTGCCCCTGCCTGGGACAATGCTCAAGGAGGGGCATGGACGAACTGAAAGGTGGAGAGGCCTCTCGAGTAGAACACAGCCTCAAAGGCAAAGCCCTTGAAAGGCAGGGGCAGTGACTGCCACTCACACATCACCTCACCCCCAGACCCTGCTCAGAGCCTGCCCGCGACAGGTGCCGTAAGTATGTGTTGACTCTTGAGTGGAGAGTGTTCCACGCTGGGCAAATGGCAAAGGTTCATATCAGAAGAGAAGCCTAAGTGCCTTTGCGAAAAGAAACTCTTGTTAAATGTCTAAGGAACATCTAGTTCTCAACTGGTCTTGCTCTGCCATCATAAAAAGTCATTACTGAAGCCATGTCATATGGAGTGAAGTAAGTCAGAAAGAGAACAAATATCATATGTTCATGTATATATGTGGAATCTAGAAAATGGTACTGATGAACCTACTTGCAAAGCAGAAATAGCGACACAGACATAGAGAGCAAACATATGGGCATGGAGGGAGGGGAACTGGAAGGTTGGGATTGACATATATATACTACGAAACTGTGTATGAAATAGTTAACTAATGAGAACCCACTGTGTGGCACAGGGAATTTTATTCCGTGCTCTGTGATGAGCTAAATGGGAAGGAGATCCAAAAAAGAGTGGATATATGTATACATATTGCTGTACAGCAGAAAATAACACAGCCTTGTAAAGCAACTATACGCCAATAAAAAATTTAAAAAATAAATAAAATACCAAGGACCCCAGCACAAACACATCGCTAGTTTTTCAAAGGAAGCCCATTTGAATGACATGAAAAAGTAATGAGATCTGTCTCAGGTTTCTACTTGGAGAGGATTCATGCAACCTCAGCATTTTATCTTGGGCAACTCCCCCGAGAAGAGGCACTGGGGAAGCAATTTGTATCTCTTTTAACTAAGAGGGGAAGCCTTGATGTCTGTGGGTTGTCCATTTCAGTAAGACTCCAATCCAATCCCACGGAAAGGTGCCAGATCTGAAGCTTCTATATGCTGTTAACTGCATGTGGTTTTTTTCCCTGCTGGTATTTACATCTAAAGCAACGCAAAGCCTCCAATTTTACAGCCAAGTTTGGATGCTGAGAATATTCCTGAGTAGAATGTGCCTGAAATTAATTAAGATAGGGAGAAAAATCGAGCACATCACCAGTAACAAAGGAGGTATTATTATTTGTTGAATGAATGAATGAGAATAATGTATAAGATCATTCTGTAGTTTCACATGTTTCCAATGTAGTCTCATCCAGCCAGGCTTTACCAAGACAATTCCATGGAGGGAAAAAGGTAGTTTAAGAAAGCAATGCCAAGAGCAGTCACTCAGTACAACAAGGACGCAGCAGTTACCGTTTGATGGGGTCCTTAAATGGGATTTTTTTTTTTTTTGCACAATTTGGCACAATTTGGTGGCTACAGGACCTTTCTGGCCCCTGAAATATCACCATCAGAAAAGTCCAGGATGGGACTCCGCCAGCGCACAGACAGAAGCAGCTGAATCAGTGGGTGGTGGCGCCCAGGGAAAGGGTGAGTATTGAAATAGTCGGTGATCTCTGAACATCCCCAGCAGTTCAACAGTGCTCTTTTGTGCCGTTTAACCCTCAATAACCCGCCTGACAGTTCTTTTTATTTCTTTATTTTTGGCTTCACTGGATCTTCGTTGCGATGCACAGGCTTCTCGCTGCAGTGGCTCCTCTTGTGGCAGAACACTGGCTCTGGAGCACGCGCGCTTCAGGAGTCAAGGCGCATGGGTTTAGTTGCTCTGCAGCATGTGGGATCTTCCCGAAGCAGGGATTGAACCCATGTCCCCTGCAATGGCAGGCAAAGTCTTAACCAGTGGGCAGCCAGGGAAGTCCCTCGCCTGACAGTTTTTATGTGTGCATCTTACTTTCCATCCAGGAAGCAGTATAATGTATTGAGGGAAGCACAGGTGTTAGTCAAAAAGTTCTGTTTCCTGGACTCCATTAAGCCTGGCTGCTAAGTCACTTCAGTCATGTCCGACTCTGTGCGACCCCATAGACGGCAGCCCACCAGGCTCCCCCGCCCCTGGGATTCTCCAGGCAAGAACACTGGAGTGGGTTGCCATTTCCTTCTACAATGCATGAAAGTGAAAAGTGAAAGTGAAGTCGCTCAGTTGTGTCCGCTTCTTAGCGACCCCATGGACTGTAGCCCACCAGGCTCCTCCGTCCATGGGATTTTCCAGGCAAGAGTACTGGAGTGGGGTGCCATTGCCTTCTCCTTTTAAGCCTGGAGTCCCTCACTAATAAATTAGGGACCATGACACCTATCTTGTAGGATGAGTATGATGACCACACATTCTAATTTCTGTAAAGTCATGTATCCATGGACTGCCACACAGGAAGGCAAGCAAACATTAGTAGCCTGTCCTTATATTTAAGCCAGCGTATAAGAACCTTGCAGGCAGAAAGCCAGCACAGAACCTTGCATATGAGATTTTATGAATATTTATTGAATGAGTGAACGCATGAATAACCATGGGATGAAATAGCATATTAATCAGGGTAAGTCCCACAGCAGAAACAAATATAGTCCAGTGGCTTATCATAATGCAATGAGTATTGCTTACTCACCTGAGATCCCAGCTGGGGTGTTCCAATCAGCAGATGGTTTCCTTGCCCATGCTGATTCCTGGACCCGGGCTCTGTATGGCTGCTGTGTCTTGGGTCTTGATGTCTTTGAAGACCAGCTCCAACTGCTTCTTAACCTCAGAATTGGAAGGGAAAAGGATACTCACCACTCTCACTCAGATCGTATGGCCATCCCTGGATGCAAGCTGGACTGGAGGACACAATCTCTCCTTAGCCAGCTGCCTTCCAAACGCCCACCAGGGAAGAGGGATCCAACTGTTACTGCCAAAATCATTTAAACAAAGGAGAAACATAGAGAGATGGACACATGGCAGTGTTTTGAATAGAAGTTAGTTCTGTACATGCTTTTTTTTTTTGCCCGTGCTGGGTCTTTGTTGTGGTGTAGGGCTTTTCTGTAGCTGCAGGTCACGGGGACTTCTCTGGCTGCAGCTAGAGAATCCGTAGGCTCAGTGGTTGCAGCACGCAGGCCTAGCTGCTCTGTGACATGTGTGATCTCACTTCCCAAACCCACACGCCTTGCATTGGAAGGTGGGTTCTTCATCACTGGCCCAGCAGAGAAGTCCCTCAGAGATGCGTCAACTCATGACAGTACTTTGAGTTGAAGTTCCTTCTAGAACCTGCTTTAATAAGAGACATCCTTCAATAACTGGCAAACTCAGACGCCTGTAGGAAATAGGCCCCTGACATCATGAGTCAAGGGTGAGATGATGGGGTGAGTGGAGAGCTGACTGGCCAGGGCTGAAACCTCCTTTCTGTCTTGGCCTCCTGGAGCAGGGAGTTAAATTCATCAGGCCCCTCCTTTTGTGTCATAGGTCCTATTTTAACAAATTTTACTTTATTTTGACTTTTAATTAAAGTAAGAAATATCTACAGAAAACAGTAAAATCTTAAGTGTATAGCTTGATGGATTTTGACAAACTAAACACTCCGTTCCACTGCCTCCCAGAGCAATAACCAGAATGTCCTCAGCATCCCAGAAGGCCTCCTCACGCTCCCTTCCATGAGCTCTTCTACTATTTCACAATGAGCTATAAGTCTGAAATGTAAAATGATTTCCCCCACATTCTTTGTTCTTAAATATTTATTTGGCTGCAGCAAGTCTTGGTTGCAGCATGCGAACTCTTGGTTGCTGCATGTGGGATCTAGTTCCCTGACCAGGGGTCAAGCCCAGGCCCCTGCACTGGGAGCACAGAGTCTTAGCCACTGGACTATCAGAGAAGTCCCTGATTCTTCACAAATTGAGTGGTGATCAGGTAAGAGACATCTGTAGGCTAGACCTGGTTTAAGCACCCACACTGCCCACCAGCCCTCCTCCCAGGGAGGGGGTCTGTGCTTAAGAAACCACCCCAAAATGTAATGGATTGAGTAACCATGTGTGGTTCCTCCTGAGTCTGCCTAGGCTCATGGAAGCGTTTGTAGGCATCTGGAAGGTCACCAGGGGGCTGATGGTCTGGGGTAAGCTCAGACATCTCACCTCCACTCCACACGGGGTCCCATCCTCCAGCAGCCCAGCCTGAGCTGGCTCACATGGTGGCAGAGAGGAAATGGCAGCCCAGGCTTAGAGGCAGGAGGGAGACAGGAGAGAGGCAGGAGGGCCAGAGGTGGAGAAAGAGGCGTGATTGTAGAGCAAAGGTCTGATGGATGTGACTGGGAACCAAAGAGAGTGGGGCAGCCTCTAGAGTCTGGAAAAGGCAAGGAGTGGATTCTCTCCTCGAGCCTCCACAAGACATGTTGCTTTTGACCCATTTCAGTCTTGGGATCTCCAGCGCTCTGATATAAACTTGTGTGTTGCTTTGCTGCTAAGTTGGTGATAATGTGTTGCAGCAGCAACCGCCAACCAGTATCACGTGTTCTTGCCATGTGGCAGACTCTGCCTTTCCCAAGTCCTGGAGTGACTCTGGACTTTCTTGCATGGCTGAGAACACACCACCCAAGAGCCAGGTAATCGGGCCCTGCTCCAGATCCTGCCGCTGAGAGGCAGCCCCTCTCTGGCCCTCCTCCTGTGGTGCCCCTCCCCATGGAGCCACAGGACTTTTAGGCCTACGCTCCTCCAGCTGGGTCTGTACAGCAGCGTTGTCTATGTGTTTGTTAGGTGCCAATTCCTGAGTCCACCCAGACATACTGAATCAGGACCTTTCAGGAGTCTGTGTGTTTTGTTTTGTTTTTAATTTTTGGTGGTGTGGCCTGTCGGATCTTAGATCCCCAACTAGGGATAAAACCCTGGCCCTTTGCATTGGAAGTGCAGAGTCTTAACCACTGGACCACCAGGGAAGTCCCAGGACCCTGTGTTTTAACTGCTCTCCAAGAATTCTGAAGGAGACTTAAGATTCAGAAGCATTGCTACCTGGGGTCTGTGGGGGTCTTTTCCCAGGTTTTGTTCTTCTAAGGATGGACCATGCTCTAACACATGCAGACTGGGCCCAAGGAGATGGCTGATTGGAGAAGGATAGGGAGAGGATCAAGCTTAGTCATATCTACTAATGTGTCTGTATCATTACCAGGGGAAGGAAGAGAAGAGGGAGTGGACTGGGGTTTTCATTGAATCCTTGTTCCCAGAACATCTGATCTTAACAATGGACTGTCAGAGAGGAAAAGGTAAGTGCTTTGAAAAGTGCTGGAGAAATTATGATCATCACCTTACTTAGGATTTTAAATTAATTTATGGCATAACTGCAAAAATAAAGGGGCTTCCCTGGTAGCTCAGATGGTAAAGAATCTGCCTGCTAATGCAGATTCCTTCCTGACCTGAATCTCCATGGGTCAGGAAGATTCCCTGGAGAAGAGAATGGCTACCCACTCCAGTATTCTTGCCTGGAGAATTCCATGACAGAGAAGCCTGGCAGGCTGCAAAGCCAGTGGGTTGCAAATAATAAAAGTAGTTATCCTCCTCCTCCTCATCATTATTATTCCTGTAATTGCTACCATCCTAGATCTGTTTCCTTGGAAGCGGAGCCTGAGCTAAGGATTCCTGTGCATGTGGGTTACTGGGAATTGCTCTCATGGGGGTGCTGGGGGGCAGAGGAAGCCGGACAGAAAAGGGGAAGGAGCAAGGCAGCAATTACAGGCAGAGCCCCAGCCTCAGCGCGATCCCGAGGGCAGCACTCACTGTCAAAGGAGCTGGGCTTTGTGACTGCTGCCCAGCAGTCGCTGTCTGCTTGGGATGACACCTGGCACCAGGCTGCCTGCATGAGTGGGTGCCGTGGCTCTGGGAGCGTAGGGGCAGGCCTCTGAGAAAGGATTCAGGTGCCTGAAGTGAGCAGCGGAGCACAGAGAGCTAGGGTGTGGGCGCCCCTAACCAGGGCCTGGCTCCCGGAGGGCCTGGACAGCGCACTGACATGTTCGGCTCTTGCCCTGCACCAGGCGCTGCCCTCAGGGCTTCTCTTGTATTCATCCATCAAACCCTTACCACGTGAGAGCAGCTGCCACCCTCCCTTAATGAATGTGGTCCCCGGGCACAGGAGGACAAATCATGAGACCAAGTATGCAGCAGAGGCAGGAGGAGGCTGCATTGGGCTTCTAAGCCGGCAGCACTGTCCCCAGCATCCTGCTGATGGCCCCGTCTTGCCGCCACTGTCTCGGGGCTTCACCTGCCCCGCTTGCCTTGGGCTCCTTGTAGGGACAATGCTTCTTTGAGGGGCAGCAGGAAGGTGGTTCTCTGAGTCTCCTTTATCCAGGACATAGGAAAGAGGCTTGTGAAGAAAAGGGAATTTTTTATCAACCAAGAGAGAAAAATCTCAATCTATATGCTTAATTAGGTCAGATAACCCCTTTTCCTCTGAGTCTTTTCTGGTTCTTTGAAGTCAGAGGAAGCCCTGGGCATTAGAGAGGGAAAAAAGTGGAAAGAGAATTGGGAGGAAACCTCCAATGTACACACTTACACCCACACACTAATCAATCATCAATCCTCTTTAAGGACTGAATGCAGATAAAGTCAGTTATCAACCTAATCAACATGGAAAAGAAAAAAAAACAAAAAACAAAAAAACACTTAAAATAAAAACTAGGACAATCCCCTGAAGGAGGGAAAGCTTGCAGTCTTGTCTGAAGACTTTCCTATATCGAGAGCCTCTCTCCACCCCCCCACCCCACCCGGTCTTACTAAAATTCTGAATTTGTTTGCAGTCAGTCCAAAGACTCCTTGATGTTTCAGAGACTTTAGGTGAAGCAGAAGACTCAAAATATAGATGTGAGTGTTTCAAGGGGATGTGCAACCGCTTGCCGTGGAGCTGTGTGCTGGGAGCGCCTGTGTAGACGGTGGGGTCAAGATGTCCAGCCGGCCTTGTCGGATCCGCAGTGAGCCTCACTCTCTTGGCTGTTCCTGCCAGTACCTCCAGGGCAGCGCCCTGTGATCACAGGCATGTTTTGTACCTGCTCTCCATTCAGTGACCACTGGCCACACGGGACTATTAAACATTTGAAATGTGGCCAGCGTGACTAAGGCTGTCAGTTTTTCGCTTTGATTTAATGCCAATTAATCAAGTTTAAATTTACATTGTTGCATGTGTCTAGAGGCTACCATTCTGTACAGCTCAGCTCTAGGTCTTAACTTTTCTAGACTTGGTTTTTCAGAAAACACCTAATACATGAGATATTTATGTCCTACCCCTTTTTGTGCAGATAAAGAAACCGAGGATGTCAGTTAACCCTTGCCACATAACAAACCATAGTGACTTCGAATAACAGTCACGTGGGCCACACATTTGGGATGGGTGTAACTGGGCAGTTTTCACTGTCTCCTTGGGCTAAACATGGGCATTTGTGGGCAGCACCCACTCAGCTGAGAACTGGCTGGTCTAGGAAGGGCTGGGCTGGAATGGTGGATCTGGGCTCCGCATGGTCTCTCATCCCCTCAAAGGCTAACCTGAGCTTTTGCACACGATGGCAGGGCAGGGTTCTAAGAAAGGGAGCCACTGTGTTCCAGGGCCCTGTGGCTTAGTCTCAGACCTGGCATTGCCATCCTGCTGCATTCTATTGGCCAAAGCAAATCACAGGGCCCACCAGACTAAGGGGCAGGAAACAGACTCCTCTTGTTTTTGTTTTTGCTTTTTGCTGCGGTGGGCCTTCGTTGCTGCATGTGGCCCTCCCTAGGTGCAGTGAGGGGGCTGCTCTTCACTGTGGTGCGCAGGCTGCTCATCGTGGTGGAGTCTCACGTTGCGGGTCATGGGCTCTAGAGAGTGTGCGCTCCAGGAACTGCTGCTCGAGGGCTCTAGAGCTCCGGCTCATTAGTTGTGGCAGATGGGCTTAGTTAGGCTTCCCTCATGAGTCAGACGGTGAAAATTTGCCTGCAGTGCAGGAGACCCAGGTTTGATCCCTGGGTCCGGAAGATCCCCTGGAGAAGGGAATGGCAGCCCACTCCAGGATTCTTGCCTGGAGCATCCCATGGACAGACCATGTAGTTGCAAAGTGTCAGACACGACTGAGCAACCAACACTTTCGTTTTCTTTCATGGGGTTAGTGGCTCTGCTGCATGTGGGATCATCCTGGACCAGGGATTGAACTGCTGTCCCCTGCACTGCAAGGTGGATTCTTAACCACTGGACCACCAGGGAAGCCCGACTCCTCTTCTTGATGGAAGATGCAGGAGAGACACATGCAAAGAGCATTGAGGGACTTCCCTGGTGGTCCAGAGGTTAAGGTTCTGAACTCAGCACTCCCAATGCGGGGTGTCTGGATTTGATCCCTAGTCAGGGAACTAGATCCCATATCCCATTACTAAGAGTTTGCATGCTGCAACTAAGGATCCCATATGCTGCAACTAAGACCCAGAACCACCAAATAAATTAATTAATTAAATATTAAAAACCAAACCAACAAAGAGCGTGGATGGGGGAAGCACATTCAATTGTGGCCATTTTTATAATCAACCACACTGAGGCCCCCAGGGTCCAATGCTGGGCCTGAGGTCACAAAAGAATAATAGATCTGGTCTGGGACATGGGACCCTTGACCCTCAGACCAGGACTGGGCCTTGGTTCATTTCTTGGATTTTCTGTATATGCTTTGTTTTGTGTGCCTCATCTTTCTCAGAAAGGTGGAGAGACACAATGATTTCTCTGGCTTCCCCAGCTCTCAGCGTAAAGGATGAGCTTGGTGGTTGCCCTTGCGTGGGGTGCAGGGGAAGGGGTAGAAACATGGCCATGGATGATCTGGAGGGGCCCAGGAAGAATTCCTGAAAGATGCCCCTTTTGCAAAGGACTGTTGGAAAACCAGAAATTCAAGCACACTCGACCAACATAAGGTATTTACCATCGAGCTCAACCTTTTAAAAAAAAGTTCTTAAAAGACTGAGTTTGGAAAGAATAGAATTTTTCCTTCCAAGTTTTTCAAATTTACAATCCACCCACTATCTTTTCCTTTCATAAATATGATGTACATGAGGGGAGTGATCTAAATATCTTCCTAGTTCCAGAAGCTTGACAGTATTTTCACATTGATCTCCTGTTAGATAAATCAAGCCTTGCGGATCTGCAAAATGCAACACCAATAAAAATCCCAGTGGAAAAGGGCTGCTGCTTCTGCTTTTTCAGTTTTGGGGCCGTGAATCTCTGAGATGACATTCCTGCTGATGGAAACGCCTCAGAGCAGCTACCTCGCTACTGTCAGGCCAAATTTGTGTATTGAGCCAGATTGCTGGCTCACAAGCCCTTACTGGTGACCATAAACAGAAACTGATAGAAGGAAAAGTCTTCTGGGGGAAAGCACCTTCTAGAAGATGACGATGATGACGAACATGAGATGATGATGAAGAGCTGAGCTGGGGAGTGGGGGAGGGGAGGAGGGAGTGAAGAGGGGTAAAAGGAAGAGGAGGAGGAAAGGGAGAGGAGTGAGAGAGGAAGGGAGACGGGAAGGGTGGGAGGAGGAAGGAGGAGCAGGAAGGATGGGAGGCAACCCAAGGGCAGAGGGGGAGAAGGAGGGGCTGGTGGGGAGAAGAGAGGACAGAACTGAGGAGGGAGGGGGCGGGGAGGGCGGACCCCGGAGGCGGAGCCGGCTCTGAGGAGGGAGGGGCGGGAAGGGAGGAGCCCAGGGGCGGAGCCGGCTCTGAGGAGGGAGGGGCACAGGGGCAGAGCCGGCTCTGAGGAGGGTGAAGATGGAGATGGAGGACCCCAGAGGGGAGCCGGCTCTGGGGCTGGTTCCCGGGACGCATACCAACCTCTGCTGCTCTCTGTCTCCTGGGAATCAGTGGGAGTCCCCAGGTTAGCATCAGAACGTGACTCAAGTCCTTAGTATGTTCTGTCCTCAGGGTCTGCGTCCCTTCCACGAATTGGATTCACCTCAGTGTGTTTGTCTTTTCAGTGACAGAAACAGGCTTTATGAGGTGGTTTTATTCTAAACTCTTATCGGCTAGGAAACTTCCCTTCATGTGAACTTCTGTGAAGAAGCCATATATCCAGCCCACAGATGAGCAGGGCTGCTCTGTGCTCTGGGTAGGCAGTTGGGGTTAGACGGTCTCTTTGGAGCAGCCCCTGAGGTGAGGGTACGTGAGCCAACAGTCTCTTGAGGGAGTGCTCCGAGGAGGGAGTCAGAAGAGCAGGAAGGAGCTGGGAAGAGACCCAACAAAGGTTCAATTTCCGGCAAACTGCCTGCTTCATCCTGACTCCGAGGGCTGTCCTGAGACATTAATGATGCCCCGGAGTTTATCTCCATTGATTAAGGCAGCTCAGTTTTCATGCTTTGGGTAGAAGCGGTCAGGAGGGTGTAATTTGGGAATTCCCTGTCACTCGGGAATTCCTTGTCCAGTCTGGTGAGTAGGACTCTGTGCTTTCGTTGCTGGCCCTGAGTTCTGTCCTTGGTTGGGAACTTAGATCTTGCAAGCCACGCAGAGTAGTCAGGAACAAAAAAGGAGGATGAAACTCTTGCAACTGCCAGCTCCAGGAGCCCAAGGGCACCCCTGAGAAGATTCCCTGGGGCCACTCCTCAGCAACAAAGCACAACTCACCCAAGGGGGTGGCTCGGGGAACCCACCAACTGAAGGGATCCTAGGGTATGAGGCAGGGAGCCAACAGTTTCTGCCATACCATCTTTGTGAGTCTCCCCAGAAACAAGGTCAGCTCTGTAGGCAGCTGAGTGAACAGAAAGCGAGGCCAACCTAGACCAGTGAGTTCATAGGCAACCCACCAGGTGACCGCATAGTGGTGACATGTAGTGGAGCCCAGCCCAGACCAGCAGAGCCATGGAGTAGACCCCCAGATCTTTAATAAATGACTGTTGTGCTGAGGCATTAAGTGTTGGCATGCTTTGTATACAGCATTAGCTCCCTGATACAGAGGAAAGGAAATGATCAGAACCCTGGGTCTCATTTTCGTCCCAGCAAAGACCTATCTGTAGCTAGAATTTGAATATGGGGTCAGTACTGGAGTCAGAATTGGCCCGTATCCAAGATTTGCTTTCCTTTCCCCTGCAGTGGTGTTGAACTTCATCAGATCCCAGATAGTTCTGCCTGGCAGGAGGCAATAAGAGTCATGTTTCTCCAGTTATTACTGAATTAATACTAGACAATTGACCCTTTCTTTCAAGTCATCCCTGACATTTCAAGGTACTCCCGGGATTTAATCTACTGCCTTATCATCCTCAAGGTCACGGATACAATGGAATTTGTTATTGAAAGATAACTTAGATTTTTAAAAAAGAAGGAAGCAAATAATATAAAGACAGAAAGAATAAAATTACACGGCTAAGCAAAAAATGAGGGTGAATCAAAGAATAAGGAATGAGAAATTAATTGAACTGTGCTTTGAATGATTGGTTTTTTGGCCAGCTTCTTATACAGTTAAGATTATAGTGGGGAGGTTATGTCAATATCTCCATTATATATAATATATATATATTTCTCAGACATTTTCATGACTTTAATTAAAGTTATTTTTAAGCCTCAGGGGAGCCCAAATAAAAATGCTTAGTTCAACT
This sequence comes from Bubalus kerabau, assembly GCF_029407905.1. Lineage (NCBI taxonomy): Eukaryota > Metazoa > Chordata > Mammalia > Artiodactyla > Bovidae > Bubalus > Bubalus kerabau. Next base: position 5,925,073 of record NC_073636.1, read on the forward strand.
TGACCTTTCTGGAGATTTTGCAGATTGCATGTATCTTGTTCTGGCTGCAGTGAGGTACCTACCATTCTGCTTGACATCATTCTTCCCCAGAATCATATTTGCATAAAAAATTAATATGAAAAGTGTGGTGAGCCGCGAGGCAGATGGAAACGTTTGACTAATTAGTTGAGCACGGTGACAACTTTGGAGACATGCTTCAGAACAGATTTCATCCTGACAGTGCTCTGCAAACAGGGGAACATAGTGTCACTTGCCTGGGAGTTGGGAGGGGAGGGGTATCAGGCTCAGAGAGTCAGTACCTCAGCTTTGGAAGAGCAGCCACTGAGAGGCCATGCAAGGCCCCGAGGGCCTCACAGATGACAGATCAGTTCACTGAGCTCCTGGGATGCCTGCTTGTCTTCCCGTTTCTGCTTCTTGACCTTGCGGACTGGAGTCCTTCCACTTGATTAGCCCTGGATCTTGCCCTTGACTCCTTGCCCATACCCTGCACATCTGGTACTTAGTGCATCTGGGTCACTGGGATTTTGGTGTATAAAAGGATCACCTGAAGGACTTTTCAAACCCAGAAACCTGGCTCACCCTTCCAGAGACTGGGTTCAGGACCTCTGGGACGGGGCTTAAAATCTCACCATTCTAAGCAGCTCCCAGGGGATGCTGATGTCGCTGGTACAGGCACCATACCTGGCATAGTTTGCTCTAAGGAAATGGTACAGGGATCAGTCTCAACATAGGATGTCAAATCTGCCTCCTGTGGATGAATTCAAGCTCCATTTTCTTCCTTACAGTATTTTAAGGAGAAATTACCCACAGGTATCTAGATGTTTCATCTTCTTTTGTAAAATAAAACATCTGCTATTGCAGTGGTGGAGGTTGCTTCGATGTTAGTTCTTCATTCTTCAGCATCTTCATTTAGAGTGGACATACATGCCTCAATTTGCCAGTCCCCGCCACCCCCTCTTGTACTACACGGGGCCTACTTCCATCATGTCCTTTATGTTTCTGGTCTCTGTTGGTCCCTAAGTTTGTATCTCTTAATTTAAGTTTGCATAATGCAAATGAATTAATGTTAACCTTCTCAGGTAACACATTTGCATTTTTACAAAGGCTTTCTAGTGATAATGCCTTTAGTTCAGAGATGTTATACTGATGGAGAATACTGATCTCAGGCTGTGGTGGTCAGCTTCCAAAGAGAACTCTAGGGCTTCTCCAAGGACCTTGCAGGACAGACATCTGTCATGTCTCCATGAGGAGGTTAACCTGGTTTCCCCAAAATTGACATGTAATAATGTGGAGATAGAAGCAAAAAGACTACATATGCCCTCTTGGGAATGAAGAGCCTTTTAAAACCAGAGTTTCTCACTACGGTGAAGGTGGTATAATAGAGACAAGTTCAGAAATGCAAAATGTTTATAAGGACACTGCTTATGAAAAACTCAATTTTCTCCTATCTCAATACCCTGAAAGATGCCATGTGTAGTTGACATCAGTTCCCGGAGCATTGCCTGGGTTCAGATTCTGGCCTGGTAGTTTTCTTTCTGTATCGCCTTGTTTACATTACTGAGCGTTGGAGTGCTTTGGCTTCCCTATGCATAAATCACAGCAACCTCACAGGTTTATATGTGATGGTTAAACAAGATAAAGCATATAAAGGTCTTAGAACAGCCTGACTCCAAATGAAGTCTTGATAAATGTCATTACCATCTGCTTCCTGTTATAGAAAGTACATTAGAGAAAGCAAGCCAATCTAAGCTCAGATCTCCTTATAAGGAGTTCAGACCAGTCAGCTGCAAGTTCAGAGCAGTCCATCCTGAAGGAAATAAACCCAGAATATTTATTGGAAGGACTGTTGCTGAAGCTGAAGCTCCAATACTTTGGCCACCTGATGTAAAGAGTCAACTCGTTGGAAACGACCCTCATGCTGGGAAAGATTGAAAGCAGGAGGAGAAGGGGATGACAGAGGATGAGATGTTTGGATGGCATCACTGACTCAATGGGCATGAGTCTGAGCAAACTCCAGGAGATGGTGAAGGACAGGGAAGCCTGGCGTGCTGCAGTCCATGGGGTCACAAAGAGTTGGACACGACTTAGCGACTGAACAACAAAGCTCAGATTCCTATCCCACTGAGCACTGGTCTTGTGACCTTGAGAAATGTTACTCTTTCTCTTATTCATTCCATTAACTGATATTTATTGAGCCTTTATTTCCTCATTTATAAAATGGAAATAGTAGTACCTATCTCATAGAGTGTTTGTAAAAATTAAATGGTATAATCCAGGTAAAAAGGTCTCTCTTAGTACTTGACACCTGTGAAGATTTTAATAATACTAGGCTGGTCCACATGAAATTGTGATTTTTGCAAATCAAGTATGGCATCAGACTATTGCCTCTTTACCCAAATGATATTAACTGACAGTTTTCTACAGTTCAAATTGTGCAAGTAGTATTATCTTTGCTTTTAATATGGTTATTGTTGCTATTTTATCTCTACCAATACTGCAGGGGGTATATCAGTTAGCTATTGCTGTGAAAAAAAAAAAAAAACAAAAAACCCTCAAAACTTGAAGGGACCAAACAAGGAACCTATCATTTCTCATGAATCTCTGGAGCAGGTGGGTGGTTCTGCTGTTTTAGACCAGACCTGCCTGATCCTGACTGGATTTCTCAGGGGTCTGTAATCATCTGATAAGAGGGAGGAGGCTGGCTGGTGGTGGTTGGCCTCACTCCCTCGTCTGGGGAAGGGAGGTGTGTGTCTCGTCCTCCAGCAGGCCAGCCTGTGCTCATTCATGAGGTGATGCCAAAGGCCCAACTAGAGAGCAAGGGCTCTTAGGCCCAGGCTTGGTACTGGCATAGTACCAAGTCTGGTACCATGCATCATTTCTGCTGCATCCTTTTGGCCAAGCCCAGAGTTAGTGTTGGGGAAATAGACTCCACCGTTTAATGGGAGGGACCAAAAATTATTCAGGCCTTTTTTTTTTTTTCTTCTGGTCAATCTTGATGAGGTAAAAATAATACTAATTTTTTACCTCATAATTTATATTACTTCTTGAACTTAACAAATAATTTTTTGAAAAGTACTCCAGCCTCTGATAATTAAGTATCTCTATCTTCCCCTCTGTTGACTCTCCTAGAGTTGTAGGAAGCTTCAGCTGGGACATGCATGGAGGGCCTCCTTTAGCACCTTGAAGACTCCATCTTTCTACTTTAAAGTGTTAATACAAGAAGCAGATTCACCTCTTCAGGGAAACAAAGTAGCTACATAGCAACTTGGTTGGTTGAACTCATACCTCTTGCTGATGAAATATGGTTGCTCCTGATATTCTTTTTATCTATCACCTCTAATCATAAGCAAGGGTTTCAAAGAAGACACAGCTAAATACACTGCAGCCATACATAGGAGTGGGTAAAAATCTGACCTCTCCAATTTTTAAGACCTCAGCTACAAAGGGCTTCATGAAGACTTTGTAAAGGCATTATGGATTAAAATAATAAAAGCTAAAATTTCTGCATTGTTATATATATGCATAAAGTTGTTTTCTCCTCTCAACATTCTAGTGAAGGTACTAGTAGCTATGTTATAGGCTTAATAAAGTGGAGGCACAGAGAAATTAGACATTGCCTAAAGTTACACGGCTACAAAGTGAGAGAGTCAAGATTTAAACTAGAGGATACTATTAAAAGGTTTGGAGCTATACATTTAACCGTTATTGGATTTGCAACAATGTGAATGACTATTGCCTCTTTACCCAAATGATATTAAGTTTTTTTTTTTTTTTTAATTCTACTGAAGATCTAGTAGAATCAGAACCCGTGAACTGACAGTGGAAGCTTACTGCTCTGTAGAAAAATGAAAACATATTTTAAATTTTAGGAATTGCCCAACAGGACAATCAAATATTATTCCCAGATACAAGTGAACATCACTGACAGAGGAATTCAGTTCTCAGAGACTGAGTTCAAATCCTGGTTCTTCGATTTCTTACTGTGTGAAAGTGTCTGAGGCAATCAAAGTTATCTTTAGCCTCAGTTTCATCTTGAAAAGACAAATAAAATAACAAAACAACCATAAATAGCTCCATAAATTATTGTGAGAATAAGGTAATACATGTAAAGGCTGTGATTCATTATAGATCACCAACGAGGACTGATTTCCTTTTCTCCACCATCAAAGGACTTGCAAATAGAGTTTATAAGAGATCTTACAGGAATAGGAGGGATGGGACTAGGGATTCTCATACCCAGTAAAGGGTTAGTTTAGGTACTTGGTACTGAAAGCATCATCTGGGATCCTATTAGACATGCAAATTCATGGACCAGAGGCTGAAGCTGAAGTTCCGATGCTTTGGCCACCTGATGAGAAGAGCTGTCTCACTGGAAAAGACTCTGATGCTGGGAAACATTGAGAGCAGGAGGGGAAGGGGACAACAGAGGATCAGATGGTAGGATGGCATCACTGATTCAATGAACAGATTCTGGGAGATGGTGAGGGACAGTCCATGGGGTCACAAAGAGTTGGACACGACTTGGCGACCAAACAACAGCAACAACAACCCTTGGCCTACTGAGTCCAGTCATCTTGAGGTGGAGCCCAGCAGTCTGCCCTCCTGGTGATTTTCAGGCTCCATAAACTTTGAGATGTGCTGGGCTAGTTGACCTCCAGGGCCTCTTCCGGCTTTAATCCTGTGGTTCTGGTGTCTCTGGTATATCCCTTCCTCACCACCACTCATGTAGTAACTGCTACCATTTGTTGACTACATCCTATGTGCAAACATGCAAGTAAATACTTTTCATGCCTTCATTTTATCCCTGCACCAGGGGGGTTGGTACTATATCATAGTCTGCCCTATGCAGATGAGAAAATTGAGAATTAAAGGAACTGGCAGACTAGAATTCCAATCTGAGTCTGTTTGGAGCTCTAGCTCCTAAGTCCTGCTAAACTAATCACCACGCAGGGCCTCCCATAATTCCAAGAAGGACCCTGTGGGGAGCTGTGTATATATGTCTTCAAATCTATTCCTCTGATAATGCACTGGGCTAAAGGAATTAATCTAAGCATTACAGACAAGTCATAGAGAGGGCCCATGTGGAAGGTTCTTGGTTGATAATCTGAATCCTCCAAAGACTAAAAAAGACTGTCAGGTCACAGGGTGGTGGTGAAGGCAGTCAGGCAGTTCCTCCCAGGAGAAGGCTCCGGGAGGAACAACCTGGTGGGTGGAAAAGCTGCCTTAAGTGCCCTGCAATTGAGAAGCACAGCTGTAGGTAATTATTTGTTCCCAGCTATAAATAAAATAATCCTAAGAAGAACAAGGGAGAAAGAGCAGTTGGGGAGCTTCATGCAGGCTTCCTCTATCAGCTGCTCTTGATGATAAAGCAATGAGTTGGATTTAACCACTTCCTGCCACCTACTGCCTTTTTGCTGGTGATGTCTCTTCAGGGAATAGGTCTTAAAGCAGAATTTATGGGCCAGCTGAGCCTGCAGAAGAGGTTTCCACGCCTGGCTTCCTGCCCCATAGTCCTGATGCAGGAGAAAGCAGCAGCTCAGATCCAGTTTATCGGGTGGAGGAGGAGAGAGCTTGTGTCCTGTCCCCCTGGGGCTTTTCCCTGCCCTCTGTGTTTGCTTCAGCCGCCCCACATCCCCGCCCCCCAGAGCATCTGGCTCCAGCATCGTGCACAGGCACCACTCAGGGTGCAAGTGTGGCCTCGCGACAGATCATCAGGATTTCAGATGATTTGAGAAGGATGTCCCCTGCCCCCAACTCAGACCACCCCTAGACTAGAATTTCACAGGAACATCATCCTTTCTTTGGCAAAGCATTCTTCATCTTATAAATGGCAGATTCTCCTGAGGATGGAAAAGCACCAAGCCACCCTTCTAATGTGAATCTTCATGGTCAAAGGTCACTTTCAATGATTAGACTTTGATGGCTTATGTACTTTCTGTTCACCCTGTGGTCCTTGGTCAGCAGCATCTCACCCCTGCCCCCACTTACAGCCTCTCTTGTAAAAGAAATCTCTGGCATTGCCTCAGAACTTCAGAATTAGAATCTGAATTTTAAGACATCCCCAGGTGATGTGTGTATGGATTAAAGTTTGAGAAGCACTGATCTAAAAGCCTGAGACTGAATGTGGCCAGGAGCAGCCAGGTGAGGGATGGAAGGAGGACCAGATGAGATAGTTTCGCCTGGTGAGCAAAGCACACCACTGCATTTAAAGTTCTTAAGATGTACACAGAGCAGAAAGCAGCTGGAAGAGCAAGGCCAAGTCCCTGACTGTGAGTCAACTCTTAGATCAATAGCAACTTCTCCTGGTGGCCCCGTGGGAACAGAACCCTGGACCTCCAGAGCACACTAATGAAGATAAGGGCGATACTGTCTGGCTGATATCTGCTAGGCAATCTCCCATCGCAAAATGCAACTTCACAGAAATCTGGGCACCACGCATGGAAGAGGTGGAAGAGGGCAGGGCTAGAAGATTCTGTACTTGGGTCTGGAGCCCCCTCTGTGAGGTTTCTTCTGATTCATTCAGCCAAGCATGGTGCAAGCCACTGAGAAGAGACTAGACTTGGGGCCACATGGCCTCTCACTGTGATGAATTGAGTTCATAAGTTCAAATTTTACAAACCCATTCCCGAAACGTCAGCATTTAAGTAATTCCAGTGAACTCTCATAGACTACACACTCAGGAGATCTTTATCATGTCCATGGACTTTTGGCTGACCTAGGTTCTCAACTTCATAGAGGACCACTTGGCGGCTTCCATCTGAAATGAGCTAAAACGGGAGCTCTCCTCTACAGGAATTCACAGTGCATCTACATGTGTGCCTGTAAAGGGAGGTGGCTTTCTCATTCAAATCACCCTCAGATCTACTTGAGGTTCCTGGTTAGAATATGTCATCTTCTATGAAATAGACTGATGTTAAAGCTAATGCTCCAGTACTTTGGCCACCTGATGTGAAGAGCCAACTCATTGGAAAAGACCCTGATGCTGGGAAAGATTGAGGGCAAAAGGAGAAGGGTGCAGCAGAAGATGAGAAGGTTAGATAGTGTCACCGACTCAATGGATACGAATTTGAGCAAACTCTGGGAGATACTGAAGGCTTCCCAGGTGGCACAGTGGTAAAGAACCTGCCTGCCAATGCAGGAGGTACAAGAGACAGGATTTCAATCCCTGGCTCAGAAAGATCCCCTGGAGTAGGAAATGGCAACCCACTCCAGTATTCTTGCCAGGAAAATTCCACGGACAGAGCAGGCTTGCAGTCTATATTCCATGGGGTCACAAAAGAGTCATACATGACAGAGTGACTGAGCAAGCAAGCAAGTCAGAAGATAGTAAAGGAGAGAGGAGGCTGGCATGCTGCAGTCCATGGGGTCACAGAGTTGGATACAACTGAGCAATTAAACAACAGAGCAACATGAAATGGATCATAGCCATAGAATGATTAATACAAATGGAAATGTCGAATTCTTGTGAGGTTCTCAGAGACAGCTCTGGTACCAACAACTGCACTATGCTATCCATCTAAGATATGAATCTTCACTATCTTTGATATGGTCCATGTGTATTTCATCCTGTTAAAACTCTTGACGATTATTTTCTCAGACCCACTTAGTGAATGAGAGCTGGGGACCCTGATTTGGGTGGGGACAGCAATGTATAAACATGAAAATAGATAAGCTGTAAACTTAATAAAAGAGTTGAAGTATTCGCTGAAATGACATGAGAGAATTCATATGAGGGATTTATCTGGTACAGTCTCCTCAGGTCTAGACTTTCAGGGAGAGGCCACTTCTCTTGTTTATGAGCAAGTTTCCTCTTGCACAAGGTTTAATTGGAGATGCTAACATGTGTGAGTGGTATCGCACCCACAATAAACCCCAAGGTTGTGTCTGAATCATGAACGATTGGTGGCCTGTGGAGGGGTGACTGTCCCAAAGCCTGGACCTCGGCACCTGCCCTTCCCATTCCCAGGGAATCAAGTTCACCCGTGTTCACGTTCCTTCAGCCTCTCATTCACGCAGGTGCTGTTCTAGAGATAGGGCAGATCCTGCTCTTGCTAGGTTTACATTCCAGTGGAGGAGACAACTTAAACACGCATGTGTGTGCTAAGCCGCTTCAGTCATGTCCGACTCTGATTCCATGGACTAGCCCACCAGGCTCCTCTGTCCATGGGATTCTCTAGGCACAAATACTCGAGTGGGCTGCCATGACCTCCTCCAAGGGATCTTCCCAACCCAGGGATCAAACCCACATATCTTACATCTCCTGCATTAGAAGACAGGTTCTTCCCCACTAGTGCCACCTGGGAATCCCAACTTAAACATATTCAATAAATGCACACCTAAAGCCATGAGAATAAACAGGGCACCGGGAGTGTGACTAGTGTAGGTGGGCTGCCTATTGCCATGACACTCAGGGAGGGTTTGGTTCAGCCAAAGCAAGAGCAAAGGCCCTGGGGCAGAAATAAGCTTGCATGTGTTTTTCTTTTTAACAAACTTTTACAGCTCTTAGCAGGTACCAGGAGCTGAACTAAGCACTTTACAAATAACACACTATTTAATCCTCTTGGAAACACCATGAGGTAAATGCTGGCACTATTCTTAAAATACTACATCTTATAAATGAGAAAATGGAGGCACAGCAAGTTTCAGTGGTTTGTCCGAGGGCACACAGCTGGTGTGGAGTGAGGAGTCAAACCCAGCCCCGTCGCTGCCATCTGTGCTTGCAGCCACCTTGCTAGTGGTTCCCAAACTGGTGCATGTGGGAACACTTTCGGGATCTTTCAAAACTGCTGATGCCTGGCTCCCTCCACCCCCCACTCCCCGCCCCCCGCCTTTGGATATGACTGTAAAAGGCTCCCAGATGATAGGGACGTGCAACAGAACTTGGAGCCCAAGGGCGCAGGGCCGGCCATTTAGTATTGGAGTGTTGGAGCATCTGAAAGAACACCCGCGGGTCTAGGCCTGCCAGACAAGGGCAGGAATGGCGCTTTCTCCCCTTCCAGCCCCGTCTGTCTGTTTGTGACTTGGCTAAAATCAGGATCACCCACATAAAGAAGGGACGGTCACCTTGTAATCAGAAGGATGCTGGTTCTGTGGATGATAGCACCCACACCAGCAATGTGTGGGTGGCTTCTCCTCCAGGCTGGCCGCCCAGCCCCCTCACTACCTGACCCGGGGAGAGCACCCCCTAAGGCGTCAGAAGCCAGCTCCCCTGGGCAGGGGCAGCAGTGGGGCAGAGCTCGTCTCTGACCCAGGGACATCAGCCCATCATCTTTGAATGAGCCTATTTTCCAGTTTTTGCAGAAGTTAATAATACTCCAAGTGGACTCTAGTTTACCAAGAGGCCCTTTTGTGCTCCTGCTACAAATTGCTCTTCCACTCCCCAGAAAGTTGGATGAAAACAGCTAGTGGTTGATTTCAGGCAGTGGGGGAAAGTCTACACTGTGTCTGCATTGGGATCACAGTTCGTTTGAAAACTTAGGAAGCCAGCAGGGAATTTTTGTTGCCCAGAATCACTGCAGAACTGGATAAGGACAAAAATTATGTCACTGATTCCAACATTTGGCCCAGACACATCCACAGCCCTAATGCTTAAGGTGAGAACTTGGGGCTGTTTTCTGGTACCAAGGTTCTACTTGGTAGGACTCAGAGCAAGTTGAGTGGTAGCTATGGATCAAGTTTTGAGAGGTGTGTGGCTAAGTTGGTTTAAGTATCTGTAACAGGGCTTCCTGAGTGTCTCATACCTGAGTGATGGAAATGATTGCTCTGGAGTCTGAGGAAACGCCAATTAAATAAGAGCACAGGACAGTCGAGAGAGCTTCCTGGCACCGCCTTGCATGAGCTGTTGAACTGGAATTGGAAATGAGGTTGTCTGCGGGGTGTGACTGTTTCAACTCCACACCCCTGTTCATGCAGCAAGAAGCTTTCCAAGGACTCCTAAGTGGGCAGCAAAGCCATGAAAAGAGGTGATTAGGGCACAGATGCCAAGAGCAGCCTCCATATTCCTTACAATCCTACAGCATAACATTTTATGTGATTATAATATTTCATGAGGGTAGCGAAGGCTGTGCTGTAAAATGCTCCATCAATGTCCCAGCTGGTAAACAGCTATTATGACACAAAGCTGCACGTTAGGAAGCCAGTGCCATCCACATGCTCCATTAGTGTTGTGTACAATTAGCATTCACAAGGGATGGCTCAGCACTGACACCAGTGTGAGGATTTGTGGGGCTTTCTATGGAGCAAAATAGGTGGATACATGTCAAAGAAACTTGATTAACTCTATCCCTCCAATAATCCTAAAATTATGACATGCTTAGGACCGAGATGAGTCTTAATCTGCTCACAACTTTGAACACTTTGGAGAGTTCATGAAAAGTAATGTGTTAAGGTGAAGTTTTAAAATGTTGGTAGTGTGTGATTAAATATTCACTAAGTTAATTAAGTGACAGGAATATCTGGCTTCCAGCCTGTGGGCCGTGGACAAGGGACTGTGGGGAAGGGGTCATGGGAAGAGTCATTGCCTTGGCAGGATTGGCATTTAATACAGGAAATCCGAATCTATACGTGTGTGAGAGGGTGCACACACATAAAGATATTTGAGTAGCCTATGTATATATGCATTTAAGAAAATTGTAAAGAGTTTTTCTTTTATTTATTTATTTGGCTGGATCAGGTCTTAATTGCAGCACATGGAATCCTCATTGCGTCGTGCAGGCTTTTTCGTTAGAGAGCACGCAGACTCTCTGGCTGAGGCACATGGGCTCTCTAAGTGTCGCGTCCAGGCTTAGCTGCTATGCCGCATGTGGGATCTGAGTTCCCCAGCCAGGGGTGGACACCCAGCCCCTGCGTTGCACAGGGGATTCTTAACTACTAGACCCCCAGGGAAGCCCCTCAGATGTGTTTTTAATTGAATGCAGGTGCTAGTCAGCTGAATAAACAGCTAATGATTGCATATTAGCCCTTCACCATTTTCTAAATCAGCAAACACTAGAATTTTGATAACTATCCTGCCCCTTTTCCTTGAAATAAAAGGAATTAATTCCTGGGGTTAGTGATGCGGCAGTGAGGAGCAAAACCCAAGCACAGACAAGGCGGGAGGGTGCGCACCTGCCCACACTTCCTCCTGGGGGGAGGATTCTCGGGGGAAGAGCTCTAGATATTCCTCCAGGTCCTGTGTCTACTCAGGCCACGGGGCAGAGTGGTAGGGCCTGCTGAGATGAGCAGTGCTGGAGAGAGGGGAGGGCGATCGTCTTAAGACTTTGGCAGAAGAAATCCAGGGAGGGAAAAGGTTTGTGATGAAGGATCTGGAAGTGCAATGGGTCTGTTCTGATGGAGAGGCAGGAGAGTTTTAAGAGAGGGAATAGAAAGAAGACATTGGAGAAGCTACTATAGATGTGAATATATTTAAAAAGGAGTACAGATATCAGGATCGAGACCTTAAGTTGTCTTGAAAGTTAAAATGGACAAGTCCTTTTTCAAGAGATTTCAGAAAAAATTCAACTTGCTCTGTAGATACCCTTTGGCTAATGGATTATTATTTCCTTGAATATGATACCATACAGAAATGAACTATAGGGAAAACACCATGGAAGGCCTTATCCTACACCAGTTACAGTGGCTCTGTAATCTCCAAGCCTTTCCTTCTTCTTGCCCAGCTGATCCTCTGTGAGGCTGCAAAGGGCAACTACTGCAGTTGAAGCTTTCTGAGTCCCAGGAAGCCAGCATCTCTGCTACGACAGGTAGACCCAGAGCTTGACATTTTTGAGGAAAGACTACTAAAGACCTGGTATTAATGAGTACAATTTGCTGGCAATAGCCAAGTCATAGGTAGTAGATCAGCACAAGAGGTCATGAGAGGGAAGAAATGAGGGCATTACATTTCCTGTCTTTCTGTGAGAAGGGGAAGGGCCGACTAGAATTTGGGAATGAACAGCTTGCCTGTGCAGATGGTCAGTGCCATTAAGAAGGGGAGCCAAGGGGCAAGAATGGCATGAGGCGGCCCGAGATTAATCTGGAGCTATGGAAGCCTCGGACTCTCCTGCCAGCCATAACCTCCATGCCATGTGTGTCTTCCTGCCAAAGGTGAGGGTAGCCATGCAACACCAAATGCACACCGGTGGCCGTGCTCAAGGTGGAAGGTGAAAGGTCATGGAGGAAGCTTTGGATGCTCCTCTTCACTGTAGACAAGACTAAGTTTATAGAAGACCAGAGGAGATCATGCAAAGTGAAAACTCCAAGGGCTGAGGAGCCTGGTTAGACTTTTCCGCATTATTTGCTCTCACAGCATTCTACAATTTTCATTCTTGGCATTCTTACAATTGCAACTGATTATTGAATAATTATTTGTTAATGTCTTTGGAGTGTTAAGTTCCACGTGAGCAGGAGTAACGTAGTTCGCCCTAGTGCCCAGTGTGGTGTATAAAGTATGGTAGGTGTTCAGTGATTCTTGACTCACTGAATAAGGAAAGTAATTATGATCATGGGTGGAGGAAGAATGGACACACATGTTTAGCGGAGGGATGGTGAAGGAATGTGATCCAGAGGACAGAGGTAAGAAGAAACTCTGCAGAAAGTTCTCAGGAGAACTGGGTCTTCTGGAACATCGCTAGACAGAGTGTGGTCTGTGGACCAGAGCATCCGCATCATTACCATCACCTTGATGGGAAAGGGAAGTCTTGGCCCTACTCTTTGAAACAGAATCTTCTTTAAACCAAAAATCCAGGTGATTGGTTTGCACACTGAAACCTCAGAAGCACTGCTCTAGGCCCAGGCAAATGCCCTGCTTTGTAACGTGGCTGAGGAGAGGCGACAATCTGCCCCACTGAAACTATTGCACAAGAGGTGTGATGTTTAGTCTTGAGATAGGGAAGCCTCTTTAATGTAGACTTCTGGCCAGTCCCAAAGTTGGACTGTGAGTGGTGTCTGAAACCAAGCCAAGTTGACTCACATGGAGAAAGACCACTCCATCCAAACAGGAAAATGGCAAGCCTAAAGTGTAGGAACTGTTTGTCCGCAGTTTATTTATACCGTTGGCGGAATTTCAGGGAAAGGAGAGAGAAAGTTAGATGAATGAGCAAGTCTTGGTAGGTAAAGAGTTGGTTGGGGATTCTTGACGGGCCCTTTGGGAAATTACATGAGGGTGGGGAGAGGGAAGGGAGACCAGCAGGAGGCTGTACTCAGCAGAAGAGCTGTTTTGTATGTTTGGTTCTGCCGAGCACTGGAGTGATATAAAGAGGGCGTGCATCGGCCTGCGTGCCATGTCCGAAAGGTGACTAAAAGAGGGAACAGTTTTAATCTAAACACTTATAAAAGGTCACAGGGTGTTTCTCCCCTCCTTATAGACATGGAGAAAAAATACAGACTGAGGACATTTATTTTTGCAGGTACCTAATATTTAACAGAAATACACAGCACCCAAGGCATCATCACAACTCAATCCCAGATCTCTTTTCACTTGATCCTGGGGTTCATCTTAGCAACTCAATCAGGCACTACCAAATGATTAGAAATGGCTCTGGAGATGAAATTCATTTGCCAACTTGGGTTCCAGGAAACAGAAAGACATGTGAGTAGTTTCTCTAGTTATCTATGTTTTAGTAATGTAATGGTGACTTTTTCTGGGGACAAAAAGTGAGAATTTTCCAATTTTCCTACTTAGTGCCATTTCAACACCCTGCCTATTCCTGGGATATTTTCAATCTTTTGAACAACACCTTTCCGAGAAGGGAGCTCACAGTTCATTTCCCCATCTTTCTTTGCAAATAAACTCCACCAACAGTGTTTACCTGCACAAGACTTCTGACTGGAAGAGAGCAGCAAGATGAAGTGGGCACAGATTCCATTTCAGGTGAAGGGAGCTGTGAAGACATCCAGCTTTCTAGGACATTAATGGTAGGGATTCTGGCATCTGGCTACCAAAATGCTGTCTGCCAGGCTTAAAGTTCTAAAAATTCCCACAGAATAAAATATAACTTTCAAACAAACACACCTCTTTCTCTTGTTTCTGGGGTCAGGAATATTCCATAGTAGCTTGGATTAAGATCTCATTTGCACGTAAGATGTGAGCGGGGGCTAGAGGATTCACTTCCAACGTGGTGACAAGTTGGTGCTAGTTGTTGGTATTTGGCTTCAGTTCCCCTCCATGTGGGCTTCCCAGATGGTGCCAGTGGTAAAGAACCGCCTGCCAATGAAGGAGACGTAAGAGACACGGGTTCGATCCCTGGGTCAGAGAGATCCCCTGGAGGAGAACAAGGCAACCCACTCCAGTATTCTTGCCTGGAGAATCCCATGGACAGAGGAACCTGGAGGGGTGCAGTCCATAGTGTTGCGAAGTGTTGAACACAACTGAAGCGACTTAGCACACATGCACATACCTCTCCATGCAGACTCCCCTACAGGTCTGCTCCACTGTTCTTATGACAAGCAGCTGGTTTGTCCAGAGCAAGAAACCTGTGAATGTGAAGGAGGGAAAGCCAGGCAGAAGCTATCCTTTTTATGACCTAGCTCAGGTGCCAACCCTTCTACAATATTCTGTTTATTAGAAGTGAGACACTTCCAATTAACAGAGTTGGTAAGACCAATCCCCATTCAAGAGAAGGGAAAATAGTCCCTGCTTTTAAATGGGCAGTGTTGGAACTTCCCTAGTGATCCTGTGGTTAAGGCTCCACACTCCCACTGCAGAGGGTGCTGATTTGATCTCTTTCTGGGGAACTAAGATCCTGCATACCATCAGGTGCAGGAAAAATAAATAAATAAATAAATGAAGTGGTGTCAAGGACTTTGTGAACACATTTTAAAACACCAACCATGCTTTTTGCCGTGTAACTTTATAATGCCTTATTACAGTAGATGACCTGAGCCTTTTGAGTTAATTTGGCCAAAAGGACCTTTGGAGACAGGATTCAAGTAGAGACCTGAAAAGTGCTGGCAGGCCTTCCTTCACTGACTGTCCTGCATCTCTGCTCTCATGAGAATGTACCCAGGGTAGCCTATTGAATAATGAGGATTAAGTGGTGTAGGCTCAGTATACTAGTGATCTATGACTGCATAGCAAATTATCCCAAAGATTAGCAGCATAAAATGATAAGCACTTATTATCTTTTGGAGTTTCTGGAAGATATTAGGAATTCAGGCAGTTTAGCTGATTGGTGCTGGCTCAGGGGTTATAGCCATCCGAAGTCTTGGCTGGGGCTAGACAGCTCTTCCATGTGTCCAGCGAGGTGGTGTTGAATGTTCAGGCTTTGGTTCCTTACCATCTGATTCACTCCACTGGGCTGATTACCTATTTCCATGCCATTCTGTCTGGCTTTCACTTTCTGTGTGATCCAAATGAGCAAGGTAGAAGTTACATTACCTTTTGTGACTAAGCCTTGAAATGCCCATGTTAGCTTTGGAAGGTTCTATTCTATACAGGATGCTCTTTGTTCTGTGGGAGGCGACTCCACAAGGGCATGGATCTCAGGAGGTGAGTATCCCCGGGACCACCTGGGAGCACCACGACCATGTCACGTTGTCCTGGTCATTGCAGTTGAGGCCACTTGTATCAGGTAGTGGCTAGCCTGACCCCAGACAGAGGAGCAAGCCCTGGACAATCAGCAGAGCTGAGCCACAAGGGTGAGCAATAAAGAAGGTTCTGTGCTTGGTGGTTTGGCAGCATCGTTGGGGCACAGTCACCACAGTGTGCTGGTATACAGTCTCAAAAGCGACAGAATGATCTCTGTTCATTTCCAAGGCAAACCATTCAATATCACAGTAGTCCAAGTCTGTGCCCTGACCAGTAACACTGAAGAAGCTGAAGCTGAATGGGTCTATGAAGACCAACAAGACCTTCTGGAACTAACACCCCAAAAAGATGTCCTTTTCATTATAGGGGACTGGAATGCAAAAGTAGAGTGTCAAGAGACACCTGGAGTAACAGGCAAATTTGGCTTTGGAGTACAGAATGAAGTAGGGCAAAGGCTAATAGAGGTTTGCCAAGAGAACGCACTGGTCATAGCAAACACCCTCTTCCAACAACACAAGAGAAGACTCTACACATGGACATCACCTGATGGTCAATGCCCAAATCAGATTGATTATATTCTTTGCAGCCAAAGATGGAGAAGCTCTATACAGTCAGAGATTCCGGTCAAAAACAAAACCTGGAGCAGACTGTGGCTCAGATCATGAACTCCTTATTCCTAAATTCAGACTTAAATTGAAGAAAGTAGGGAAAACCAATAGACCATTCAGGTATGACCTAAAGCAAATCCCTTATGATTATACCATGGAAGTGACAAATAGATTCAAGGGATTAGATCTGACAGACAGAGTGCCTGAGAACTATGGATGGAGGTTCGTGACATTGTACAGGAGATAGGGATCAAGACCATCCCCAAGAAAAAGAAATGCAAAAAGGCAAAATGGTTGTCTGAGGAGGCCTTACAAATAACTGTGAAAAGAAGAGAAGTGAAAAGAAAAAGAGAAAAGGAAAGATATACCCATTTGAATGCAGAGTTCCAAAGAATAGCAAGGAGAGATAAGAAAGCCTTCCTCAGTGATCAATGCAAAGAAATAGAGGAAAACAATAGAATGGGAAATACTAGAGATCTCTTCAAGAAACTTAGAGATACCAAGGGAACATTTCATGCAAAGACAGGCACAATAAAGGACAGAGATAGTGTGGACCTAACAGAAGCGCCGAAGAATTGATGCTTTTGAACTGTGGTGTTGGAGAAGACTCTTGAGAGTCCCTTGGACTACAAGGAGATCCAACCAGTCTATCCTAAAGGAGATCGCTCCTGTGTGTTCTTTGGAAGGAATGATGCTAAAGCTGAAACTCCAGTATGCTGGCCACCTCATGCAAAGAGGTGACTCGCTGGTCAAAACTCTGATACTGGGAGGGATTGGGGGCAGGAGGAGAAGGGGATGACAGAGGATGAGATGGCTGGATGGCATCACTGACTCGATGGACGTGAGTCTCAGTGAACTCCAGGAGTTGGTGATGGACAGGGAGGCCTGGCGTGCTGCGATTCATGGGGTCGCAAAGAATCAGACATGACTGAGCGACTGAACTGAACTGAACTGAACAGAAGCAGAAGATATTAAGAAGAGGTGGCAAGAATACACAGAAGAACTATACCAAAAAGATCTTCAGGACCCAGATAACCATGATGGTATGATCATTCACCTAGAGCCAGACATCCTGGAATGCAAAGCCAAGTGGGCCTTAGGAAGCATCACTATGAACAAAGCTAGTGGAGGTGATAGAATTCCAGTTGAGCTATTTCAAATCCTAAAAGATGATGCTGTCAAAATGCTGTGTTCAATATGCCAGAAAATTTGGAAAACTCAGCAGTGGCCACAGGACTGGAAAAGGTCAGTTTTCATTCCAATCCCAAAGAAAAGCAATGCCAAAGAATGCTCAAACTACCACACAATTGCACTAATCTCACATGCTAGTAAAGTAATGCTCAGAATTCTCAGGGCTAGGCTTCAACAGCTTTAACTGGGAACTTCCAGATGTTCAAGCTGGTTTTAGAAAAGGCAGAGGAACCAGAGATCAAATTGCCAACATCTGTTGGATCATTGCAAAAGCAAGAGAGTGCCAGAAAAACGTCTACTTCTGCTTTATTGACTATGTCAATGCCTTTGACTGTGTGGATCACAACAAATTTGAAAATTCTGAAAGAGATGGAATACCAGACCACCTGACCTGCCTCTTGAGAAACCTGTATGCAGGTCAGAAAGCAACAGTTAGAAATGGACATGAACAGCAGACTGGTTCCAAATAGGAAAAGGAGTACGTCAAGGCTGCATATTGTCACCCTGCTTATTTAACTTATATGCAGGCTACATCATGAGAAATGCTGGGCCAGATGAAACACAAGCTGGAATCAATATTTTCAGATGAAATATGAATATCCTCAGATATGAAGATGACACCACCCTTATGGCATAAAGCGAAAAAGAACTAAAGAGTCTCTTGATGAAAGTGAAAGAGGCGAGTGAAAAAATTGGCCTAAAACTCAACATTCAGAAAACTAAGATCATTGATGGTCCCATCTCTTCATGGCAATAGATGGGGAAACAGTGGAAACAGTGAGAGACTTTATTTTTGGGGCTCCAAAATCACTGCATATGGAGACTGCAGCCATGAAATTAAAAGATGCTTACTCCTTGGAAGGAAAGTTATGACCAACCTAGACAGCATATTAAAAAGCAGAGACATTACTTTGCCAACAAAGGTCCATCTAGTCATAGCTATGGTTTTTCCAGTAGAAAAGCTGAGCACCAAAGAAAGCTGAGCACCGAAGAATGCGTGCTTTTGATCTGTGGTGTTGGAAAAGATTCTTGAGAGTCTGTTGGACTGCAAGGACATCCAACCAGTCCATCCTAAAGGAAATCAGTCCTGAATATTCATTGGAAGGATTGATGCTAAAGCTGAAACTCCAATACTTTGGCCACCTGATACAAAGAACTGACTCATTTGAAAAGACCCAGATGCTGGGAAAGATTCAAGGCAGGAGGAGAAGGGGACAACAGAGGATGAGATGGTTGGATGGTATCACTGACTCAATGGGTATGAGTTTGAGTAAACTCTGGGAGTTGGTGAGGGACAGGCAGACCTGGTGTGCTGCGGTCCATGGGGTCACAAACAGTCGGACATGACTGAGGGACTGAACTGAACTGAACAGGTACATTGGTGACACTGGGAGAAATTTAGAGGATTATAAATTAGAATTGAAAGGAGAATCCCTAGCCTCAGTTTTCCAATTGGCTAATACAAAGTGTATAAATAGGATTCATGTATAAACAGGATCTCTGCCTTTGAGGACTTCTAATAATTTATGCTTCCTTGGTGGCTCAATGGTAAAGAATCCACCTGCCAATGCAGGAGATGGCAGTTTTATCCCTGGGTCAGGAAGATTCCCTGGAGAAGGATATGGCAATGCACTCCAGTATTCTTGCCTGGAGAATTCCATGGACAAGGAACCTGGCCAGTGACAGTCCATGGGATCACAAAGAATCAGACATGACTGAGTGACTAAACAACAACAAATTCTGATAATTTTTACACACTTAAGCATTTGAGGCTTTGATTTGTTTCTCCTACAAAATAAAGCTCAGGAATAAAAGCAAGTACTTGCTTTTGTTCTGAATTGTTCTCAAACTGCTTTGATGTGTAGAGAGTAGAACTCTTTTTCATAAAATCTTTTAAAAAATAAGTTTTACTAACTAGAGTTTACAGGTAATAAATTCATCAATTTTAACTGTTTAGGCTGGTTAGTATGATCTTGTAATCACCACCGAAGTTGAAACAAAGCACATTTCCATCATCCCCCAAAGTTTACTCATATCATACACACTTTTAAGGAAAGTATTTAGTGAAGTAAAATATACATGCAGAAAAAAGCACCAGTGATACTTGTGTAGCCTGATGAATTTTCACAAAGTGTATCTGTCATTCAAATCAAGAAATAGAACATGACTGACATTCCAGGGGTGCCCACATGTCCGCCTTCCCCAGTGGTAACCACTAATCTGGCTTTCATCACCATAAATTGGTTGTCTGCTTTTGAACTTTAATGTAATTGAAGTATTATGATAAATATTCCACTCCATCTGGTTTCTTTTGTTAAACATCATCCTTGTGAGATTGTCCCCTATTGTTGCCTGTGGTTGTAGTTCGTTTATTCTCATTGCTAGTATTGCATTGTGTACATATGTCTCGATTTATTTATCCAGTGTATTTCCTGATGAACATTTGGGTTGTTTCCAGTTTTTGGTTATTATGAATAGACCTGCTGTGAACATTCTGATACATGTTGGCTTGCATTTTTCGTTATCTTTGCTTTTGTTTGTGGACAGTAGGAATATAAGAATCAAACACTGCCCGTTCATTTTGATCAAATTTATTAGCTGGGGCACTTGCCAAAGACTTTTCAGAGGAGAATTTACCTGATAGAAGATTAGGCCTCAGACTTTTATTATATGAGAAAAAAAAAAAAAGAGTGGGTTTCAAGACTTGAGAGGCATGTTACCAAGATGGTCAAATGTTGTTCACATTCTGGGCTCAGTACCAGCCTTTGATCCCTTTCTCACTCCCATTTTTCTTTGCTTTTCCCCTCTTCCTTCCTTCCTTCCAATCATTTTTAGATGGATGTGAATTTCAAAGACTGAGTTGAATTGTCCTCAGTTGGGGATTTTTTTTTTTTTTTTTCATAAAAGTGAAGATAAAGTCAAGTGCTTTCAATTTGCTCTAAATGACTTCTTTTCCTGGGAAATAGCTTGGGCTTTCATAAACACTAGACATTTTTGTTGTCTCAAATTTTGTTCTGCTTATTACATCCTGCCAGATAGGTCTCTGTAAATAATGAAGGCCACAACAACCATCATAACCCACATCCGCTCCATCGCAGAGGCCCTGGTAGCCCTGCTATTAGAGGAACCTCACATTTCATCTGCCGTTGGTGATGGACAAGTTTCAATTTGGGCTGGCCAGGCCCTGAAATGATCTACAAATGGCAGGTTGCAGACTGTTATTTTATGGACTATAGGCTAGTTGGAAAGTCTTACTTTTTTCCTAAGGAAGGTCATCTGTTCAATATGGAAATTACTTTTGAGCAAGGACTACTGGAGGGCAATCTCATGTCCCACATGCTACATGTTTCTCTAAGGAAAAACATTGCAAATTCTAGTTGCTTCTAGTTCTTTTTGTGGACAAGCCACCAGTTAACCTATTTTTTAAAGGTCCTTCCTGGCCATATACACATGGAGTGAACAGGTGGGGTCAGCTCTTCAGTCACCACTCCCCACCCATCCTTTCTCAAGAGCCTTTAATGACCCAGTTCAGTCCATCTTCCCTCACGGCTTCACCGTGGGCCCTGACGTGTTGAGTCAACTCCTCTTCAGCCTCTGATCTGGTCATTGTCAGCTGCTCATTGTAAGTCAGGCCAATCATGCCAGCACAACTCATTTCTGGACCTTTGGTTTGAAATTTTGAGACAGTTTACTGTTTCCATTTTGTGGGAGCTGGGAGCCATGGGCTTGCTGGCAACTCTCTCTGATGCAAGGCTACCTGCTGCTGTGTAAGGAAGGAACATCAGAGAAGCGATGTTTATGTACTTATTATTTATTTTATGTTTATTATTTATTATCATACAGAGCAATGTATTTACCTTCTGTCATTTCTTCACTCTCCTGAGTGAAGTTGGAAAAAAGAATTTCTTCTTCCTTTCTCCCAGTTATGTCCATATCAGTAGGCAGACTCATTTCTGACAACTGTTCTAAGGACCCGTGAGTGGCCATAGATGCTAAGTACGCCTTCATTTAGGATAATATCTATTTGCATTCACAGGAGCTTTCAGGTGCATCCAGGGTTGGGATTAGTGTTTCTCCCCCTTAATGCATGTGGGACTCTGAAGTACACGGGGTTTGGTGTTACAATCTTGTTCTCATTGAGGCAGAAAACTCACTCAATAGAAGCCACTTGCATTTCTGTTTGAGCAGCCTGGAGACAAATATAGTGAAACGAATAGCCCTTTAATTTAATTGGCTTCCCAGTGTGAATCCAAAAATAGAAGACACAATCCATATTGGAGTTGCTGGAGAAATCACTAAGAATCAAGCCCCTGCACATCAGCACATAACTTGGCCCTTGCTCCCCCACCCCTGCCCCACAAACAGAGTGTTAAGTACCTTTCTCATTGATGCCAGACCTTCCATAGAAACCAGGGTGAGTGGGAGTTTCCAGAGAGGTGGTGTGTCTGGTCCCAAATGGACATACCTGTGTGTCTTTATCATTATTGTTTAGTTTGATTGTCTTCTCTTAAAATATAAACTATGCATGTTAGGAATAAGAAAAAGGTGCTGTTACATATTTGTGTACCTTTCAAAATCAAAATAGAGACAGTGAAGAGAAAAAATCTCATACATTTTGACTTTAAAAATAAAAATAGAAGAGGGTATCATAGCGTGGCTAGAAGTGAAAGCCTGGTTGAAAGGCTGCCAGAAAGTGCTGACACTGCAGCCTTCTGCCTCTTAGAGCTGAGGTCCTGTTGGAAAGTCCTGGAGTTAATTTTGCCTTTGGGCAAAGAAGAAAAAGTGGAGAGGTGTATCCAGTCTGGGTAAGTCAACGTTCTGAATTCCTTATTCAATTGAAACATCTCTAAGCAGAATTCTAGCATCTCATGGTCATCCCTTAGTTGGGCTGCACCCTGCAAGCCTTGCAGTTGCCCAGGCTCAAGACCAGAGAAAGAGCCTGGAGACGGGCAGAGATATCTATAGTTTATTGGACAATGGGATCTTACTGAAGGGTCCTGGAGCAACACCTTACTATTGCGGCAGACAGTGGGCAGGACATGGCAGAAGTCTTCGCTACTCGGGGGAGGAGTAGTTTTTATAGGGGAATTGACATCATGAATTCCCATTTATAGGGAAATTGACATCACTTCACTTCATCCTAAAGAATATATTCCCATAAGAGAATTCCAGGTGCTAGGAGGGATTAAGAATATTGATGTTCTTTAGGTAAATCACCATTAGATTGGTTTTGCCCAGGCAGGCTGGTTCTTGCTCCCTGTCTCCAGGGGAGAAGAGAGTGGTTCTATTTGAATTGGAAAAGTGGCCATGAGTTTGAAACAGTGAAAGGGGGGACTGATTTTTAGGCTTTGCAGAAAATGAGTCCCTTTATTTTGGAAAACACTTGACCCATGATGTCAAGTGTGGCAATGAAAGAGGCAGAATAGAATACAGAACAGGACTGTCAGTTAAAGGAAACATGTCTCACTGCTAGCTCCATCCATGACTCTCTTGAAACATAAGGGAGGCCTTGCTTTGGGCTTAAGGATTTTCCCGTATGTGACACGACAGCTTTTTATTAGGTGATTCCTAAGGCCCCGTGTTCACTAAACTTCTGCTTGCTCCTTGAGAAAAGGATTAAATCCCCAATTAATATGCATGGTCCAAATTGGACACCTTTGGGTACAAAGGTTTCCAATCAACTTTTTTTTTTCCCCCACTTTTGCCTTTATCTCTCTCACCTTTGGGATCCATCCTGACTTTCTTCTTGGGCTGTTAATAATTAATAGCACAGGCGTTTATAAGCCAGTGGTAATATGTTTTGATTTTATCGTTTTTTTCATGGATTATGGATATCATTAAAAAGCACTTTTTTAAAAGACCAAGACAGGAACGGAAGTTGATGGGAGGTCAGAGGGGATGAGAGGGAGCAGGATCTTGCTCTGCCATCATCTGCCAGGTTTAATAAATAGCTTTCAGCTTGAAGGAATTTAAAATTGCTGGTAGCTCCTGTTCTTTCTCCATGTTTCCCTTCGTGGGTGGGAACACACAGCTGCAGCTGGAATACAGATTCACACGAGAGCCTTGAACTCCTCCATCTGCCAGGGACTAGGTCATCCCATAGAGTAGGTCTCCTTTAGATGCAAACAAGAAGGTAAACCTTGAACTGCTCCTGAGTCAACACATCAAATTCTGTATAGACTTAAAATCTGAGAACTGAAGGTCTCATACTGACATTGCTCTGAAAAGCTGTGTGACTTTGAACACAACAGTGAACCTATAAGATTCCTTATCTCTAAAATGTTAAAACAATACCAGACTCATCTAAGTAACTGTTTTGAGAGTAAAATGAGATTGTCAGCATTAAAAAAAAAAAAAAAGCACAAGACCCTAGTTCTTTGAAAGACACCATAAAGGAAACTAAAAGGCAAGCCACAAGCTGGAGAAAAATTTGCTCACCATAGGTGACAAAGGACTTGAATCTAGAATTATAAAGAACTCTTACAGATCAATAATTTTAAAAAATCTAACTTTTAAATGAGTAAAAGACTTGAATAGACACTTCACAAAAGAATATATATGGATGGCCTGTAATCACATGAAAAGATGTTCAACAACATTAATCACAATAAAATATAAATTAAATCCATAATGAAATACTAGTATAAATCAGTCAATCCTAAAGGAAATCACCCCTGAATATTCATTGGAAGGACTGATGCTAAAGCTGAAGCTCTAATACATTGACTACCTGATGCTAAGAGCCAACTCATTGGAAAAGACCTTAATGCTAGGAAAGACTGAAGACAAAAGGAGAAGGGCATGACAGAGGATGAGATGATTGGATGGCATCATGGATCCGTTGGACATGAGTTTGAGCAAACTCTGGGAGACAGGGAAGGACAATGAAGTCTGGTGTGCTGCAGTCCATGGGGTTGCATAGAGTCAAATGTGACTTAGCGACTGAACAACAATAGCATACTAATTAGAATGTCTAAAATAAGAAAGGAAAAAAGACTTGACAGTATTAAGTGTTGGCAATGATATGGAGCAACAGGAACTCTCATGCTTGCTGGTGGGAAGGTAAAGTCAAGCAACTACTTTAGGAAACAGTTTGACAGTTTCTTATATTGTTAAATGTGCATTTATCATATGACCCAACCATTCCATTCATAGGTATTTACTCAAAAAGGTGAAGCTCTTTAACAAAAAGCTTTATATGAATGTTTAAAATGGCTTTATTCATATTTACTCAAAACTGGAAACAACCTGAATGTTCATCAACTGTTGAATAGATAAACTAATAATGGCATCTTCATGCAACCAGATACTGCACAGTGATGAAAAGGGAAGCCTGAAAACTCTCTCTAGATGGTAAGCTGGGGCAATCATAGGTTCACTTTGTTTGTTTTCCTTCTCTTTGGGACCATTGCCCTGCTCTGTTTGTTGTAGAATCTCTGAAAACCATCGGATTGGATCAGTCGCTCAGTCGTGTCCAACTCTTTGCGACCCCATGAATCACAGCATGCCAGGCCTCCCTGTCCATCACCAGCTCCCGGAGTTCACTGAGACTCACATCCATCGAGTCAGTGATGCCATCCAGCCATCTCATCCTCTGTCGTCCCCTTCTCCTCTTGCCCCCAATCCCTCCTAGCATCAGAGTCTTTTCCAATGAGTCAACTCTTTGCATGAGGTGGCCAAAGTACTGGAGTTTCAGCTTTAGCATCATTCCTTCCAAAGAAATCCCAGGGCTGATCTCCTTCAGAATGGACTGGTTGGATCTCCTTGAAGTCCAAGGGACTCTAGTTGATGGGGGGGCATTCCAGTTCTTGTTACTCCATTGCACCTAGAAGCTGAAATTCCAAATGGGTGCATTTTACTTCATGTACATTGTACTTCAATAGAGGTCACCATGCATTCTTATTCATGAGGCTGCACCATAGGCTATTCATTCAGGGTAGCTTTGTAAGATTTGCCATTGCTGTGTGTGGGCTGGACGATAACAGGGCAGACTGGCTACAAACTGCAGAGCAGTATATTATTTATCCATTTGCATGCTTGCATCTCCCATGCAGCCCTACAGCTCATATCATGGCAGAATTGGCTGGCTTTGTCTGGCTATGCTTCCAGTAGGTAGGAAGTGCTGGAGAATCAATTCCTCCCAGAGCAGCCTCAAGCAATGGCTGGTGGGAGCTGGTGCACAGATACTGTAGCTACTTCTCTCTTCAGGAAGGTGACTCATTCTACATTCTTTCCCAACTTATCCAGCAAGATCAGTCTCAGCTGCTCACAGTGGTCACTTGCTTGATGCTGTCCTGTCCTGTGTTTAGTCACTCAGTTGTGTCAGACTTTTTGCAACCCCATGGACTCTAGCCTGCCAGGCTCCTCTGTCCATGAGGATTTTCCAGGCAAGAATACTGGAGTGGGTTGCCATGCCCTCCTTCAGGGGATCTTTCCAACTCAGGGATCAAACCCAGGTCTCCTGCATTGCAGGTGGATTCTTTACCCTCTGAGCCACCATAGACACCCAAGAATACCGGAGAGGGTATCCTACTCCATCTTCAGCGGATCTTCCTGACCCAGGAATTGAGCTGGGGTCTCCTGCATTGCAGGTGGATTCTTTACCAGCTGAGCTACCAGGGAAGCCCCATTTGCTTGATACAATATCCTTTATTCACTGCCTTTCATATCCTATCTTGCATTTTCCTTCCTCTCCTACACATAATATTTCCTGGGATCAATTCCCAAATAAGCACTTTTAATTGAATCCTTGTCTCAGGGTCTGCTTCTGGGGAATCCTTGACTATGAGAGCACCCAACTGTACCTAAAACAAAATCAGGCTTCCCAGTGGTCAGCTATTCCCCATTAGAGAAGACTCAGGGCCCCACAATTCTCTGCTTATCCTTGCCAGTGATCTCACACATGAATGATGTTGCACATGCCTTTGAGGGTGAAAGTACCAAATGGGCATCCTTTTCTAGAGGGCAATATTGGCAGTAAATATAGTTTTGAGGATGCTTATCATTCTTGGTTTACTTTCATTTCTAGAAATGCTTTTACGAGAATAGATGAGAGACTGTGCAGTATTTGATGCTTTGCAGTGAAGCTCTGTCTTTAATGTCAGAGAAATGGAAGCAACCTAGGTATCAACAACAGGGTAGGTGGAAATGAGAGCACACTCCTATAATGGCATATATTGTCATCATTAAATGCATGTTAAATATTAATATATTTTGATAAAAGAAGATGTTGTTGTGAGGTGCAAAGGCAAGTCATAAAGCAATCAACAGAGTATGGTCTTCTTTATTGTCAGTTTTGTAGTAGATAAAGGAAATTTCTGGTTCGGCTTAACCCCTGCATAACTCAATGCCTGCTTGACTCTTCAACACATCTTACTGGACCCATTTGAGACCCACATTCCAAGAGTAAACTACAAATGCAGATGGCATATTCCATACCATACTCTAGTGGTAATGACCCATCCCATAGTGATTTTTCAATCCCCTTCCGCCGCCAATCACAAGGAGCCTTTTGGTTCCTCCCTTATTTGGGGAAGACTTCCTCCTCATTGTGGTCTGTCTGGCTCTCACACTCTGCATCAGTGGAGACCAGCTGACCTCTATCCTGATGCAGCTTTCTTTGCTCATTGGCCTAAACAGAGACCTTTCTGGGGTTTTAGTTATTCTGTGACATATTTGAATGTAATTTCTCATTAGTTGTAGTCAAACATATATTACCTACGAGTCTTCTCTGACTACTTTTTGCATGCCATACACATGTAAATATGTACCATTGAGTTACTGACCCCAGGGGACAGAGGACCTTGAGGAATTGATTTGAATTAGAGCGAAAATTCTTCCACCTCCGACCTTGTCTCCATCTGTTTGCTCTTTTACTTTTTTCCTTCCTGCATTAGGTCCCAGCTGAGCTATAGGTATGAGAGTGGAAGAGATGATTCAGCCATCTTCAAGGAGAGTCTTTTGAAAGTGGCAGGTCTGTGAGTAAGACTTGGGATATAAATAAAAACAAATAGTCCAGAGTTTATTCCATGACTGGGTATATGAGAGAGATATAGTCAGAAACATTTCAAGCCACCTAAGCTAAACTTGCCAATTAACAGCTGAGGGAGAAAGCCCAAGAAAGTGCTACATGATTTTCTAAAGTCTAGCAGTTAACAATAATGAATAAGAACCATAGAGTATTTGCATTAAGTGGAACCTCAAAACTTTTCTATTTATTTACTCGGGGGAGAAGCTGCCTGTCATTGCAACCTCTTGTTTATTTTTAAGGGGGAAAGAGTAGGTGGGTTTTCATTAAAGTCATTTGTGAGCTGGAGGAACCATTTTGAGAGGACTGAGTCTAAAACCAGGCTATGGCCTCTGATGACCTGCAAGACATTTGAAAAATACCAAGCCTCACAACTCACTTATTACAAGTTCTGATTACACAAGTTTGAGGCAGGTCCCAGGGAGATGTGGGCTTCCTTGGTGGCTCGGACAGTAAAGAGTCTGCCTGCAATACAGGAGACCCAGGTTCCATCTGTGGGTCAGGAAGATCCCATGG
The DNA here is from genome assembly GCF_029407905.1 of Bubalus kerabau. Lineage (NCBI taxonomy): Eukaryota > Metazoa > Chordata > Mammalia > Artiodactyla > Bovidae > Bubalus > Bubalus kerabau. The sequence continues at coordinate 5,952,917 of NC_073636.1, forward strand.
AGAAGGGAATGGCTACCCACTCCAGAGATTCCTTGGACAAGGAATTCTGGTGGGATCCTGGTGAGCTACAGTCCATGAGGTTGCAAAGAATTTGACACAACTGAGCAACTAACACTTTCACTTTCAGGGAGATGTATTTTAAAGTTTTTACCCAGGTAATCCTCAAGGCAGCAAAATGTTAGACTCTGGCTGACAAAGCTTTGGGCCATCTGGGGCCTAGAGGACAAGAGAGGTGGGGAGGGAAAATAGGAGATTTACTCACAGAATATAGGCCACTTCTCCCTTCCAGAACAAATTCATTATCCACCCTGGTTGGGACATACTCTCTTAAAGGAGGAAATAGAATCTACACCCTTGTAGAAATTTTGCCAGTTTGGGTGGAGATGAGTTTGGGGGCTGGTACACAGTCTTCCTGTTCTCTAATATGATAAACAGAAACAGACTCATACACAGAGAGAGCAAACTTCTGGTTACCAAAGAGGAAGGGAGGGGAGGGATGAATTAGGAGCTTGGGATTAGCAGATACACACTACTATATGTAATAGATAGTCAACTAGGGCCCACTATGTGGCACAGGAAGCTGTAGTCAATATCTTGTAATAACTTAGACTGCAAAATAATCTGAAAAGAATATACATATAGAAGACCAAATCAGTCAGTTCTAAAGGAAATCAACCCTGAATATTCACTGGAAGGACTGATGCTGAAGCTCCAATACTTTGGCCACCTGATTTGAAGAGCCGAGTCATTGGAAAAGACCCTGATGCTAGGAAAGATTGAGGGCAGGAGGAGAAGGGGACAACAGAGGATGAGATGGTTGGATGGTATCATTGACTCAATGGGCATGAGTTTGAGCAAACTCTAGGAGATAGTGAAGGACAGGGAAGCCTGGAGTGCTGCAGTCCATGGATCGTAAAGAGTCAGACACAACTGAGTGACTGAACATCAGCAACATGTTTGTGGTTGATTCCCAAGTAGATCAAACAGTAAAGAGTCTGCCTGCAGTCCAGGAGACATGGGTTCATTCTCTGGACCAGGAAGACCTCTGGAGAAGGGCATGGCAACCCACTTCAGTATTCTTGCCTGGAGAATTCCATGGTCAGAGAAGCTTGGTATGCTACAGTCCATGGGGTCACAAAGAGCTGGACATGACTGAACAACTTTAACTTTCATATATATATATATATGCATATATATATCTGAATCACCTTGCTGTACACCTGAAACATGGTAAATCAGCTATGCTGCTAAGTCACTTCAGTCGTGTCCGACTCTGTGGGACCCCATAGACGACAGCCCACCAGGCTCCCCCATCCCTGGGATTCTCCAGGCAAGAACACTGGAGTGGGTTGCCATTTCCTTCTCCAGTGCATGAAAGTGAAAAGTGAAAGTGAAGTCACTCAGTTGTGTCCAACTCTTAGCGACCCCATGGACTGTAGCCCACCAGGCTCTTCTGTCCATGGGACTTTACAGGCAAGAATACTGGAGTGGGTTGCCATTTCCTCCTCCAGGGGAATCATCCTGACCCAGGGATTGAACTGGTGTCTTTTGTGTCTCCTGCATTGGCAGGTGGATTCTTTACCACTGAGCCACCTGGGAAGCCCAGTGGGAAAGCAGCCATAGACAAATAATTGGCTGTATTCCAGTAAAACTTTATTTACAAAAACAGGTGGCTGGATTGGGCCATGGTTCACTGACCTCTGGTATGGGACATTTGAAACATTCACGGTTAATGTACAGAGGAACAGAATAGTCAGTATGCTCACTAGACAGGTCTGGATTTGAATCCTAGATTGTCCACTAACCAGGAATGTGATCTTGGACTAGTTACTGACGTTAGCAATAAAATGCTAATAAAATCACCACCTTGTGGGGTGGTGGAAAGAGGGCTGGTTCAAGTCCTGGATTGATCTTCAACCACTTGTAGTAATCTGGCCAAGGTATTTACATCCCTGTTTCTGAGATGAAACATGCCTGTTTTCTAGAATTTCTAGAAATTAGACTTCAGCTGTGGGGACCTGTGGGCCATGCTCAGCTAACTGATACATTTTTAATTGGCTTATATAGTTTTTTAAAGACATAAGCAGCACTATGTATGAATGTTTTTTGATATATTGTATGTTTTCATTTATCTGAGATGACTACTGTGCTGTCTTTTGATTGAATAGTTTCACATTTTAAAATTTCCTACTTGTCATCTATAGGTGTTTAGATTTATGACCCCTTTATGGAAGGAGTCAAAAGTCTTGTCAGACTCGGAAAAGAATGTGGCTCTCCCACTCTCAGAGGATGATGTCAAATGTGTTTTTAGTGTATGTTTCTGTGGAACTAGCCCTACAAGACACAGTGGTTTGAAAAAAGTCATGCGTTACTTCTGAGTCTTGGAGTTAGCCAGGCTGCTCTGCTGATGCGGGTTGGGTTCGGCTGATCTCCCTGGGCTCTCTCTCATGCTTAGCTGGGGGAGGGCTGGGGTAGGTCTGCCTCAGTATCACTCTACTCTCCTGTATGTGTCTCATAATGCTCCCACAGAACAGTGGAGGCGTGTACTGAGGGAAGAGGGAAGGCAGATACTGTGCTTTTCAAGTGTCTGCTTGCGTCTGGTTTGCAGCTTTCACATTGGCCAAGACAAGTCAGATGGCCAAGTCCAGACTCAGTGTGTGAGGTCACTACCAAAGTCACAGGGAGGAGTGCAAAACTGGGGCTATTAATGCCATGAATCTTTCACAAACAGGAAGGCAATAGTTTGTATGAGGGGAATGGAGGCACCATTATTCTCTTTCAATTGCTGAAAAATGTGGTACCTTCCCCTAGTCAAAGACAACCGTGAGTGTGGGTATTTGAGTACCTGGTGTGTATGGAAGAGATGATGTTTCATCTTTTCTCTCTCCCTCCTAAAACAAGAGTGAAGAGAGCTTTGGAGACCTTTGAGAAACTTTTCTATTAGTCCTTCTGGGAACTGTAAGACGATTTTTAAGGACACTGTCAACTGATATCTTTTGCCAAATAAACACAGCCTTCCTTTTTGACATCTTGATTTTGACATCAAGAGCTGCCTGAATTCTTAACTTGGAATTCATTTTTAGAAAGTTGGCCATTTCTTTCTTCCTGGCACAAGCCAAGAGAATACATTTATTTTAAAGGTGAATGTGAATTTTAAGAAGAAACATAGATTGGTTATGCTTGCAAAGTAGAAATTGTGAGTTTTTCAGAGACCTGTGTTCAAGTGGCGATAGTATAGTAAAAGATGTGGATCAATATTGAGTTTGTAAATCTTTTCCTTTGCACACAAGTGATGCTGATCGTGTCCCATAGGAAGCACTGAGATAACATTCTGAAGGCTGAAATGCTGAGACTACATATCACTTTATTTTTCAGAAGATAACTTAGGGTACATTAAGGAAAAAACACATTTTTTCCAAAGCATTGTGTCTGACTTTTTAATGGAGATAAACAGTGCCAGAGAACAGAACTCTCAGTCCGTCTTTCAGCCACTGGGTTGGCTAAATGCTTAAGCTCACAGGAGAATAACGAGAAGGAGGCCACAGCTGAGAAAGCTGAGTCCACTCGATGTCAGAGCAGAGTCCACTGGCCTGATGATGAGTTCCTTGACATGCAAAGTGAGGTCCATGGACATCACATCACCTGAAAGCTGATCTCCACCCACCCTTGACTCCACCCGGACCTGCTAAATCAGTTTGCATTTTCTCAAGACTTCAGGGATTTGTGTGCACAGGAGTATTTGAGGAGCACTGGTTCATCATCAATCATAATATAAATTAGAGGCTACATCTGGCTTTAATAGAAACATTTCTAATAATGATCCTGGATCTATTATCATTGGGCCTCCTTTTTTACATCCATCTGAAATGGATCAAGACCTTATGCCTTATGGTCCTTCCCCCAGCCCACCCCACCCCATGTCCTCTCCCTGCCTTTTGTCTGTGGAAAAACTTTAGCCAAAGAATAAGTTTAATCAGAGAAGAGAGAAAATGCAGAAACAAAGGAAAGCACTCAAATAGGACAAAACAATAGTTTGGACAGTAGGCAAAGTCAGGGATCATTAGTTCCTCCTCAAGGGCTAGAGATAATATATTGAGCCATATCCTGTGAGCTGTCTTGTAGATACTGAAACCCCCACCCAGGTGGAGAGGTTAACTACATGATGACCAGACTGTAGCCATGACATAAACTGCCGTAATTCCGAGAACTGGCCTCAAGGAAATGTGAACAAAATGACCCTGGAACTGAAGATTAACCGTACCTAAAACAATCAAGATGCCACTGTTCAGACCACCAATGACCAATTTTAAGCTGACTGTCAGAGCTGCCTGTACTGTTTCTACATGTAGCCCCTTCCCTCAGCCTATAAAAACTTGCCCACTGGTTGTCAGGGGAAAGGAGTCAGCCTTTGGACAGGAGTCCCCCCGCTCTCCTCCAGTTGCTAGTATCCAAAATAAAACAAACTTTCCTTTCCACCAACCTGACTCTTCTGGCTTTGGAGTGGCAAGCATCCAGACCCGACCTTCAGTTACATGTCTAACGGGGACTCGTACCTCTCTTTTATGTTTTCCAAAGAGGGTGAGGCCACCAAGCAGTGGCTCTGGTAAGTACTTTGAAACAAGCGAAGAGACATAAATGTTGGGTCTAATTCTTGAACATCTCAGTTCAAGTCTTAGATGCTGAGGAAGCTAATGGGACCGAGAAATGCTGTTCTACCTTCATGATGCCAGGTATATCCAACTGCCCACCCTGGGAACTGGTATTCTAGCCACTATGTCTAGAATCTGCTCCATCTGTCAGTGATGAACCCTCCCTTCAAAGGCGGATCTGAACACCTGTCACTTGATTCCCTCTGAGATTTTGTGAGTGATAATGTCCTCTGACAGGCAGCTTCAGCATCACCCAGGGGGTTGTTGGAAGTGCACTGCTTCTAGCTGGATGCCCATCTACTGAACTGGAACCTGCAATTTGGTGAGATCTTCCCTAATTCTTGGGTAAATTAGTGTTAGAACAACACTGATCTAAGTGAATATTTCTCAGCCTTGGCTGCACGTTAGAATTCACTGTTGTTGTTCAGTTGCTAAATCGTGTCTGACACTTTTGCAACTTGGACTGTAGCCAGGCTCTCTGTCCATGGAATTTTCCAGGCAAGAATACTGGAGTGGGTTGTTATTTCCTTCTCCAGGGTATTTTCCCAACTCAGAGATTGAACCTGAGTCTCCTCCATTGGCAGGTGGATTTTTTTTACCATTGAGCCACCCGAGAAACCCTAGGGTACATTGCATGTGTGTGTGCTCAGTCATGTCTGACTATTTGCGACATCATGGGCTGCAACCCACCAGGCCCTTATGTCCATGGAATTTTCCTGGAAAGAACACTGGACTGGGTTGCCATTTCCTCCTCTAGGGGATCTTCCCCATCCAGGGATCAAACCCAAGTCTCTTGTGTCTTCTGCATTGGCAGGTGGATTCTTTACTACTGGCACCCCCTGGGAAGCCAGGAATTCATTGGGGGTTTTAAATACCTGCTAAGTCACTTCAGTCATGTCCGACTCTGTGCGACCCCATAGACAGCAGCCCACCAGGCTCCCCCGTCCCCGGGATTCTCCAGGCAAGAACACTGGAGTGGGTTGCCATTTCCTTCTCCATTTAAATACCTAATATTCTAATATAATTGGCTTTAGAATGGGATTGACCCCTGCCATCTGTATGTTTTAAAAACTTCTAGATGATACTTTGAGATTCTATTTGGGGGTGCAAAATGAGACCCAGATGAAGGCCAGGAAGAATAAAACAATACAAGGTTTAGAAATATTTGGCATTTGAAGTGAATTGGGGTTCAAATGTAAGAAGAGTAAGAAAAAGAAGTGATGGCAGACAAAGAAAGTGGAGGCAAGTGAAATCCAAATTGTGGTAATGGCAGAGGACCTTTGGGCAAATGCTAGACCCCACATTCAGTGTTAAGTTATATGTGCTGCTGTGATATTAACCATTCTATCATCTGGGAACTGTAGTAAAGGCTACAGGTGGTTGGCTTGATTTTTGGCAAATAAGGAATAAGAGCAGTGTCCAATGCCTGAGTTTATATAGAAACTATGCATTAAGACTGGTGTGATGATGTAGCTTACAGACTCAGGGTGCCTGATTAGATTTTTAATTTCAGATAAAGCATGAAAACCTTTTTAGTATAAGTGTACACCATGGAATATTTGAAATATCTGAAATTTAAATTTATCTGCATGCCCTGTATTTTTATTTGCTCAAGCCAGCAACCTTATCATGAACTTGCAACTCATTCAAGAGAAGTAGGAGCTGAGGGCCAGAGGCCATCATGAGAATGTTAGTATTGAGTTGGGCAGAGACTTTGGCAAAGACATTGGACTTAAAATGATCTGAGACATCTTACCTACATTTGGTTTGAATCAGAACCAGATGTATTCAAATCTTTATTCTCCATTTTTCAGTTTTATTGCATCTCTCCACTTTCCCCACTCCTGTTCACCTTTGCCTTTCTTTTGTTTGTTTTGTAAAGCGAACTTTTTCTTGACTTGCTGTATATTGTTTTTTCTCAGCTTCCTCCAGTTTTAGCTAAAGCACAGCTCTGATTCTTCCAGTCAATTCAAATTCCTTGGTATTTTCGGACTGGCTCTTATTTATTTACTGTCTTCTATGGCACTGCAACACTGGGGGTTGGGCCATAATTTTACATTTCTAAAGTTCTCTTGTTCTTCGCTATTTGGTGATAGACCCTAGTTTCCTGTGGGCAAGAAAAAGAGTCAGCTCAGGGTGGTGAGAAACATCTGGGGGTGGAGCGGAAAACAACAGCAAAATGAAAACAAGAATGCTGTCTGCAGCCAACTCCCACCAACAACCCTCTCTCCCCGTGCAGTCTACAAAGAGCTTTCTCAGATGGAGTGGTGAGCAGGCAGGGGACCTCTCTCGAAGCCACCAAGTCTGTTGATGTAGATTTTATTTTCTTTTGAAAACTACCTGAAGAATAGCCTTGTGAAACATCTTTCAAGAGTTACCCCAAACTGTGGGTAAGCTCAGGTGGTAACGGAGGTGCAGAGAGAACAGAGGCACCCTGGCATCTTCTTTCCTTGCTTGGCCCATGAGGAGGAAAGAGAAACAGAAAGCAGTGAAACAGCCAAGTGCTTCTGAAAATGTCTTGTTTAAACCAGCAGCAGCAGCAGCACGCTGAAACTTAACGAGAAATGCAGAATCTCTGGCCTACTAACTCAGAAACTCCGAGTGGGTCCAGCAATATGTTTTTAACAAGTCCTCCAGGTGATTCCAACATATGCTAAAGATTGAGAACCACTAAGACAGACAGTTCTACCTCTTCACCCTCAATAAGAAAACCTCATCTCTGTTGCCAAGTGCCACTGATTTCGTCTTGGAGATGAGGATTGCCCAGATGTGCAGGGCTGGGCTAGGGAGATGAAGGCCAAGGCTTCCTTTTGCCTAGGGAAGCTTATTCTTTAGTTGAGTAATAATAAGAAAGAGTGGCCAGGTAAGGACAGAAGAAAGAGTGCAGCCTCATCTTCTGGGATTGGGATTTGTTTGATCCAGGATGGGGCCCCACCGTTGTGTTGTTCTCGAGGGTAGCCAGGATGGGGGTCCCTGCTTGAGAGCAGAGGCAGGGAGGCAGCAAACCAACCAGCTAGCCTTGTAACTTGGCCCCAATACTGCTGAGAAAGTCCTCACCCAGAGTGAACCTGGCTTGTCTCCGCACAGCAGGAATCTTGCAGTTGAGTTCAGGATCACCGATGATTCAAATAAGTGCTGTGTTTGAGTATGTGTCTCTGTGCATGCATTGTTAAAGACAAACATGAATTAAACCTAAGAGGCCTAATTCCCCCTGGTGAAAATAAGGAGGCCGGGGGGACTTTTCTCCCCCTGTCAGAACATTTACCTTAGAAAATGACAGAATGTTTACTTTAGAAATGAAGTAAGTCTTTGCTAGCTTTAGAACCAGAAAGGGCTTCTTTGAGGGCCCAAGAACAAAATCTTTGATGGTAAAACTCAAGGGAGACAGCACCCTACCTCCTGGTCTCTGGGGAAGGGCAGGAGCCTAAGTCCCTTCAAGTTGCAAAACAGAGTCCTGTTTTCTGGGTAATTAGCAACACACAGGCGCTTCCCCGGTGGCTCAGTGGTAAAGAGTTCACCTGCCAATGCAGGAGATGCAAGAGACCCAGGTTCAATCCCTGGGTCGGGAAGGTCTCCTAGAGAAGGAAATGGCACCCCACTCCAGTATTCTTGCCTGGGAAATCCCATGGATGGAGGAGCCTGGCGGGCTACAGTCCAAGGGGTTGCAAAGAATCGGACACGACTGAGCACACACATTCACAGCAACACACAGGTGGTCACCCCCATCCCCAAGTAAAGTTAGGGTGGACTATGTGTGAGCAGTAGTCCTGTCAAGTCCTCCACCTGGAGGGCTCGTTATTGTTTATCTTGAAAACATGTTTCCCTGGTTGTGTCACTGGGCTGAGAGAACGGGGCCAGCACGACTGCTTCCTGCCTCCATGTCTCTTACTCAGCAGGTGGCCTGTGATGTGCTTCATGCTCTGGTTTAATGCTTACCTGGTAATAACTGACTTTGTGGGGAGGATTTCTGGATTGGGAAAAGACTTAAAAAAAATTATTTCCTTTGAAATAAAAAATAAAATTATTTTATTAAAATAAAAATATTATTTCACTTGAGTCTTTGTGTGTGTGTGTGTGTATGCAGTCAAACACACATGCATGTGTGTTGAAGGTAAGGGGCTGAGCATATTAGGAATCGCCCCACCCTCACAAGGCCCCATTTCTGCTGCTTATATCAATTTTTCACTTTGGTTTTCCTTGCAAGGTTTACATGAGAAGAGGCTTTGCTCTACTTTAAAAACAGGTTGAACAGCAGTGAGCGTAGTGTTTTCTGGGTCGCTGTGGCCCTGGCATTCTGGGAATCCAGGGCTCATGCTAGGACCACAGCCGTCATCCTGCTGGACTTCCCGATGCATCAGGGCACCGCCTGTATGCAAAGGGAGCTGGGAAGAGGCCCTGTACCACCCACAGGGAGGGAGGGGTCCTCCCGGGATTGCACTGTAACTATAGGGTGGGGACAGGCACAGGGCAGGGGGCTGCAGGGGGAAGGCTTGCACAGAGGCAGTGATAAAAGGAGGGAATTGGGAAATGATCTTCCCTTTGGGAACAGTCCTGTTTCTTCTGGAACCCAAGACCCGTGGTTCCAGCCTCATTTATGATAGTGTTTCCAGTAGTCCAAGACCACGACAGCCGACCACAACAATATCCGAGCCGCTGAGAATGCGGACTGGAGTTTGCCCTCGACTAAAGACATCGGTCAGGACAGTGGCCTCTGGAGCTCTTTCTGTTGTACCTCGTAGAATTACAAGATTACTGGATGTCACGGGTGGTCTATTTTCGCTTTTCTTTTCTACTTTCACTATTGCTACCGTAGTTTTAGTGACTCCTTGATCAGTGGACAGAGAGAACACCAGACTCCAGAACTCCCAGACTCTCTCTCCACCCTTCCACCCACCACTTCACAAAAGGCCTCATTGTGTTCCCTGACCTCTGGGGCCGTGAATGGCGCCTTTATTCCAGCCCCATTTCTGAGAGTGCAGCAAGTTTCCTTAAGCCCAATGTTTTTGACGTCATTTACACAATTAGAAAACAGAAGAGCTAGGAGGAATTTATGAAATGGTTTGATCCAACTTCATTCCTTTCCTCTCTTTTTTTGTAACAGAAATGAGGAAAGGACCAGAAGAGTCAAGAGACTTGGCCAGGATAAAGCCGTTGGTTGTCCACGGAGCTGATCTGATACCCTGAAACACTTGGCCAAAACTCTGCAGATTCTTTTTTTCAATTTTGTCCTGTTAACATTGCCATGGGAAAGCTAATGGATATACAATCCCCTTACAAGATACATGGATTTTCTCCCATTTACGTGTCCGGGAAAATTTCAGAGCTGGAACTCAGCTCTTCTCTGGTCCCATGTCTTACTTCTTCAAACGCTTAATTCAGGGTGAGGTTTGCTGTAGAATTTGTTTGTTCAGCTGATGAATTTCCAATTTGAAAAGTTTCTGCTGCTTTGTCACTGTCCTAGCAAATGGGGGGATGTTTGTGGGAACGATGTTGGAGTCCTGGCTGGTTAGAGGCATGCATCCTTATCACTTGTGTCTTAGAGTTGGAGGCTTATGTTTTCCCTAATCTCTAGACTAAAGTATGGGACACTTTGCTGTTCAATAGCTTCTCTTTTTAGGGAGGAAGCTCTTTGTATTTTTGCTTGTCTTATCAAAGATTTTTTTTTTTTTTGATGTGGATCATTTTAAAAGTCCTTACTGAATTTGTTATGATATTGCTTCTGTTTTATGTTTTTTGGTGTTTTGGCCACAAGGCGTGTGGGATCTTAGCTTCCTGACCAGGGATCGAACCTGCACTCCCTGTACTGGAAAGCAAAGTCTTAACCACTGGACCACCAGGGAAGTCTGGTAGCTCTTTGCTTTAATGTCTCCTCATCCTTGGGAATTGATTCCTTCGTCTGTATGTTCATTCTTTACCTTAGGAGGCTGTGTTTGACTTTGTTGACCTGAGTCGCAGTTTTCTTCCTCTGAGAAGACTTCTGTGACCTGTTGGCAATGTTTGTGCTTGTCTCCATTGTTTCCTGAACATACCTTAGAATAGCCTTGACATAGTGCCCTGGAATTGTTAGCTAGACTATGAAAAAGTGAAATGGAAAATTTCACTCTTACATGCATTATTCCAAGTGAAAGACATCAGACTAAGAAGGAAAGATACTGTATGATTCCATTTGTATTATATTCTGGAAAAGGCAGAACCATAGGGATAGAAACTGGATTGATGGTTTCTTGTGAGTAGTATAGGGCTTGATTACAAAGGGGCATGGGGACATGTTTGCTCTGATGAAGCTGCTCTATGTCTTGATTGCAGTGGTAGTTACAGGATTGTATGTATTTGTTAATACTCATAGAACTGTATGCCAGAAAGGTAACTTTTATTGTATGTAATTTACACCTTAATAAGTGTGATTGCAGAGAAATAAACAAAGACACAAAGAGACCAAGTCTTCAAAAAAATAAGTTCCAAACCAGTCAAAATTGCCAACTCTCATAACTGAGTTAAAATAAATATAGCCTTCTTTGTTCTGGGAGTCCACTTTTTATACTTAGAAATAAACTTCACTTAGTCTCAGAAATTAAGTTTAACATGGAGGTTCCCTCCAAGATAAATATGCAGATGGTCCCTCTGAAGCCAGCTCTATCACCCTGGCCTAGAAGGGCCCTGCAAGGAGCTGCCTCTCTTCTTCCAAAAGGGTGACCCAAGGTCCAATTTATCTTGTCTAAATGGGGATACCATACACAGGTTGGGTGGCCTCGGAACCCAAGGGGTTTGCATCTATTGAGCGGGCCGTGCTGCTGCAAATGTCCAGGTATTATGTCTGTGCAGTTGGATGGAGGACCAGCTGGAAGCTGAGAATGATACATCATCAGGGCCATACATGGCAGGCCACTGCTCAATGCTCCAGACCCAACAGAGATGCAGTGACAGAGTGAAAACCAAGGGAATCAGGAGCACTTGATGTCAAGTCAGAGTAAACACGTCAGGGATCAGGTGGAGATGCAGCTGAGTAAGTCCTGGAGAGAGCTTGTGATTAGACCAGTTGAAGGATGTGATTTTCTGCCTGTGTTGGTCAAGATGGACTCACGGGTGAGACCAGATGCATCCAAGGGCTGAGGAACTCCTAACAGAAGCCAAGAGAGATGAGCCCTCTCAGTTGCCTCCCACCTCACCTCAGGAGGCCAGTTTCTCCAGATGCTGACTGCAGTGGTGAGGTTGTGAGGAGACTGGGTTTTTCAGAAATCTAACAGAAATTTAATACTGGTTTATTTCCCTTAATGATCATCTGGACTTCTTTCTCTTCCAGTGGCCAGTGCTGAGGGGCTGCTGCAGGCTGTTCTGGGTTGTATGTCTTTGGGAGGCTGAGAAAGCTCTGAGGACTGAATCCCTTCCCTTAAAGGGATCAATCACAGGGCCTGCGGGGCCGTCTGGCCAGCACGGTTGAGGAGTTTGCTCCGAGTGACGTCCAACCCCCCTGGCCTTGTCGTCATCCTCAAGCTGTCTTGGCTGCATCTGTCTGCTCTGCAAGGTTTTTCCCAGCTGTATCCAGGCCTGTGTTTGCGTTGGGCCTGTGGTTAAAATTACACTGCTTGCAATTATCTGGGAGAAAAACTTTATCCCAGTGCTGTGCTGGCCAGTGTTTAATAACTGGCTCTCTGGGAGGAAAGGCCTTGATTTGTAGCATTTGCTGAATATCCTGGTATAGATACTCCCACCATGACTGATTTCAAGCTACCAGCCTGATGTCAGGAGCCAAGAGCTAAGATCCACCACACAGATTCCATTGCTGCCAATAACCTCAAGAAGGAAGAGATTGGAAAATGCCCTTAAAGAATCAAAGGGATGAGTTTTGAGTATTTATTACTTTTGTTTCTATTATTATGTATTATTTAGTTTCTAGAATTAGATTTTACATAATGGCTGAAATCTAAAAAGAAATGATAGAAGTAAACTTATAAAACAGAAAGAGACTCACAGAGAGTTCTGATTATGAACAAATGGGGCCACATATCTCCCGAACGACCTCTGACCCTTGACCTCTTTTTGGGAGTTCTTGACTGTCAAGATCAAATCCAGGTGTATCCCAAGGGATGTTGGCAGCTCTGTAGCTTTTCTCTGGGTCATTGAATGTAAATGATGCAGCTGGCTTTTACAGAGCTTTGCATTTTAAGACTTGATATCTCTGCCTGCTAAAGGATCAAGCCAATGTTTGACTCCCTCTGGGTTGTTGTGATTTTGGTTATTTTTGTTACTCCCATGCCTCTCAATGATGCCATGTATCTCAACTCTTTCAGCCCCTTCACTCTATAGGAAAAAAGAGATCTCCTGCTGAGGTTTTCACAGATGCTTTGTAGAGTCTGTTTGGATTTTTTTGTTGCATTTTGTGGGCAATGCATTGAGTGTTCTTTCTTATATTTGTACTTTCCTATTTTCCTCTCCAACCCTTACCCCTATCTCCACCCCAAAATAGTTTCTTTTCTACTTTTATGAAACATGCATGATCAACTCTATAGCTGACAACACCTAAAAGGGTGCTTCCAAGAAGATCCAGATTTAAGAAAAAAAAAATTATCCCCTCTCCAACTGCCTTTCTGGGCTTCCCAGGTGGCTCAGTGGTAAAGAATCCCCATGCCAATGCAGGAGGCACAAGAGACATGGATGCAATCCCTGGGTTGGGAAGATTCCCTGGAGAAGGAAATGGTAAGCCACTCCAGTATTCTTGCCTGAACAAGTCCATGGACAGAGGAGTCAGGCAGGGCACTGTCCATGGGGTTGCAAAAAGTCAGACATGACTGACACACACACACACAGCACACACACACAGACACACAGACACACACACACACACACACTGCTTGCTTTCCCCAAGTATGCTGAGGCCTCCTGAAATAAACAGGACTCAGTTTGAGCTGTGTAGTTACCTTCACCAAGCAATTTGGGTCACCCTGAGCATGAGCAACCAATGTTTGCAAACAACTATGTATGCCAATGTTTCTCTAGAGTCTCTTGTGTTAATTTATGAGGTTTTTGGAATTCCTATACCCTATTAAAAGAAATCACTCTGAAAAAATGGAGTTACCTTTAGCAATTCTAACTTCAGCCAGGAATTGTTAAGGGCTTGGCAACACTAGAAATATTTCAGGGCTTGGAGATGGGACAAAACAGGGATATGAAAGAACAAGGGCCTTGGAAGATGAACTTCAGTCATTCATACTCCACTCCAGGCTGGCCAGTGGTCCTCACAGGATGGTCAGTCTAGTGGCAGCATCAACACCACTTGGGATTTTCACCCAAAGTGCAGAACCTCAAGCAGCTCCAGAGGTGTTTAATCTCTGGGAATGGGGTCCAGAAATTCTGTGTGTCAGTAAGCCCCCCAGGGAATCCTGATACGCAGGCAAGTTTGAGAAGCTCTAAACCACTGATTGGAGATCTTCCCTGGTGGCTCAGTGGTAAGGAATCCGCCTGCAGGGCAGGAGCTGCAGGAGAGGCAAGGTCAATCCTTGAATGGGGAAGATTCCCTGGAGAAGGGCATGGCAACCCACTCCAGTATTCTTTCATGGAGAATCCCATGGACAGGGGAGGCTGGTGGGCTACTGTCTATAGGGTCACAAAGAGCTGGACACGACTCAAGCGACTTAGCACACTTGCACTGATTCAGACCCACTTTTCTTCAACTTTTCTACATAAGTATCAGGAATTTGGATTTTATAAAATATTAGAAGTCCTCTGACATAAGGAGAATTTAATGAGTGTGTACCTACTCCTCAACATCCTTACAATGTTTGTGCTGAAAGCTTAGATTTTGAAGTAAGGCCAGCTCTCTCTCACTATGCTGCAGTGTTCTCCTTCCTTGTGATTCTTAAAAAAGAGTAAGTTTTGAGACAAATCTTGTAAATGATAACTGTGAGTGACAAAAATGGTGCATGCTCAGTTGTGTCCAACTCTTTGCAACCCCATGGACGATAGCCTGCAAGGTTCCTCTGTCCATGGAATTTTCCAGGCAAGAATACTGGAGTGGGTAGCCATTACTTCTTCAGAGGATCTTCCTGGCCCAGGGGTAGAACCTGCATCTCTTGCATCTCCTGCATTGATAGGCAGGTTCTTTACCACTGGCGCCAGGAGATAATTGTCCATAATCCTCTTTGATCCAGAAATCAGCCATGATTCAAAGAGAATCATGTGGACTCTCAAACCTGTCACTGGTTTGCACCCATAACTGAACACCTGTCTGAGTAGGAACATAGAATATGAAGAAGAAACATACAGTGGACTAAAAAGAGGAACAACTATTGAATACCTAAGAATTCTTTTAGCTATTTTGCTGCTAAGGTAACAGAAGAGCGATTTCCCCCACCCCCATGTCAGGTGGTATATCCTGTTTAATGTATTTTGGAACCAGGGGAAAGCAAACTGCACTTCTGAAAACCTCTTAGAGTAAGAAAATTACTGGAGTAGATGTCAGAACACTTGAACCCTTGTTCTGTTCTGTCCTGGTAACTCACTAGCTGTGTGACCTTGGAGAAGGAGACCGCTTCCTGAGCCTCTGTGCTCTCCTCTGTAAATCAGGGTTGCAGTCCACCCCCTCTCTATATTGCAGGTTGTTGGGAAGATAAAATAAGAAAATGTGTACAAGTCATAGAAATATGAAGCATTGGGTTGGACAAAAAGTTTGTTTGGGTTTTTCTGTAACATCATCTTATAGCAAAATCCAAACAAACTTTTTGGCCAAGCTAGTACATAGGCAATATGGTATCCTGGGGCCATGTGGCAGAATGCCTCTCTGTACTTCCACCCCTTCTGCTTCCTTTTTGTAAAAATAAAATAGGCTGAGAGTCAGAGGAAAATGCCTGAGGGCACATTGTTTCTGAGCTTTACAGGGGAGCCAGTGGCAGCAGAAGCTAAGAAACCCACACAGAACTGGCTGGCTTCTTCCGGAGGCCTAGACTGAAGTCTATAGGTTTTACTGCTACCCAGGGAGTCTCATCCATGAGGGCCTTGGAGAAGGATGCATCTACTAATCTGGGACCTGTGAGCCTTAGAGGGATTCTCTGAACTTGTGACACTTGTAAGCCTAGAAAAGAAGAACCAGTGGGCTGGGCTGCTACTGGACCTCATGTGTGAAAGGATTAGCAAGTGCACTTGGATAGGTCAGCACTGCACTTCTCGTTAATGAGCAATTTGGAGGGTTCTCTAACCCTATACCCAGCCGTAATATCATATGCCACGGCTGGAAACAGCATCTATTTTCAGAGTTCCAAAGTCTCAGAGAGTATTTCTAGAGAATAAAACTTTCTGAACCTTGAGGAAAGTATTCAAGGACACAGTTTAACAAATTAGAATTTATTCACAACATGGATCTTAAGATAGGAATGTGCAAAGTACAGAAAGGCAAGACCAGTAATGGCTCCTGCTTTTCCATATTTATAATCAAAAGGTAAAAGGAAAACAGTGTAACAGAGAGCAAACATAAAATAGTCTGGACACAAACCATACATCAGTTATTAAAATAAACATAAATCAGCTGAATTCTTCTTTCAGAGTAGATGATCAGATTGAACTGATGATAAAATATGCATCATAAAGAGTTTATCAAATATATACCAGGGAATGAAATCAAAATGAAGCAAAGTTGAGACTATTAATGCCAGATAAAATGACATACAAGAGCAAAACATCAAACAGGTAAAAGAAGAATAAATGATGGTGAAAGTTTTATTCAACAAAGAAGATATAATAGTTGCAAAATTGTCTGCATTAAATATCTCATCTGCCATATACAAATAAAAAAATAAAATGGAAACAAAAGTACATTATAAGTTTAAGGAAACTTTGGAAAAGTACTAATACAGCTGTTGATAATTGATAAGTAGCTTTCTGAATTCCAAATAGCAAATAAACAATTTACTGAAGAATAGACTCATTAAACTCAACTAACTAGAAACATGCTACCAAATGGATAAGGCCTTTCTCTTTGTAAACTAGAAACAGAAAGTGTACATTCTTCCCTGTTTTGATGGAGCAACTAATAGTATTGATCATGTATTTAGCTACATTGAAAATCTTATTAAAATAATCCAAGGCGAGATTTTTATAGACCACATTCTCAGATTAGACTCAGTTAAGCTAGAAATCAGCAATAAAAAGGCCAGAAAGGACGTTAACTACATGAAAGCTCAAAGTATTCTTCTAAATAATTATTATATCCATGAGAAAATTCAGCTAAATTCACACAGTATTTAAAATACTAGGGAGAGAGTGAAATAAAAAGAACACTTAGTACAAAAATTATGGGATGTAGCTAAGAATATATTATGCAAAAATGTCTTTATTGTTTTATTATTTATAAAAGACTATAAAAAGCAAACTTCATTTTTCAAATGAAGATATTAGGACAAATATAATAAACCAAAAAAGAAAAAAAAAAAGGGGAAAGATGCAATTGTAAACTCTCAAAAAAAAGAATAGAATAGAAAAAGCACAGTAGGAAGGAAACATCAAACAAAAGCAATTTCACTGAAGAGATGAATGAGATTGAGTGACAAGCATGACTAGTGAAAAAAAGCAGAAATGTTCAGTGTGTTGCATGAAGAAGGAAAACTGCAGACCCATGAGAGACTTAAATTTTTATTAGAAAATCATATCTATAGATATAGTATAAAAATTTTATTACCTTGATAAGTATAATCAAGTAAAATGGACTCAACAAGAATTAAAATATCTGGTTAGGCAATAACCAGTAAGTTGATATTAAAATAATTACATATCTACCATTTAAAAAAATCACTAAGCCCAGATAGTTTCATAGTCAACTTTAATCTAACTTTTAAAAATATAGGAATTTCTCGGCAATTGAAGTGATTGGAGACGGTATGTAAATAACAGAAAGTTATACATTTGTTTTATTAAAATTATATAAACTCAATACAAAATCTGATAAGGCTTATATAAAAAATAAAGCTCTGAGTCAATTTTCTAAAGTGTCAGCCAAAAATTTCAGTCAAATAGAATAACAATGCCACACTCAAATGTGGCAATCAAAGAAATCTTATTCAAAGAATTTAAGGAAATTTCAAATTTTGAAATATATCAACCTACTTCCTTACCTCAGTAAATTAAAGAGAGGAAAAGCCATATGATTATACCAAAAGAAACTGAAGTACTTTATAAATCCAGCATTCATTCTCCATAAAAATTCTAGGTAAAATTTAAATAGAAGGAAGCAGGATAAAGATATACTTAATAAAAAACATGAAGATGAATGGTTGAAAATTTCCTGGCAGTCTGGTGGTTAGGACTCAGCATGGGACCCAGGTTCAATTCCTGGTCCAGGAATTAATAACCTACAAGCTGCGCAGTCTAGCCAAAAAAAGTGAAAAAAAGATAGTAAAACCCTGAAATGAATCCCATTAAAATATAGAAAAGTTATGGATAACTTCTATTACTATTACAACTGAACACTGTTTAGCAAGTGCTAATTGATGTAATGCTGCTGTTGCTAAGTCGTTTCAGTCGTGTCCGACTCTGTGCAACCCCATAGACATAAGCCCACTAGGCTCCACTCTCCTGGGATTCTCCAGGCAAGGATACTGGAGTGGGTTGCCATTTCCTTCTCCAGTGCATGAAAGTGAAAAGTGAAAGTGAAGTCGCTCAGTCGTGCTGGACTCTTAGCAACCCCATGGACTGGAGCCCACCAGGCTCCTCCGTCCATGGGATTTTCCAGGCAAGAGTACTGGAGTGGGGTGCCATTGCCTTCTCTGAATTGATGTAATAAAACTGGTAAATAAAATAATTAATTATTGTGTCCTTACAAAATTCAAGAGACTCCACTGAAACAACTATTAAATTCATTAAGAGAACATGAAAGTTGGGTGGGAGAGGGATTGGATAAATGTACAAAATCAACAAATAGCCTTTCTCCATATTGAAATATCAACTTATAAATTATTATTTGTAATAATGAAAAAATATATTCAGGAATAAATGAGAAAATACACATTAGAAATGAAGAAAACTATGAAATCTTTCAAAAATAAATGAGAAAACAATCATACTCCTGGGTCGGAGGATGCACTTCATAAAAATACTGATTCATTCCCCTTTAATGGATAAATTTAATGAAATTTCAATCTGAATTGAATCTGGTCAGAATAATTAAAATTCCATTGGAAAACGAAATGATTTTTAAAAAGCCAAGAAATTTTTGAAAAAGAGTAATAATTAAAATATATATGTATTAAATATACAAAAAGTTACTCTGTTAGTGTCTTACTGGTGCCATAACACATTACTGCACACTTGGTAGCTTCAGACGGCAGACATGTCTCCTGTCAGAGCTCTGAGTCTGAAGTCCTGGGGTCTCAGGGACCCTGCCCCGCGGCAGCTCCAGGGGAAGCCGTGCCTCGTCTCTCTCCGTGTCTGGTGGCCGCGGCATGCCCGCTCCTGACAGCGCCTCCCCTGTCTCTGTCTCCGCGGTCACGTGGCCTCCTCTTCTGCCTTCTAAGAACATCAGTGATGGCACTAGGGTTCATCCTGAGGATCCAAGGTGATTTCCTCCTCTCAGAATTCTTAGCTGAATTACACTAGTAAAGACCCCTTTCCCCAAAACAGGTAGAATTTACCAGTTTCAGGGATTAAGTCATGGCTATCTTTTGGAAGGTCATTTTCCAAGCTACCACATGCATTCAAATCAAAACCTGTGGCTGTGAGAAGAAGCAAACAGACCAGTGGACGGAATGGTCAAGAAGTAGAGCCACATACAAAGGGGAGGGATACATAGGGCAAAGGTGGGATATTTCACGTCACCAGGAAAATATGCTTTATTTGATGATTGGGTATCTACAGATGAAAATAAAACTAGATCCCTATTTCATTACCATATAAAAATAAGTCCCAACTATATCAAATTTGTGAATGGAGTGGTGGTAAAGGCTATCGTGTATTTTTATAGCTAACTTGAAAGTCAATTTACTAACAATTAAGAGATCTGAGAATGTGTGTGTCCACATTAGAGAATGGGGGAGGGAAGTTGGGGGGAGGGGCGGCACAGAGAATAAGGATCTACCCCAAACCAAAATTATTAGTTACTTCTATTCTCAACTGACATGATGAAGAGAAAACACTTTCTTTCAAAATAAGTATTTCTAAATTTATCATTTAACCTCCAATCTTTTCTAAAGTCTTGAACTTTTTTGTTTTTTGCTTTACATTTATGTTCCTAGTTTCTGGATTTATCTTGCTGAAAGAGGTATTTTTTGAGTTACGTCAGTAAGACTATTGTGGGAATTTCTAAAGTGTTTAGTTAGGTTAAGAGGCCTTTGAATTACAAAAATCACATTTTTGCAAACCGATATCCATCATCAGTTAGGACACATTCAAATCTAGGAGAGTATCACTTCCCACTTCCCTGGTGGTTCAGGGGATAAAGAATCTGCCTGCAATACAGGAGACTTTGGTTCGATCCCTGGGTCAGGAAGATCCCCTGGAGAAGGAAATGACAATCCACTCCAGTATGTTTGCCTGGGAAATGCCATGGCTAGCATAGCCTGGCAGGCTATGGTCCACGGGATTGGAAGAGATGGACACGACATAGTGACTAAACCACAACCTCCTGTTTTTTTTTTTGTTTTTTTTGTTTTTTTTTTTTTTTTAACAAGTGCCATCACTTTTGGCTCAGGTGGTAAAGAATCCACAGGAGACCTGGATTTGATCCCTGGGTCGGGAAGAGGCCTAGGAGAAGAGAATGGCTACCCACTCCAGTATTCTTGCCTGGAGAATCCCATGAACAGACAAGCCTGGCAGGCTACAGTCCATGGGGTTGCAAAGAGTTGGACATGACTGAGTGACTAATCACACATGCACTTGAATAATAAATTACCATCACTCTTAGAGAATAGGGGCTTCTCTGGTGGCTCAGATAGTAAAGAATCTGCCTGCAGTGCAGGAGACCCCAGTTTGATCCCTGAGTCCAGAAAATCCCCTGGAGAAAGGAATGGCAACCCACTACAGTATTCTTGCCTGGAAAATTCCATAGACAGAGTAGCCTGGCAGGCTACAGTCATGGAGTTGCAAAGAGTTGGATAGGACTGAAAATTAGAGAATGGAGTTAAAGAGTTGAGGAATTCTTTAGTTTACTCACTCTCATCTCAGAGAAGAAGGAACCAACGCCAAGTAATGATCCAATTGACCTTCCAGTGTCACATAGATCAGGCGGGATAACACCAACATCTCCAAACTCCCAGCCCAGTGTCCTCCAGGGCCTCCCACACCCGGCCCTGCCCAAAGACTGTGAGGATCAGATCAGATCAGATCAGATCAGCCGCTCAGTCATGTCAGACTCTTTGCAACCCCATGAATCGCAGCACGCCAGGCCTCCCTGTCCATCACCAACTCCCGGAGTTCACTGAGACTTACGTCCATGGAGTCAGTGATGCCATCCAGCCATCTCATCCTCTGTCGTCCCCTTTTCCTCCTGCCCCCAAGCCCTCCCAGCATCAGAGTCTTTTCCAATGAGTCAACTCTTCGCATGAGGTGGCCAAAGTACTGGAGTTTCAGCTTTTTGGGCTCCCGCAAATGGTCTATTGTCTCTACCTCTTGGGGCCTTGAATGGTTACTCTTTTCCTCTATGAAGGAGACTAGAAGTGCATTATCCACCTCCAACACCCTACTGTGATTCTTTTCAGTCTGAATTCCATGGACATCACAAAGAGTTCCAAATACTCCCAAATACTAATGAAAGGCCTTAGGTAGGAATCCACTGACTATGCTGATGGATGATCAAATGGGCACAGAGGCCTGATAGGCAGGCTAATGGGGACAGGAATGGGAGACTATATCCCGAGAGATGGAACAAATAACTCACCTCATACTGGCATGCCATATACCTGTTCCTAAGTAGGGTTACCACTGTGGGGACATTTTTCCTTGTACACATAGTAGAGGGAAAATAGTCTCCCTAATCTTTCTGAACTTAATATCAGATAACCAGACCATCCCCCACTGTAAGCAGATTGCCAGTAGAGAGGTCTCCCTTTCTGTGGACACTGAAGGCTAGGGTTGGGGTGCAAATCATGTGGGTTTTGCAGGAGGTACTCACAGGGTAGTGAAGTTGAGACAGTGAACAGAAAGAAGCATGGTGTGTGTTAATGACATGTGTTAAAGAGAAGAGGTGGCAAGAATACACAGAAGAACTGTACAAAAAAGATTTTCACGACCAAGATAATAACGATGGTATGATCACTCACCTAGAGCCAGACATCCTGGAATGTGAAATCAAGTGGGCCTTAGAAAGCATCACTATGAACAAAGCTAGTGGAGGTGATGGAATTTCAGTTGAGCTATTTGAAATCCTGAAAGATGATGCTGTGAAAGTGCTGCACTCAATATGCCAGCAAATTTGGAAAACTCAGCAGTGGTCACAGGACTGGAAAAGGTCAGTTTTCATTCCAATCCCAAAGAAAGGCAATTCCAAAGAATGCTCAAACTACCACCTGATTGCACTCATCTCACATGCTAGTAAAGTAATGCTCAAAATTCTCCAAGCCAGGCTTCAGCAATACATGAACCGAGAACTTCCAGATGTTCAAGCTGGTTTTAGATAAGGCAGAGGAACCAGAGATCAAATTGCCAACATCTGCTGGATCATGGAAAAAGCAAGAGAGTTCCAGAAAAACATCTATTTCTGCTTTATTGACTATGCCAAAACCTTTGAGTGTGTGGATCACAATAAACTGTGGAAAATTCTGAAAGAGATGGGAATACCAGACCACCTGACCTGCCTCTTGAGAAACCTATATGCAGGTCAGGAAGCAACAGTTAGAACTGGACATAGAACAACAGACTGGTTCCAAATAGGAAAAAGGAATACGTCCAGGCTGTATATTGTCATCCTGCTTATTTAACTTATATGCAGAATACATCATGAGAAACACTGGGCTGGATGAAGCACAAGCTTGAATCAAGATGTCCGGGAGAAACATCAATAACCTCAGATATGCAGATGACACCACCCTTATGGCAGAAAGTGAAGAGGAAATAAAAAGCCTCTTGATGAAAGTGAAAGTGGAGAGTGAAAAAGTTGGCTTAAAGCTCAACATGCAGAAAACGAAGATCATGGCATCTGGTCCCATCACTTCATGGGAAATAGATGGGGAAACAGTGGAAACTTTATTTTTTGGGGGCTCCAAAATCACTGCAGATGGTGACTGCAGCCATGAAATTAAAAGACGCTTATTCCTTGGAAGGAAAGTTACGACCAACCTAGATAGTATATTGAAAAGCAGAGACATTACTTTGCCAACAAAGGTCCGTCTAGTCAAGGCTATGGTTTTTCCAGTGGTCGTGTATGGATGCGAGAGTTGGACTGTGAAGAAAGCTGAGCGCCAAAGAATTGATGCTTTTGAACTGTGGTGTTGGAAAAGATTCTTGAGAGTCCCTTGGACTGCAAGGAGATCCAACCAGTTCATCCTAAACGAGATCAGCTGTGGGTGTTCTTTGGAAGGAATGATGCTAAAGCTGAAACTCCAGTACTTTGGCCACCTCATGCAAAGTGTTGACTCATTCGAAAAGACTCTAATGCTGGGAGTGATTGGGGGCTGGAGGAAAAGGGGACAACAGAGGATGAGATGGCTGGATGGCATCACCGACTTGATGGACATGAGTTTGGGTGAACTCCGGGAGTTGGTGATGGACAGGGCGGCCTGGTGTGCTGCAATTCATGGGGTCACAAAGAGTCGGACACGACTGAGCCAATGAACTGAACTGAAACGAAAGAGAGATTACGCCCAGGGCAATAGTAGCTCAATACCACTGGGGGCCTCTAGGGGCAGTGTAGAACCCAGTCCAAGAGTTGTCCTGACTACACTGCCAGAAGCAGGGGACCCACCAGTTCCCACCCCTCATCCGCTCATCGGCTGAGGCCAGCTTCAGGGGAATTGACTCCCCACTTCTTGTGACCACCCCTGTGTGGGGAGCAGAGAGTGAACCTTCAGCTGGCAGCTGCATGCAGCCAGCCACCTTTACTTGAGGACTAACGCATCTGCTACAATGACCTAGAAAGAGAGTTCACATCTTAATTTTCAACAACTTTATTTCATAAATAGGTTAGGGCTTCTAACTTGGCCTTATAAAGATAATTTAGTCTATATTCTTAGGGAAAGTGCAAACAGTAAATTCATTCACTAATGGGCATTTGAGTTTTCTGCTCTAATATAAAGGAAAATTATATTTTTAAATTAAGATTCTAAATCTTTTTTTGCTATTACCTGTATTGGGAGTGGCTGGGTCCTGACCTAGAAGCTAAAGATCCATGCAGTTCACTCCCATTGTGACATTTAAGCCCCTATAATCTCATTAACAGGCAATGAGGCTCCCACAAACATTCATTTTTTAAACTGTTGAGCAATTAGAGCTGACAGAGACATATACATTAAAATTTTCAGTGCATTTGCATTGGGACTGAAAACCACCATAGTTATCCTGCTCACAAAATCTGGCCAGGAGGTCAGACAAACTCCCTTGGGTATGTGCTTCTCTAGATTTTTCTCTCTTCCTTTGTCTGTGCTTCTTACCTTTCTAGGGGCTAGACCCAAGAATGGAGGCATTAAAATCAATCTAGTTTTACTTTGTGTCAGAATATTCCCTTACAATGACATACTTTTCTTTCTCTTTTTTTTAAAATTTGATGATTTTCTTCAAATCTAGACTTGCTCTTATATTATCAAGGCTGGCACATGCTTGTCACAATGCCATCTGAGGCTTGTCTTATTGCCAGGAGGTCTTAAATCCTAGTTTTCTGTCTTAGATGTAAGGGCGGAAATGTTATTTATGGGTAATTACAAAATCACCTTGCTCCATTTGATTTATTGGAGAAATTTCAATCAAGGTTTCATGCTCATCTCAAGCAGAAAACTATGCTGATAGTATTTAATGATTTTTAAATTCTGCCAACTCCAGATCTTTCTTGCTTTCAGATTTTAGATGGTGGATTTGGGGAATGTATCAAATGCACTCCATGCTATGGAGATATTTGGTAGGTCCAGAAACAAAGCCCCACCCTTCCTCTTCCCAGCAGTTGATTTGATTGGTTGTGTTTTCTGCCTGTGTGCTAGCTGGGAGGGGCCTGAGGTATCACCAAAGTTGGCCTGGCTCCTGATTATAGTATCTACTGCCAAGGTGTTGGGATGTGAATTTAACTAGAGGTGACAGGGGCAATCAAGGTCACTGAGTTAGTGATGAATTTAGTGTTTAACAAGGTAGACATTTATAGTGAGTATATATTCCATTTGTGTTATGTTTTCCAGATATGCCAAAATTATATTTTAATTAAATCTTTTTGATAATTAAGGCATAATTTCCACAGAGTGAAATGCATGGCTATTAAGTACATGGATGAGTGAGTGCATATACTCATGTAACATACACCCCAATCAAGATACTGAACATTTTCATCACCCCAGAAACTTCCTTGTAACTGTTTGCACTCAGCTCCCCCACCTTCAATCACACTTGAAGCTTCCTGTCAGTATAGGACAGTTTTGCTTGTTCTTGAATTTCATGTTAACTAGAATCATATAGCAGAAGGAAATGGCAACCCACTCCAGTATTCTTGCCTGGAGAATCCCATGGACAGAGGAGCCTGGTGGGCTGCTGCCCATGGGGTTGCACAGAGTCGGACACGGCTGAAGTGACTTAGCAGCAGCAGCAGCAGAATCATATAGGATGCACTTTTTGGTATCTAGTTTCTTTCATCTTGTGTTTGGTTTTTGAAATTCATCTTTGTAGTTGTATAAATCAAGTTTGTTTCTTTTTATTGCTGAATAGAGTTCTATTGTATGAATATACAATAAGGTCTTTCTCAAATCTCTTGTTGATGGATATTTGGATTATTTCCAATTTTTGGCTAGTATGAGTAAGGCTGCTATAAGTATTACTATACAAGACTTTTGTGGACATATGTTTTCATTACTATTTAATAAAACCTCAGAGTGAAATTGCTGGATCGTAGAAAAGGTCTATGTGTAAATTCACATCATTTTTATGATTTAGGACTTTTCCCTTAAGGTTCCATGAAGAAATGTAATAATAAAAGCACTCCTAAAATTTAGAGTGAATTTTACCTATATATAGTATCCCAGCCATTTCTGTCTCTGACCAACATGTTGTTCAGTAACCCGAGGTATATCTTGCTTTTTTGGCACGTGAGGATGTCACCCAGAGGCCATTTTAAGGAGTATATTCAGCCTGTGACTTCACCCCAGTAGGATTACACCCTTGGGCAAGACAGGAGCCCAGGACATCAATGAATCCTTATTGTGATGTCTCAATTGCATATTCAGCCTTTTCCCTGGAAGAGGCACTCTTGAGACTGGGTTCTGCATGAGCCAGAAAAAGTGATGATTGCTACGATGGCCCACAAAAGATGTATGTGAAGGGGTGCTGGTCAAAGACCTTGTAAATAGCAAAGGGGAATGTGAAGTCAAAGAATCTTTCGGAGGAGCAACTAAGGATGGAGTCAGGATTGCTTTAGAGACAAGGGTGATAGGATTTTAAAACTAGACATTGTTCATTATTTAATCTGTTGTGGTGCCCCTCCTCCCCTGTTTTCTCTGCAGCAATTTATCAGAGTTAAGCACATAATCTTCTTGATAGGGTGAGAGTAGGAGTCTTCTGGAGAAACCTTTTTTCATGCTGGGTGCTGGAAAGACATTCTATGGGGCAGAGTAGATTGTAACAGAAAGGGAACCAGCCTCTGTGACCTTAGGAATTTGAGGTCTGTAGGCTGATGGCACCCCACTCCAGCACTCTTGCCTGGAAAATCCCATGGATGGAGAAGCCTGGTAGGCTGCATGCAGTTCATGGGGTCGATAAGAGTCGGGCACGACAGAGCGACTTCACTTTCACTTTTCACTTTCATGCATTGGAGAAGGAAATGGCAACCCACTCCAGTGTTCTTGGCTGGAGAATCCCAGGGACAGGGGAGCCTGGTGGGCTTCCGTCTATGGGATCGCAGAGTTGGACACGACTGTAGTGACTTAGCAGAAGCAGCAGCAGCAGCAGGCTGATGGAAGGAGGTGTCCTTCAGTGCCTGGAGGCTCCAATACTGTTAAATTTTCATCCATTACTATGAATTGACCAACTTATAGCCTTGTGCTGGTCCAATGAATCTGTGCAGCTGTGTTCCGACTAAGGCATTATGTGACCTTGACAAATCCATGTGACATTGCGTTTTGGCAGATTTCCTTGGGCAGTTGTGCTGGGTGAGGGTAATACTGGAGTTTGTTGCTGCTATCCAGGCAAAGGTGACGTAATTCCTTAATTAAATGGTCGAATTTCATTTTAGGCTCCCTTTTAGCCTGTGAATTTCCTGCATAAAGATCACCTAATTTGATGATGTGGGAATTTTGTTTCTTGGCCCAAATCCTTGTTGGCAATTCAACATGATTAAAGTGTCTGGAGAGCATCTTCAAGTAGAGCACCTTTGGTGTCCCATTGTCATCTGGTACTTGAATAGATGTGTTTCTCTTGGCCCTCTTACTCAAACTTTTGATTGTTTATAAAACACTACCAGTTGAGAAGGTAGCCTCTTGGTGGAGATTTTGAGAGATTAATCCATGCTTTAGTTATTTGGAGGCTAGAGGGCTATGACTTTCTGCTTTCAGGATCATGGCAGGTTACCCAAGAACAGATCTCCATGTTCTGAGAAAGTATTAGATGTCAAGATGCCCTGAGACTTACCTGGTGGTCCAGTGGTTAAGGCTCTGCTCTTTCACTGCAGGGAGCATGGGTTCAAACCCTGGTCCAAGAACTAAGAGCCTGCATGCAATGTGGCAAGGCTAAAAAGAAAAAAAAGAGAAAGACTCTCCCTCCTCCACTGATGGGAATTGCAGTTTAAAAAAGTTTGATATTGGATTCTAAGTTTAGTTAACTATTTTTTTGTTTGTTTTTTTAACCAGGAACTGGACTGAATATATTTGCTCAATCTTTTGTCACCATATGTCCCCAGTCACCTGGTAAGAGTGGAAGCAGCAGGCAATTTAATCTGTTCACAGTATCATCTTGGGTCCCTTTGAATAAGAGCTTTCAGCAGCTCTGCTCCCTAATTGTGGAATTTACTACCAATTTCTAGTCACAGTGCCCTGACTGTCTCTGCTTAAATAAGCCAAGGCTTTCTGCATTCCTAGAAGCATCTGAAACCCTCCAGTGGTGGGAGTGGGGGTGGTGGTGAAAGGGCATCTGAAAGAGCTGGGGAGAAATGAATGTTTATTGTTCAGTGCTCAGGTTTTCCCCTGGAAAGAGAGATGCACAGATTCATACTCACATTATTCTTATTTCTGTTTCAGGAGACTGTGTAAGGAAAATAAGAGTAATGATAGTTAAATCAAGGAAAACAGTAGAGGGGAGGTGTGGAGAAGTGCAAGAGGCAAGAATGGAGAGGTGAGCAGAGCTTTTGGAAGAGCCAAGGAGGGAATGAATCAACCTCTTCTCTTATGTCCTTTCCTCACACTTCTTTGTAATTGCAGTGAATTTAGTGGCTTTCTTAAATCAGTGACATTCACATATATCATAGGCCTGTTCTTTTTGCTGAAATATTTATTTGCTTTGAGTTGGACTGTATGAAACATTAACCACAGACTTAGTAACGGACACTTAATGTTCTCTTGTTTTGCTGGAAGCCACTGCCCAAGGATTAAAGACCTCTGGGGTGGGTAGAGCCCCTTCTGATGCCTTGAACATTCCCAGAGATGCTGCAGCCAGACCCCAGACTCTGGCGGTGGCTGGCTCAAGTTCCCTTCGACAACTATCACACCCGTAAGCCTCTGAGATGTGCTCTGAGATCCAGCATTTTTCCTTTGTTTCTTCTTCATTTAATTTATTAACTGTAAGATTAAGAGAGCACACTTATAAAAATTCTGGTAAAAGCAAAGTGGTGGAAAGAGTGAGCAGATTTATAAATATGATTTCATCATAAGCTTCCCAGGGGAGTTGGAAATCCTTTGCTATTGCTCTATAAGGAGTCTATAGAAGGGCTCACGGGAAAGATGTCACATCAGAGGGTGCAAGAAATGGTGTGAATCCCAAGGCTCCTAATGACCTGTACTAGGGACATAAATGACATCGGACAAGTAAAGATTTCAGTTTTCAAATGGTTAAACACACACAGGCACACCATCTGGACCTCAATAAGATAAGTGCTGCCATCTTGGCAGAATGAGAAGAAATGTTACTCAGGAGGCCTAGCAGGGAGCTGGGACTCTGAGACTCTCACCCAGTTTTTAATGGAATCAGATTACTTATGAGACTTTGGGCATTAAAGGCAGCATCTCTTTTCACTGCTGAGCTTGGAGCCCTTTTGTCCCTGTTATGACATGTGAAGAAAATCTGCTACAGGGCTCTCCACTCTGCACAGGGAGCCACAGTGCATCCATGGTGATGGAGTTTCCTTATTTATAATCAGATTCAGGAACCAAAATTATGTTTTCTAAGAGAAAGCAGTGTCCTTTATGCTGGGAAAATGTAACCATCTGCCTCTGTTATGAGTCAGTGTCCTTTCGAAGGAGAGCTGTTCCAGGTGAGGTGGGCAAGGGTCTGAGAACTGGACAGACTTGAAGGATAGGCTGGTCACAGGGGTCATAAAGGTTCCTGTCAGAGGAAGCAGTGAACTGAGTCAAAGCCAGGTAGGACCAGAGGCTGGGAGGAGGGCGGGGATCCCCAGCATCTCTGGTCTGGGCTGGAGGTAGAACTTGAGTTCCTGAGTTAGATGATAACTTCAAGGAGAATGGATGCTTTTACTGTTTTACTCCCTGACACCACCGCCAAGCTTAGCCCACAGTCCAGCCCATAGTGGATGCTCAGTATATATTTACTGGGAGGATGAATGAGTAAATGGATGAGGTTCTGCAGGAACTGAACAATAAATTAGGATATGTTTGTGGGTGGGGGGCAGGGAATAAGACAATGATACTACTAGTCAAGCAGGGACATTGTATCCCTTCTGGTTCCAGGCATAAGAAAGGAGGTTTTTGGAAGCAGACATGAGTTCTAATCTAATGGGTTGCAATTCTGGGTATTTATCCAGAAGAATTGAAATCAGGATCTCAAAGAGATATCTGCACCTCTATGTTCACTGAAACTTAATTTCTAACAGCCAAGATGTGGAAACAACCTAGATGTCCATCAGCAGATGAATGGGTCAAGGAAGTGTGGTACATACAACAGTGGAATATTATTCAGCCTGGAAAAGGGAAATCCTGCTATATGCAAAAAATTCATGGATGAACCTGGAGAACGTTATGCTAAATGAGAGAAGCCAAACACATAAAAGCAAATACTGTATGATCTCACTTACAGTAGGAGTCTAAAATAGTCAACAGAGAAGGCAATGGCACCCCACTCCAGTACTCTTGCCTGGAAAATAGTCAAAGGCATAGAACCAGAGAGTAACACAGTGGTTGCTAGGGACTGGCATGGGGAATGAGAAGTTGCTGTTCAAAGGATATAAAATTTCAATGATAAAAGATGAATAAGTTCTATGTGTCAATAGTTCACAATACTCTATTGTGCACATCAAATTTTATTAAGAGGATAGGTCTCTTGTGAAGTGTTCTTACAATAATAATAATAAAGAATTTGCTGCAAGGATGGTTTGATATTAAACGGTCCATCTTCAGGCCCATGGACTTTACTTTCCTGCTGGGCAGACAGAGGGCAGTGATCTGGGACTGGTTTGGAGGTAGTCATGAAAGGTCTTAGCTACGTAGATCTGAAAGGTATAGAAGCCACTTTCCTTGATTCAACTGACTCTGGAAAACTCCCATTTCAGGGCCATGTTTAAGGGTGCAGACAGAAAAGGAGCGCTGGTGTGGAAGTTTGTGCCTCCAAATCTTAGGTGGTATGTGCATGCATGCGTGTGTGTGCGTGTGTTGCCTTTAAAAGAGAATTTGAGGTTGAGTACACAAAAGGAGGTATCAGAGAAACACTTACACCCGGAGATACACAGAGATATCAAGAGAGAGCGTGAAACAGAGATACTGAGATATATGGACACAGAAAGGGAGCAAGAGAAACAAAGGTAATAGAAAGAGTCACCAGTAGGCCTGTTGGAATTTCTTTCCCCCCATTATTTACAACAGTTGGCATGATTGAAGATGACATGGTTCTTATCATTAATGAAAAGTCTTTAGGTCTGTTTTCTGTTAGATCTTAGAAGGTTTAGAAAAGTTAAGGTTAAAAAAGAAGACCATCATCTTCAAAATAGAGAAGAGGAACTCTAAGAAAGAGAGTCGTGTCATTATGAAATAATAAAATTATTTAAGTTCAAAAACACAGAAAATGCACCGTGATGGAGCCCAGTTCCCCAGGATCCCAGTTCCCCACCTGCTGGGTGCAGGTGATGGGACTCACCAGCAAGCCATCGTGTGGGGTGTTTTGGTTGTGAGCTCTCCCCTGAGAGCCCCTCCTATGTCTGTATCCACGTAGATGCCTGGCAGTGTGGTGACTAAAAAATATTTATGGATCAAAACATTAATGAGCAGTGCTCTTTTCTTTGCTCTTACTCACATTCAGGTGAACTCCAGGCCAGTTTTCCTCTTGGCATCTCTGCCCCACCTCGTGTGTAAACAGAAATAATTATAAATTATACTGCAGGTTAGTCAATAGGAAGTCTTCCAAACCCGGGCTCTAATTCTTCACAGGTGATAGTTCATTTCACACGGCCCTGCCAGACAGGAATAACTTATTTTAATTGGCCATCACTTGTGAACTGCAGTGTGGTCTACTTTCGAAATGACATAGCCACTTTATTGTGACTATATTTCTCTGACTCACAGTGCTCTAACTGAAGGGAGTGGGTCAGTGTTTCATCAATCATAAAAGTAGAAAAGTAAAGTGGATTTCTTTCCCCAGCCCTTTCTAGCTCTCTACACAATACTCCCAGAGAATAGGTCATCACATTCAATGTCCATCCAGCTATTTTTGTAATCCCCCCAATGGAGATAGCTTAGGAGGAAAAAGCCAGAGAGACAATGATTAGCAAAGGGAAGAAGGTGAGTTCTTTTCCAAGTTTCTTTGGCCTTTTGTTAACTGCAATGGCTCAATCAAGATTCTCATAGAGTCTTGGTTCTTTATCAGAGAACATTTTGTTTTGGGGGGCTAGGATGATCATTTACCTAATGGCATTCAGACTCCTAGACCCTTCAGATGCCAGGAAGGTAGCAAAGATATGACCAAGTGTGGGCAGATGGAGCATGGGAGCGGGAAGTCCGTGTGTTCCCACTGGAAGCCTCTGTAACCACATCACCCTGTGGACAGGAGACCTTGCCCTGAACCCCAGTGTCATTCTTTCTCTCCTTTAACCAAAGTCCTTTGGTTGGGAGGGGGTGGAAGGCACTCCCACCCTGCTGTTAAGAATTGCTACCTTAATAAAGACAACCTGGATGGTCAGGTGAATCCAAGTAGAGGCAGTGGAATCATGGGAATTCCTCCCACGATCACTCTGGATGCCCCCAAGATGGGTGAGGTCTTCCCTCTGGGGTTCCTATGCTACCCTTTTCCTGGGTCTCTTTGCAAATAGCTCTGTGCCACACCTTCTCTCCATAGAAAGCAGCCAAATTCTCTTCTTGGACAACATGGTTTCCAAGAAGGAGGAGTATAATTGTAAAGGAGATGTAGATATGTTTGTGGGTATAGATGTGTGTGGTTCTATCCTATCCAGAATATAAGTTATGAATATTTCGAAGATAAAATTTTAAATAATGCCCAAGAACCATTAAGGATCTAACACATAATGTAGTTGAGTAAGTGTATCTGGAGGTCCTAAGTCACTTCTCAGAGGCACCTGGTCTCCTCTTCCCTTTCCTGCAGCTTTTCTGAGCGATCGAAACCTCCACTCCTTCCCTAGCCAACCCACAGTTCTCACTACCTTAGCTGATACATTAGGGAATAAATGGAGGCTCTCATGTAAGTCTAAGGTTAGTGCCAAAATTGGTTGTATTTTGAGGCACCTTTTCATATATTTGCATAAAACAGACTCCTGTATGTGTATGTACATGTACATCATTACACATGTATGCATTTTGTGGCTGTAGATAAACAGTATAGCTGTCATTTATAAATGTCCACGAATAATCATTCTTATGTAAAACTGATATACTTTTATTTGACGTACTTTAGCAGGCAAATTTTCTTACATATTATCATAAGACTTGTAAATATTGCCTGATGTAATTCAGTGATGTATTTCAAGTATGTTTGCTTCTTCCATATTCCTCCTAATAAATGTTACAGTTTGGTAATGAATAATTGATTCATTGAAGCATATGGGGTGGGGGCTTCTTCATTCTAGTTTTATAAAAAGTTGTTTGGGCTATTTGCCCAAGTCTCACAGATCTAGAACTGCTGGTTTAGTATTTTGGAATCATTGCTTTGGTGGCTTTCCCTGCTAATATACCTCTGGGTGATGTCTGTAAATAAAATAACTCTGAGTCACTTTTGTAACGTCTGTCTTTCAGGGTTTGAATTTAGCTTTTAAATGCTGCTCTGTGAGCATACCTTTAAAAAATGAGTTGCCCATAGACAGACATAGTACAAAGACAGAATTACCCAGTAAGAAATGCCAGGAGACATCTCTGAGCAGTTATGGAGATGAAGATGTCTGGAAAGTTTATTGCCCTTAATTTGATGGCATTTCCTCCCCTGCCCCTTCCCTCATCTGTAGGTGTTAGATCTTTAAGGGAGCTTGACATTTAGCTTGGAAATGAATATACTTTTTTGGGTTCTTCTTAACAACCAGGGTAAGTTTTCATAGGTAATTTAGCAAATGTCAAACTTTTCTAATAATGTAGGTTTGATTTATACAGCTAAGCTTGTTAATCTCACTACCTAAAGGCCTCAGAGCTTGGGCAGCTTTCAAACCAAGTTTCAGCACTGGCCTCAGATGCCCACAGCCTCCTAAAGAGACATGTGTCTTTCTCCATTTTAGCAGTTCAGCTGCTGCCTCTTTCTTGCCTACTCTGATTTTTAATTCCATTAGTCAAGATGCCAGTAGTTACAACTGCTTCTTTTTCTTCCTGATTCCTCCTTAACACAAGAGAACACATTAAAAAAAAAAAAAAAAATCACTTCTCTTGATAATCACACAATTTCCTGTCTTTCAATGATGAGACCAGGTGAACAATTTTGGTTTGTGACCAATCAGTCAAGACTTACTTGTTGAATGACATTGCATGCAGCATCCTCTATACACACAATTCTCATTTGCTTACTGAGCATCCTTTTCCATTTTTTCCGGTAACCCTTCTTTGTTCGTGTTTCATGTAACTTGGTTCATGTCAGCGTCCTCCCCAGGTGAAAGTGATTCTGCCCTCCCTTCCTTGTCAAGTGAGCCTGCCTGGCCTATTGGAACCGAACCTCCCCCTGCCCCTGTGATTGGCGGAAGATTGGCACGTGGTCTGATGAAAACCAACCGGAGCTGAGAATGACCTGAGTAAGAACCTCTTTTCCCACCTGGGCTGCTGAAGAAAGAATTGGTAAGCCCGAAACTGCACGTGTCCATCTGTGGACTGAGAATGAAGCTCCCTCAGGGGAAATCGGAGTCAGGAGATGGAGAGAGAGGCACACTTTGAGCCCTTGGATTGCTGCACCTCAAGGCAGAGTCCGCTTTTAGCCGGTTCTTCACTTTCTTTAAACCATTTTGAGTTGATTTATTTGTTGTTTACTACTGAATGAGACATGAGACATGTCCCTCTCCTGCAAGAGCTGGTGTGGGAGCTAACACTGCCAGGCTAGGTTTGACATGTGGGGAAGGAGACCTCCCTGTGAGGGAGGAGGGTTGGTGAAGGCTTCACATTTAGGATTCAGCCCTTTAGCCAGACCTTGAAGGGTGGGGAGGATTTGGAGTGCCAGAAAGGGTCCTGGTTGAGTATATTTTCTTTCGTCAACTGCACATCCGTCATCTCTGCTGAATGTCTTCTCTCTCCATAGATACTGTACACAAATGTGTTTTATTTACTTATTTTTGGCTGTGCTGGTCTTTGTTGCCACACATGGGCAGTTCCTCTCTGTTGCCTTTTGCCTGCTTCTCATTGCTGTGACTTCTCTTGTCTTGAAGCACGGACTTAGGGCACACGGGCTTCAGTGGCTGAGGCACTCCAGCTTAGTTGCTCCATGGCGTGTAGGACCTTCCTAGATCCGGGACCAAGCCCATGTCCCCTGCATTGGCTGGACCACTGGACCTCAGGGAAATTCCCACTGATCCGTTAATGTTCCTTTTCCTGAGGATTCTGTGCTTGGATGACTTTTCATCATGCTTGGTAGCTCTCAGTTCAATCAACGCTCAGAGTTTTTGATTACCATCTTTGTACGCAGATGATTCCCAAATGCATTTCTCCAACCAAGATGTGAGTTTTGAATTCTAGCCCACATTTACAACTGGCAACAATTTTCACCTTTTAAGTCCTAGAGGATGCTCATACTTAACATATTGAACTTAAACTCATCACCTTCCTCATTCCCACCTTTTTCCTTTTTTCCAGGTTTTAATCCTAATTTTGGCTAATGTGACGCATCATGACAATAAACCCTGAGTTCAACCCAGACTCCCCCCTCTCTAAACTTAAAATAATCAAAAATTTCTTCTATTCACTCAATATCTTAGAACGTTATACCCCTGCCTTTAGTCAAGTATCTATGCAGATTTTTGCAAGAGTTTTAGATGGGTTACCTTATAACATTTGCCTTTAATGTCAGAAAGATTTGTTTTTCCGAATCTCTTTTTATCATGTACTCAGTCATGTCCGACTCCTTGTGATCCCAGGTACCGTAGCCTGCTAGGCTCCTCTGCCCATGGGGATTTTTCAGGAAAGAATACTGGAGTGGGTTGCCATTGCCTCTCCAGGGGCTCTTCCTGACCCAGGAATCAAAAATCAAATCAGAGTCTCCTGAAATGCTCATGGATTCTTTACCGCTGAGCCATTGGGGAAATCTCCACCCCTCCCCCACCTCCCCACCCCCCCCACCCCCCGGCTAGTTTAAAAATCTTCTTAGACCTGTATCTTGAATTCCCTTTTGCCTGACAAGATTATATTCATGGTCTGGCCACTGAATTCCTTTTCTTGCATTGTCTTTCACAAATACCAATGTATTCCCAGCTATATCAAACTAATTGTAGTTTTGAAAGAGTCAACTCCTAGGCAGATTGATAAGAAGTCCAGGGTCCCCAAGGAAGGTCTGGGGCTTTCGAAGCAGAGATAGGGGTCTAGAATTCTCAAGGAGGAGGAAAGGACAAATATCTTTTTTTCTCTACATTCCTTAGTCTTAGTCACATAAAACGTTTCTTTGTTTAAGCCTGGAATTGATGATCACATAACAAACAACTCATTTTAGACTCTGTACTAAGGATTATATAACAATGTATCCAGTTTGAGGATGGGTTTCTCCTTCCTGAAAACCTTCTGGCTAATCCTGTTATCTTAAAATGTAAATTATGACAGTGGGTCTAGTAAGATCTTTACAACCTTGAGACATTCTTTTGACTTATTGTAGTGACTAATTTAAAAAGTATCTAACTCCCTTGCTAACACTAGCAAGAGGGGCACTCTCCATCCCCCTCCTGATGTCTGAGTCAGAAGCTTTCTCTGTCCGTTTTCACTTTAATAAAACTCCGCTACACAAAAGCTCTTGAGCGATCAAGGCTGGTCCCTGGTACCGAAGCTCTATCTTCTTCAGAGATCAAGAATCCAGCACCATTCACTGTAAACTATCAATTTCCTAAACACAGTGTGTTCTCTGCACAATTGGTAAATTGGCAAATGATTTTTCTGGCTTAGATGGGCAGCAAGATCATGCACCTGTACTCTTGTTGGTAAATCGAGGCTATAAAGCAAAGTCAAGCACACTCAGCACTCAGGACAGACAGATTAGCCATCTTCTCCAAGATGGATGGAGATTCATCTTGTGGGCTACACGGTCTTCACCAAGGGGCAACTCAGCAGAAGACAGTCATGTATGGATACGGGGGATCTCAAGGTAGACCTTCAGGAGGATTCACGACTAGTTCTTCCTCTTAGTTGGATATATGTCAGGAATCATCTCACCTGGGCCAGGTGCCCCAAGTACATCTTAGGGTTACACTGTATCTTGTAAAACAATCAGATGTGAACACAAAATCACTCTCATGAATAGGTTAATGCTGCCTTGCTCAAAATCATTCCTGAACTTGGGTTGACTGTCCAGTCACCTCTGGGGCGGTGTCAGTCAGTCTTTAGACCAGCTATAGAGATCCCACTGCAAAGCACAGTGGTCCCCATCTTTGGGCCTTTGAATGTTCCCTATGTCTGATCTGCTCTTTTTCTCCTTCTTTACCTGGAAACTGCTACTCACCTGTTAAAACTCAGTAGGGATGCCACTGTTAGGGCCCACATGGGGTCTCACTGATAAGATGTCCGCCTTGCAAATGAAGAATAAAATCACAGTGATCTGTGAGACTGAGCAAACTGCCCAAGGGGCATCCTGTTACCTCACTGGCACTTACCTTCTCAACTGAAGACCACCAGATTCCAGATCTCCAGCAAAGTGACCACCCCTTCAGAGAGTTTTTCATTGGTGGGGAATAAGAAGGACTCCATCAGAAAGGGAGGGCGCTGGTTCTCCGTAAGGGCCAGTCACCCTCTCTTTTCCCTCTAATAAACTTCCTTCTCTTGCCTGACTGCCCAGCTCGCCCTCTTTTTCTCTGCACTTGCCGTACAGTCACCACCTTTGTAAAGATGCCCCCGTCCTTTCAGTGTAATTAGAGAACCAGCTTTTATGTTCTTGACGAATGTTGTCCACCCCCTCTTCTAGAGCTCACTGCGTCCCTGCGATCGTCTCCCCCACCACGTTCTGTTTATCTTGGCGTCCTTGGGAGATACGTAATGTCTGGCATGTAGCAGGTGCCCATAAAGAGTTTTTGAACAAATGATCACATGAGGTGAAGGATGGAATGAGCAAGAGTAACAAATGCAGAGAGTCAAATACACACAGCTTGCTTGCGAGATCTTGTTGGGGAGATGGTGGAGAGTACGTTGCATACATAGATCGAAGAAGTCAGCTTTATTCTTGTAGTTAAATTTCTCTAAATGTACAACACTGTGAATTTGATAGGACAGAATAGCAATTATTTAAACAAGTGTGTGAATAGGTTCCCATTAAAAATGGTGTTGTAGAAATGTATTTGTTGATAGACATGGTCAACCTCAATTACAAGTATTGATATAGGACAAAATCTCACAGGGTTGATTCTGGGAATGAACTAGCTGTATTTGTCAGCATAGCTGTAACAAATACCTCTCAAATCCAATGTCTTGACCCAATAAAAGTTTAAGTGTTGTTCATGCTTAATGAAATGAGGATATTCTTGGTTGAGTGGCTTTGCTCTAGGCAGTGAACTAGGGACCAAATTGTTTCTATCTTGTGACTGTACCACCTCGTAGCTTCAAGATTGCTAACAGCAGGCAGAGGCCAGAGGGCAGGATAGTCCCCACAGGAACCTTTCCTTCTGTCTCCTTTTCTGGGGTGTGGCTGATTAGGATTACGAACCAAAACTCAGTTTCTTGGCCCTTCTGAAGTTCTAGGGGGCTAA
Organism: Bubalus kerabau; assembly: GCF_029407905.1. Classification (NCBI taxonomy): domain Eukaryota; kingdom Metazoa; phylum Chordata; class Mammalia; order Artiodactyla; family Bovidae; genus Bubalus; species Bubalus kerabau. Next base: position 5,991,167 of record NC_073636.1, read on the forward strand.
GAAATGCGGCCTTCCTTTATGGCTAAGAGGGAAATGATGTGTTTTCATAACCACAGAACATTGTTCTTTCTGCCCTGGAAAAAGAATATGCATTTAAAATAAGCTATAGCTTAATGGAAATAATATTCACAGCTTTACGTCTGCCTTAAAAAGACCTGTAAAAAATTACAAAAGGCATGTGGCATTATTTTTCAACTGTGGAAATAGTTGCTTTGCACTCATTCAAGTGGACAGGATCATTTAGCAGCAGTGATTCTATCAGCATCACCACCACCACCATCATCATCATTATCACATCTTCATTGAAAGCTAATATGATGGATAGGTCACTACACTGGGTAATGGAGTTCTGAGGAGGTATAAAGGCCTTGAGGATCTTATAATCAAGTTGAGAAGTCAGCGTAACTACATCTATAAGGTAAATCATACTGCAAGACTGCATGTGCTTAGCGCTAAATGAATGGCAGTTGTATTTTGGAGAAATGGGCCTCCTTGAGATAGAGGCAATGGAAGCTAAGAAATACACGTGTAGAGCATTGTGGGCTGTAAAAAACCACAAAGATCTTTAGGGATGTGGGCCACCTCCTTCATTTAATAGGTGAGAGCATCAAGTCTTCTTTAAAGATGCCCCGCTTTCAGATCTTATAGAATCCTAACCCCACTCTTATCTAAGATCCTCTCTCTCCTTGAGTCTGGGCTGGCCCACTGACCTGGTTTTGGCCCAGAGAAAGTGGCAGATGTCACAATGAGCCAGCGGCAGGGCTAAACCTGGCAGCTTCTGCTTTGGTTTTCTTAGAACACATAGTCTGGGGGAAGCCTCCACCATGTACGTGAGCAAAGCCCCTGAGATGCCCATGCTGTGAGGAAGCCCAGGCTAGCCAGGCAGGGAGGCCGTATGGAGAGAGAGGTACCCAGTCAGCCCTTAGCCAGCCTGGTTTACATGCCAGGTTCATGAGCCAAGCAGCCCCAGCCACACAGATGACTTCCACCCACCCGCCACTAAACACCAACCGCACAAGAGACCCCAGGTAAAAATTTGGCAGTAAGTCCGGCCAATTCATGGGCTTCCCTCGTAGCTCCGATGGTAAAGAATCCACCTGCAATGCAGGAGATGTGGGTTTGATCTCTGGATAGGGAAGATCCCCTAGAGAAAGGAAGGACTATCCACTCTAGTATTCTTGCCTGGAGAATTTCATGGACAGAGGAGGCTGGCGGACTGCTGTTGATGGGGTCACAAAGAGTCGGGCACAAATGAGAGACTGGCACTTCCACTTTCCAGCCAACTCATAGAATCATTGTTGCTTTGAGCCTCTAGGTTTTGGAGTGGTGAGTCACACTGCCATTGACAATCAGAACAGCGAGGAAACTGGGATCACAGAGGCTGAGTGAGCTCCCCAAGGGTGAGCACAGTGTGGGACAGAGGCCGGAGGATGGCCATGTTCCTCGACTGACTCACAGTCTAGTGGGTCTGGGACCAGGGCTTGACGGATGGTAGTTTGGGAAACTTGCTAAGGCTTAGATTCTGGCGCTTCACCCTCCAGTGTTCTGATTCAGTAGGGCTGAGAGTTTGCTTTCTAATGAGCTCCCAGGTGATGTTGATGCTACTGATCAGGATGCCACTGTCAGTAGCCCTGCCGTTGACCCGGCCAGAGCTGATCCCAGCACACGACTGGCAAACAGCATCTGCTTCTTTCTCACAGAGCTGCTTCACAATTGTCTGCTTGCTGCATTTCCAGGTAAATAATTGGAAAGTGCAAAGTGCCAGGCCCTGTCCAGGAAGGGCCTGATAGCAGCTGAGCTGGATTTTAGCTTTTCCAGCTGTAGGTTGAAGAAGCCCATATGGTCTGTGAGAGGAGCCCCAGTTTTTTGTGCTCTGCTTTCTCTCACTATGATACCCACGTCTCATAACCTTGTTACCCGAAGCAATTAGGGGCATCATCCAGATTTTCAGATCCATTTCCCATGGAGATACATGTTAGGCATCTCCCACAGTGAATTTAATTAGCAGAAACTCAGTTCAGCCAGCGACCTGCAGTGCAGATAACAGTCATGGCTGCCCGACAATCGCAGCTCCCTTTTCTTGAAAAATGACAAGTTTCCTAAAAGGTGGTGATGAGTCCCAGCCAGACGTCAGGTGGGGCTCTGTGCAGTCTGATTTCCTGTAACCAAGCAACTCACACATCCTGCTTCTATTCAATTTAAAGGACTCACCTAGACAGAGATGCCAGTGAAAGGGAATAATATATTGCAAACGATGGTGTTTCCTTAGCCGACCTGGGCTGAGGTTGGTGGACCTCTGCAGGTGTTTTGGATGTGATACACTGATCATATTTACTTCTGGACTTGTTAGTGGGGATTATCTAATGAGTATTTATATCTTACCTTAGTGATGGGTACACTGTGAATTTGCTTTAGCTATCTGCACAGAAAGTCAGAGGATTCTAGTCTTCTTTCCTCGTGTGTTGGAGATGAAAAGTGACCTTGTTAGGCATGAATGAAAGTCATGGGCAAACATTTGTAAGGCATCAGTGGGGGAATAAACCCCTCCTATGCAGAATATTCATGCCATTACAATACCTATTAGGTATGATGTGAAAAATTGATTGAATACGCTCCTTGTACTAGAATCCTATATGAGGATTAATGAATATATTAAGTACCAGATGGTGTAATTTGGCATTGACTAAAGTTACTGGTAAACTGAGAATTTTTAATGTCCCCAGTATTTCTGGTTTGGACTAATTGATTAATGATTAAAATTTAGCCAGGTTTTTGAACTAATGGGGCCCTGTGACTTAGGGTGGGTGTTCATGGCAGTGTGTAACTCCATCATGAGTTAGCTACAGAGGATTAGTTGTGGAAGGGGAGCTCTTGGCTCAGTTGGTGAGTGCCTCATTTTCAATTGTGTTACCAATTCACACTACCATAAGCAGCCATAGTTGAAGACATCATGCATTTCTCTTCATCATTTCCAAAGTGGAACAGTATTAAAACAAAAACAAAACAAAAAACAAAAACACCTCGGTCCATCTCACACATCTTAAAAATCACAACTATTTATTTTTATTTGCATTTATTTAATCACTGATGAAATATATATATTTTTCTTCTTATGTTTATGGGGTACCCACTTCTTTCTCTCTTTTTAAGAATATTAAGTTTTTTTAATCCATTGGTATCTTTGTCATTCTTTCTCATTGATCAGAAAGATTTTATACAAGCGTATTGAGCCTTGAACCATGTCAATGGACATGGGCATTGAGGGAACTCAAGACTGCGCACAAACCGTGTGGCCAGACAAGTCAGTTGTGTGATGGGGTGATGGGTTTCTGTGAACCCCAACTAGGGGTTCACCCACAGAGCAAGGGAAGAATACTTGTAAAGGTGGGGCTAGCAGGTAGCTGTCTAAAGAAGCAGAAGTTTGGGGTAATGTATTACTTTAATTTACATGTACTTTATAGTCTGCGCACTTGAGAATTATTTGGAAGAGGTTTAATTTTACTAGCTGCTGAAAGCAGGAAGGTCACTAGCAACAGCAGAGAGAGCTAAGCATTTTGTTAATGCCCAGGGGCCGGGGCTATTGCAACAATGCAAGGCCAGGCTACCTGCTGGGGGAGACCATCCACGCGCTGTTTTCTGCCTTTGAGGGTTATTTGTTTTACTGCGCCAATATGTTTTTTCTAGTTAACATTTTCTGTAGAGTTATGTTTTTGCCTTAGTTTGAAAGGCTTGTAAATACAGCTTGAAGGTGCTATGCAAGGACAAGGTATTGCCAAATTCATCCTGGTGGATTAAACGTGCTACATTCACTTCTTCTCCCCTGAAACCCAAGCATACTGACCTTGTACATCTTTTGAAATATGGCAAAACTGAACTTAAAATCTGGACTTTTTCAAGTGAGTGGATCCTCATTTTGAGTAGTCCCCAAAGAACTCCTAAAATAGCCAGAAAATCTAATTTTGCTGTATCACAACCTACCTAACTTTGCCATATTTATTATGTTTGGAGTGACTTGAATGTTTAACCATTTTAATCAGTGGAAAAACTATATTTGGTTGAAAATTTAGTTTGTGATTACTGGGAAATTTGATTTATCTGTTTTAAACAACCATCTGGAGTAAGTTTATTTGTAATACGTGTCATGCATATATTTATGCTGCAAGATCAAAATCTTTAAATTGCATCCTTTTGAAATTATATATATTATATAATGACAATTGCCAACACCACAATGAAGTGATTACATGGCTTTCAAAAATGGAAACCTCATGCAGCAAAAAGATTACCATGTATAACGAACAAGTTCATTTACCAGAAATTAAGTGTGTGGTAAATGATGAGATGTGTACACTGTGAGCTGAGATGAATCTTCTATCATTAGAAATACAATGACAGTGTATTGAAATTTCCAAAGTCTAACAAAAGCAAATAGATATACTATTATCCAGCTGAAAACAGATTTAATTCATTTGTGAAAATTTTCCTTAATTATGCCATAAATATATTAAGTCATTTACAGTTAATAAAGACAGCCTGCCACCTGGGAAGCCCCTGCAAAATACTGAAATGTGTATGTACATATGTGTATTTTTTTTTTTCAGCCAGAGAGCAGTGCTCATCTGGGTCTGCTCTGTGTACAATTTGAAGTCGTCCCAGGTAGCTTTCTGTATCTACACTCATCCCTTTACTCCACACCCTCCGTATCTTGCTGACAGCAACATTGCCTAGCCTGATGCCTTACACTTTCCCTATCAAAATAATTTCACAGGGAAAGATCTGAGGAACACAAGTCATACAAAAGAATGAGCTAATGGATACTAATTCTTCATGCATATGGCATGGCAGACCCTTCCTGTCACTGGAGTCATGACAATTTGGGTTGAAATTCCAAAACTGTCGCTTTCCACTTGACCTTAATTACTTAACCTCTTTTGAGTTTTCCTTTATGAAATAGGCTATCCATAACATTCTCATAAGGTTTTGGTGAGGATTAAGTGGTATATTTCATATAATGCTATTAATAGAGTGTGTTGCTCATGATGGGTTAATATGTTACTTCCTTCTACTATTAGTTCCTTTCTTTTGCTAATTGCAACGTGATCTTCTTGGTAATTAGCTTCTCACATCTTATTTCCTGGTGTGTCAGATAGGACAGTTCAGCTATAAGTAACATAACAGCCACCTAAAAGTAATTTGAACAATGTTTATTATTTCACATAGCAACAAGCATAACAAAAGGGGTTCAAGGGTTGGAACAGTGGCTCAGTGTTTGCATCAAGGATCTCTCTTTCTGCTTCCCACTTTCATCATATTAGATTGGTTCATTAGCTCTCCTCATGGTTGCAAGATGGCTGCTACTGTTCTAGGTATCACATGTAGCCATGACCATATCCAACTGAAGAAAAATCCTTGCAGCTCTTTTTATTGAGGTGAAAAAGTCTTCACTATTTCTAATCCCTCTCTCAGATTTTCTTCCTTTGCATTATGTCAGAATTCCCTTGCCCAAGGTATTTGCAGGGGAGATTGGGGGGTTATATTCTTTGTAGATGAAGATGGAGAAGCTCAATAGAGTCAGCAAAAATAAGACCAGGAGCTAACTGTGGCTCAGATCATCAACTCTTTATTGCCAAATTCAGACTTAAATTGAAGAAAGTAGGGAAAAACCACTAGACCATTCAGGCATGACCTAAATCAAATCCCTTACGATTATACAGTGGAAGTAACAAATAGATTCAAGGGATTAGATCTGACAGATAGAGTGCCTAAGGAACTATGGACAGAGGTTTGTAACATCTTATAGGAGGCTGTGATCAGAACCATCCCCAAGAAAAAGAAATGCAAAAAGGCAAAATGGTTGTCTGAAGAGGCCTTACAAATAGCTGAGAAAAGAAGAGAAGTGAAAGGTAAAGGAGAAAATGAAGATAAATCCATCTGAATGCAGAGTTTCAAAGAATAGCAAGGAGAGATAAGAAAGCCTTCCTCAGTGATCAATGAAAAGAAAAGGAAGCAAACAGCGGAGTGGGAAAGACTAGACATCTCTAAAATTAGAGATACCAAGGGAACATTTCATGCAAAGATGGGCTCAACAAAGGACAGAAATGGTATGGACCTAAAAGAAGCAGAAGATATTAAGAAGAGGTGGCAAGAATACACAGAAGAACTATACAAAAAAGATCTTCATGACTCAGATAACCATGATGGTGTGGTTACTCACCTAGAGTCAGACATCCTGGAATGCAAAGTCAAGTGGGCCTTAGGAAGCATCACTACAAGCAAAGCTAGTGGAGGTGATGGAATTTCAACTGAACTATTTCAAATCCTGAAAGATGATGCTGTGAAAGTGTTGCACTCAATATGCCAGCAAATTTGGAAAACTCAGCAGTGGCCACAGGACTGGAAAAGGTCAGTTTTCATTCCAATCCCAAAGAAAAGCAATGCCAAAGAATGTTCAAACTACCACACAATTGCACTCATCTCACATGCTAGCAAAGTAATGCTCAAAATTCTCCAAGCCAGGCTTCAACAATACATGAACCATGAAATTCCAGATGTTCAAGCTGGTTTTAGAAAAGGCAGAGGAACCAGAGATCAAATTGCCAACATCTGTTGGATCGTAGAAAAAGCAAGAGAATTCCAGAAAAAAATCTAATACTGCTTCATTGACTACACTAAAGCCTTTGACTGTGTGGATCACAACAAACTGTGAAAAATTCTTAAAGAGATAGGAATACCAGACCATGTTACCTGCCTCCTGAAAAATCTGTATGCAGGTCAAGAAGCAGCAGTTAGAACCAGACATGGAACAACAGACTAGTTCCAAATTGGGAAAGGAGTACATCAAGGCTGTATATTGTCACCCTGCTTATTTAACTTATATGCAGAGTACACCATGTGAAATGCCAGACTGTATGAAGCATAAGCTGGAATCAAGATTGCCAGGAGAAATATCAATAACCTCAGATACACAGATGACACCACACTTATGGCAGAAAGCGAGAAAGAACTAAAGAGCCTCTTGATGAAAGTGGAAGAGGAGGGTGAAAGAGTTGGCTTAAAACTCAACATTCAAAAAATGAAGATCATGGCATCTAGTCTCATGACTTCATGACAAATGATGGGGAAAAAATAGAAACAGTGAGAGAGTTTATTTTCTTGGGCTCCAAAATCACTGCAGATGGTGAATGCAGCCATGAAATTAAAAGACATTTGTTCCTTGGAAGAAAATCTATGACTAACCTAGACAGCATATTAAAAAAACAGAGATATTAGTTTACTGACAAAGGTCCATCTAGTCAAAGCTATGGTTTTTCTAGTAGTCATTGGACCATAAATAGCTGAGAGCTGAAGAATTGATGCTTTTGAACTGTGGTGTTGCAGAAGACTCTTGAGAGTCCCATGGACTGCAAAGAGATCAAACCAGTCAGTCCTAAAGAAGATCAGTCCTGAATATTTATTGGAAGGACTGATATTGAAGTTGAAGCTCCAATACTTTGACCACCTGATGTGAAGACCTGATTAATTGGAAAAGACCCTGATGTTGGTAAAGATTGAAGGCAGGAGGAGAAGGGGATGACAGAGGATGAGATGTGTGGATGTCATCACTGACTCAGTGGCCCTGAGTTTGAGCAAGCTCTGGGAGTTGATGATGGACAGGGAAGCCTGACATGCTGCAGTCCATGGGGTGGCAAAGAGCCAGACATGACTGAGAGACTGAACTGAACATGGTGGGTTATAGGAGCTGAGAGTTTGTCTTATCTTAGTTATGAGTAGGAAATATCCATACAGGGGTCCAAATTGATGAGTCCAGGATGGATAAGGAGCTGCAGAGAAAATGAAGAGCAGTGATACCTCTATTCCAGCCAGAGACCCAATTGTGAGATTTTGGGGGTTTGAGGAAAACACCAACCATTCTAGATTGGCCATGCCTGAATATTTATGCTTTGTTCATTGGTTGTACAAATATTCATTGAGAATCTTTTTTGAGCAGACATGGGGCTAGATGCTGAAAATTTAATGGGTGCCAAGATAGTCCCTGTCCTCGGGGAGCTCCTGTTCAAAGTGACTAAGGCAGCTCTGTGACAACTTTGCTCACTTCAGTTTATTGGGCTGTTTCAGTAACATGTTCCATGGTATACTAGTGGTGAGCATGGCTCCTGGAGCTTTGCATGGAAGAGGGGTTATCAGGAAGTGTCCATGTTGATGGATGTAGGTTTCAATGTTAGTAAAGGAGAAAGAGGGCAGAAGGCCGTTTTAAGTCATGAAACAATAATAAGTTATACCATCAGCATTGCGTTCCATGCATCATTACAGTCTTGTACATCATTACATCATTACATGTACATCATTACAGTCTTGACAGCAGCCAGGCAAGGAGGTGGCATCTCAAGGTGCTTTCCTCCATCTTACAGATTGGTTATCTGAGCCATGGAACTTCCCTGGTGGCTCAGATGGTAAAGAATCTGGATGCAATGAAGGAGACCCAGGTTCAATCCCTGAGTTGGGAAGACCCCAGGAGAAGGAAATGACCACTTACCCCAGCATCCTTGCCTGGAGAATTCTATGGACAGAGGAACCTCGTGGACTACAGTCCATGGGTCCGCAGAGTCGGAGTCGGACACAACTGAACAACTAACACTCTCACTTTATCTGAAGTATGGGGAGGTTAAGTGTCTGTCCAGAGTCCTATAATAAGTAGAGGAGTTGGTGTGGGACACCAGGCAGGTTTGAGGGAGAGTGTATGTTCTTTTTGAGAACAATACTGCCTTTTCATTGTCCCCGGGAGATACCCAGGGTTGAAGAAGTTGACATGGGTGTCGCATCATCCAGCTGCATAGAGAAATGCTCTACCCTACCACTCAATTTTTGTTTCACAGCAAGATTGCTATACAGTGGTACTGCGAGCCTACAAGTGGTACTGCAAGTCTACACATACATCACTGGTTAGGCACCCCCCCCCCCCCCACCAGAGCAACACCTGAGAAGACAGGTTGGAGAGAAAATGTACATCTTGCAAAGCTGGTAAGAAGAGCCCCAGGAATCCCCCTGGTATTTTGTGTGTTGATTACAGTATGAACCAATATGGAATCTGTGTAATGTGATATCTCAAGCTAAACATCTTGATTTAGCTCACGATATTCCGCTGTATATATATATATATATATATATATATATATATATATATATTCATTTGTATCACTTAGTTTCTGCATTTAGCAAATAAGTTACAGGTTTTCAATTAAGACCTGTAAATCCTGGCTCCACACTTGCTTAGTTTCCGTCATTGGTTAAGAGTCTACTGACAACACCTTTTCAGTGTTATTTGTAAAGTCCAATGAGCTAATATTTGTAATGTGCCTGACACATCCATCTGCCTTTCCTCCTCCTTTATACCTTTAAACAATCCACCAAGTTTCAACCAGGGAGACTTGACATTTCTGGGTCTGTTGGTTTAGCCAAGACCCTAGGTGCAGCTCAAGCTACATATTAGAATCACTGGGAAATTTTAGAAAAATACTGAGCCCAGGACTCACCCCAGATGAGTTAAATAAGGATCTTTTGGCATACTAGTTCTTTTGCAATAGATTCTCAAGTTATTCTAATATTTAGTCTGGGCCACAGCTGGCCCAAGAAACAAGAGGAACTTCAAGATAAGATTACCTTGTGGACAGGAATATTTTTTGCAATAAAGCAGGGGCAGCTGGATAATGTTCCTGAGCCCTGGTAGGTTACCTCTTATTTGGATTAAACGTTTAGGCAGTGGGCTGCATCGAAATGGCTCACAAATTTTGCCTCCTTTATGTCTTCATATTATAAAGCCATAGCAGTGAGGTTTGGGGCCATACACAGAGAATTTAGAGTTACAAGCATGGTTCAGTTCAGTTACTCAGTCATGCCTGACTCTTTGCAACCCCATGTACTGCAGTACTCCAGCTTTCCTGTCCATCACCAACTCCTGGAGCTTACTCAAACTCATGTCCATTGAGTCAGTGATGCCATCCAACCATCTCCTCCTCTGTCGTCCCTTTCTCCTCCCGTCTTCAATCTTTCCCAGCATCAGGGTCTTATCAAATGAGTCAATTATTCGCATCAGGTACCCAAAGTATTGGAGTTTCAATGTCAGCACCAGTCCTTCCAATGAATATTCAGGACTGATTTCCTTTAGGATGGACTGGTTGGATCTCCTTGCTGTCCAAGGAGTCTTCTCCAACACCACAGTTCAAAAGCATCAATTCTTTGGCACTCAGCTTTCTTTACATCCATACATGACTACTGGTAAAACCATCACTTTGACTAGGTGGACCTTTGTTGGCAAAATAATGTCTCTGCTTTTTAATATGCTATCTAGGTTGGTCATAACGTTTCTTCCAAGGAGCAAGTGTCTTTTAATTTCATGGCTGCAGTCACCATCTGCAGTGATTTTGAAGCCCCCCAAAATGAAGTCTGTCACTGTTTCCACTGTTTCCCCATCTGTTTGCCATGAAGTGATGGGACCAGATGCCATCTTCGTTTTCTGAATGTTGAGTTTTAAGCCAATGTTTTCACTCTCCTCTTTCACTTTCAGAGGTTCAATTTCTGTTAATGAACTGATATTCCTGCTGGAGGACTGATGATGGCTTCCTGAGATTCTGTTCGAGGCTGGCACTCCAGAGGACCTTCAGGTTTGTATCAGGAAGTACCTTCACTCTTTAGTGTAGTTCAACACAGAGGGACCACTTAAGTCTCCGAAGACATTGCATTTCAGAGTTAACTTGCATAGGCTGGGTGTGGGAGTGGGCATTTGTTTAAACAGATTCCTACCCCAGAGTTTTCTCATCAGTAGGTGGGGCCTCAAAAATTTGCATCCTAACCAGCTTCTACGTGATGCTGTTGGTCTTGGCTACACTTTGGGAAGGACTCTTTGAAAAGCTAGCCAAAGAACACTTGACTGGGAGCTTCTCCACAGACTGTAGAGGTGGCATCAGAGCAAAACTTCTCCTATGTCATTTCCCTGGGCTCAAGCTTTGCTGAGAAAAGGTGCAAGGGTGGACCAACCAAGGGGAGGGAGACGTCATTTCTTCCCCATTCAGCCTCCAGAGGGGCAACGGAGAGTAGAATTCAGGGAGACACTACAGGATACTGGGGTGCAGGTGCATCACCAGCGGGCCTTCCTGAACATTTTCAGCTGTCAGCAGGAGGGCGATGGGTGACAGGCCTGCTGGTTTCCAGGCTGTAAGGATGCTCTCCTTTTGATGTCGGGACTGCCCCCGCCCCCTCCTGAAGGGCGGATTAGCCTACCCACTGCTTAGTTACCAACATGGAACCTTCTTACCTCACAGGGGAGCCTATGCCAGGAAGGCAGAGATACGAAGAAGCAACAGTCTCCCCTGGAACGGAAGAGGTTCCTGAAGTCCCTGTGAGGTGGACACACTGGGGGCAGAAACGCAGAACAACCTTTTATCTGCAATTGAAGTCAGCTCGCTCCCCAGCGTGCCCTCACCCGCGTCTAAGATGACTCTGGCCCTCAGGGTTCACATGTAACATCGGTGAGGCAAATAGGAAGGTGATTCCGACTCTTGAGGGCACTCCTTTCTCAGCAAGACTGTTGTCTGCAGCTACAGGGCTCCTTCCTCTCTTCATTTCGAGGCAGCTGCGCATCCGGAATGAGAAGAAGGGATGCAGTCCATGCTTCTCCTCGAGTGCCCACCGTCTGTCCCCACCTCCGCCCCACAGCCCAGGCCCTGGGGCCACTGTTCCTGTCCGTCCTGGGCACTTCTTCAGGGGAGCATCTGCCTTGTGCGCTTCGTTGGGGATTGGGGTCCTATTCCACTCTCAGAACTCTCTGGACCTCCTTGTGCCATATATAGGGGGAGTGGACATAGGTTGAGGTGGGAACTCTTGATCTTTCTGCCTGAACAGGGCTTGCCTGTCATCCCTGAGGATGCCCTACAAATTGTGGGGCCCCCTAGGAAAGCCTCATCCCATGCAGATGGGAACCCAGGCACCTCTCCTCTGCCTACAGGCTGCCTCTGGGTCCTCCACCCGCCCCCAGCCCAGGAAGGCTCCTTTCAGTCCAGGAAATGCCCCAAGTCACTCACACCGGATTCTGAATCCTCCCAATTCTCTAGCTTTTGCTTAGCAAAACAAACAAAAGTAAAAATACTCCTTTTTCTCCTTGAGCCTGCCAAGCTTATACACACACACACACACACACACACACACATAACTTCTCTGGGTTTGCAAATGAAAGCTTTGGTTTTAATAACTAATCTTTTTTTCTCTCTGAAATGGGCTTTCTGAGCCAACTTTGGCATCTGAACCTGAGGACTGAGTTCTTTATTCTTCCCTGGACTCTGCTCCACCCCAAGCAATGAAAGCCTCAGCATCAGTGGGAGGGAAGTTGGCAGGAGAGGGTGTGAGAGTCACTGGGAATGAAAATATATTGGATAATAATTCAAATGATGGCGCCAGAGCACTCCCTGGGCCCATGAAGCCCTGCACTGGCCCCTGCAAACATCCCTATTTGAATTCTTCCTCCTGTCACTCCCCTTTCTCCTCTTCCTTCCTCTCTTCCTCTGTTCTGAGTTCCCTGAGTTATTATAGCTCTGGCAGCGGGACCAATGTGATTGAGCACAATAAATAAAATCCAAAGTATTTCATCTTTTCTGTCCAAAATTCAAAGAAATGACAATTCTCAGAGAACCCATAATCTTTTTCAAATTGTCAATAGCATCTAAAAGTTTCTCTCTCTTAAAAAAAAAAAATTTAAAGCTAAAGCAAAAGTAAAAAGCAAGCGAGTTTGCACTTCCTATGAAATAATTTCTCTTACATATATATGGCTTTAGATGTCAAGCTTGGGAGAATATTATTGTGACTTTAATGGAGCCTACTGATGTTTAAAGCTAGTATATGGTAGAAAGAAAAGTGTGCATGCATAGAGAATTATTCTCTGGAACTCAGCAGATAGGTATGTTTAATGATACAGCCAGAGGGAAGCTACATTTCAGCATGCTGACTGCCATTTCCAAATGTACACAGGTCTGCCTGTATTGAAACTCTCTCCACCAACAGCCAGGGAAAAGCACTGCAAATCTGAGAAGCAAACTGTAAAAATTCAAGCATTTGGCCAGAGCCCCAGAAGGCTCAGGGGAGAGACCTCAGAAACCAGGGCTGGGAATGATCATCTAAAGAAATCTGGCTTCTTCTGAATAGTATATTCCATTTGGATTTTTTCCACTGACCAAGTTCGTATGGCCATAATTAAGTTGCTAGAAGTTAGTGTTAGATTTTAATGTTAAGATTACTTATCTTGATACAGCTTTTAATTATTCTCATCCCAAATGCTTTATATATCCACCTGGCTCTTTTTTAAACTTAATTTTGATGGTGGTTGGCATTGTTATTGTTTTCATTAGAAGCATAACCTCTGTTAGGCTACATACTGTTCCTTGTATGTAGTTCATAGATATTCTTTCACAGAATATAGTGGTCTGAGGCTCTGGGGTGCAGGTCAAGTTCTGGTTCTTCATTTGGATGGTGATAACACGGTTACATTTTGCGAAATTTTTAATTTGTCATTTTTCTGTTTGAATGTATTATTTCACTCAAATAGCTTTGGAAATTCGGAGAAATAGAGGCGTATCTATAAAATCTCTTTTATGTGATTTGTACATTAGAGCCCATTTTATTATTAATTTTGAACGTAGGAATGTCTCAGGGCAATTGGTAAAGGTGCCTGTAAGTGAAAGTGTTAGTCTCTGTCGTGTCCGACTCTTTGCGACTCCATGGACTGTCACCCGCCAGACTTCTCCATCCATGGGATTTTCCAGGCAAGGATACTGGAGTGGGCTGCCATTTCCTTCTCCAGGGGATCTTTCCAACCCAGGGGTTGAACCCTGGTCTCTTGCTTTGCAGGCAGATTCTTTACAATCTGATCCACCAGGGCCTGGGTGTATAAAATTTGTGAGATATAAATAATTTAAAAATATTATAACTCATCCCCTTCATTTTGCCAGTAAATAGAAGGGAAACCAGAGAGTCAAGAAACTTAACCAAGAAATCCTGACCCATAAGTGGAAGAGACAGAATCCAGAGCCATATTTCCAATTATGCCATTTGCATAGTAACATATGGACTCTGTACTAGATAATACGAGTCTATCCTTTATTGAATACTAAACATTATATATACAACATCTCATTTAATCCATAAAACCCTCTTGTTTGGAAATGGAATTTTTATTCCCATTTTTCAGATCAAGATTCTGAGGCTTCTTTAGATAAATGACTTAGCCAAGGTCACACAGTGAGTGTTGAATTTGAATTTGTCTATTAGTATCTCTCTCTTTTTTTGTGTGTACATTATTAGCATCAGCATGCTATTTACTTAAACGAGGCTTTTACCAACCACAGTATGTCTAATTATGACATGAAGCCGGTGAGCACAGGGGCTGCTAGAAAGGATTCAGTCAGTGAACAAAGACCTCTTCAGCCATTGAATGGAAATGAAAAATGTCTGTAGTGAAGTAAAAATAAACTCGGCTTGGCTGCCCACCCTACTAACATGTCCTGTAACCACATCAGTTTAGGGAAGCCAATTGTTGGCCTCAAGGATGCCAGCCACAGACTTGTACAAAAGCCAGGCACCTTCACTCCAGAATTAGGAGATGAGTCTAGCCCAGAGCTCTGTGAAACAAGTACTTTCTGGATGGCTCTGTCATTGCTCAGATGATGGTGTGTCCACTAAATGCTATCATTAACTGAGCTATGATTGCTGGAAGTAATTTTCTTTCAGCATCAGGGACCACAGAGAACTTGTTCTGTGCCTGTTATGAGTCAACGTTGGAGAGAAATTCATTTGCTCAAAGAAAGTTATTAAAATGCTCTAATTCAATATTTGTGTGAGAAATCATAAAATTGATAAATTACAGGTGAGCAAGATCAGTGAGCTCTTTTGTTTCTTCCTTCGGGGACCCACTGCAAATTTCCTGTGTTTACTGTGCTACAGCTTCTTAGATGAATGATTTGTCTATTTGAGCGTGGGATTAAAGACACATGTTCTTGGCAGAAAAGCCAAATGCAGCTGAAAGATCTACTCTGCTAGAATATTACCATTCATAGTGCCATAAAAACCATCAGTGAGGGTATTTTATCCAAAAGTGACCACAGCCCTATTTAGTATAGGAAAGGCTTGATTTGTCAACAATAAATAGATTATTCTAGGAGCTACTGACTCTAGATGTTACCATACCCCTAACTGGTCCCATCACTCAGAGTTTAACAGTTTATCAGAGGGCCGAAAATAAGTGCACACATCATTTTATCTTTTCTTGATTTTCACATTGAAATGCACCATAATTTTTCTCATGTTCCTTTGAAAGTCCTTCTATGGTGTTTTTATTGGGGGAGGCATGGTCTTTTGTTTGTTTTTTTTCCTGCTTTTCAGCCCCTTAAAGGAATTGTCCAGTGTGCAAACTTTCTTTCCTTTCAGGTATATACTTTCTCCTTCCATGATCTCATCCACTCTTCTCATCCAGTGCTTTTCAAACTTTAGTGCATATAAAATCATCTGCAGAGTTTGCTAAAACACATCTCAGAGATTCTGACTCAGTGGATCTGAGGTACAGCTTAAGAAAGTGCATTTCTTGGGGAGGAGGGAGATGAATTATGAATTTGGGGTTAACATATTTACACCAGTATATGTAAGATAAAATAAGTAAACAACAAGGACCTACTGTAAAGCACAGGGAATGATACTCAATATCTTGTAACCCATAATGGAAAGTAATCTGAAAAAGGAGACATATATATGTGTGTGTATGTGTGTATATGTGTGTGTATATATATATATATGTATAGTTACACATGAATATATAACTGAATTACTTTGCTATATACCTAAAACTAACACAACTCTGTAAAATCAACTATAGTTCAATAAAAAAGAGAAAAAGTACATTTTTTTATATTCTTCCAGATGCTGCCACTGGTCTGTTGACCATTCTTGAAGTCACCCTGCATTGGAACTCAGTTGATCACATCTAGGCAATGATACCCAGTTCGAGGCCTTTCCCACGTTCTTGACACTGATTTTTCAAACTCCCTTCTGGAGGGTTCTCCTGAATACAGCTACCAGAGTCTTCTGTGTAGACTGCTCTCAGCACTGCCACCCGATCTTCCCTTCCTGTGTCTACTAACAGTGCTTTTATCCCAGGCAGCCAAGCTGGAGGCTCAATGGCCACTTGCTCTCATCTCTCACCCTTTGGCTTCCGTTCCATCAGGTACCAAGTCCAGCAAAACCTATCTGCTTAGTGACCCTCATAGCCATGCCACGGCACACACACCTGTAACTCTTACCTGCCCTGCTTGTACTCCCCCATTTAGCTACAGCCTTACCAAGCACTCCAATGCCTTCGTGTCTTTAAAAGTGCTTTTCGTTCAGGTTGTAGCCTCTGTTTCCTTCTTTTCCACCTGTGGCATGGCTACAGTTGATGGGTCATGGATGGATGGAGAGCAGGGTTCTATTATTTTAGAGACTATGATCATTTGGATTAGGGAGACCTAAGACAAACATTCAATTTAGATAGATAGTTGTTGGGGTAAGTTGGAGTAAGAATCTATTTCTTTTTCTATTTTTCTCAGTTCAACCCAACTGCTTTTGATTTCCTCACATCACCCACATTGACTGACCGAAGATGCAACCATATCTTTCTTGGTGACCTTGAAAAAGTGAAAAGTGAAAGTGAAGTCCCTCAGTTGTGTCTGACTCTTTGCAACCCCATGGGCTGTAGCCTACCAGGCTCCTCCATCCATGAAATTTTCCAGGCAAGAATACTGGAGTAGGTTGCTATTTCCTTCTTTTGGTGACTTTAGTTTTCCTCATATTGTATCTTTTGCTGCCCCTTCCACCTTGAGTAATGTGTTACTCTTAATAATTTTAGTCATCCTATCTTCCAAGCCAAAAAAAAAAAAAAAAAAACTAAAAAAAAAAAAGATTTTCTGATGTGGACTATTTTTAGACTTTACTGAATTTGTTACAATATTGCTTCTGTTTTATATTTTGCTTTTTTGGTCCTGAGGCATGTGGGATCCTGGCTCCCCCACCAGGGATGAAACTCACACCACCTGCATTGAAAGGCGAAGTCTTCACCACTGGACTGCCATGGAAGTCCCCAAGTAAACTTCCTTAGTTCTAATAGAAAGTCTATGTGGGGAACACTTTTTCAGTTTAGGAGAAACCTAGGTCAGAGTACCTGAACTGGAAACCGACCCATAGATTCAAGGTAGCTCTAAACATTCATGAATATTTCAGATTTTCACAGCTTTAGGGCATGACAGATTTTTGAAACGTTTGTTGAAAGTCTTGCAAAAAACATATTACTCATTTCTGTGCCTTTCAACACAAAAATCCAGAACTAAACTTGTCTTTTCTTGATGATTCACAACTGCCATAACAAACAGCACTTTCTGTATCCTGCTGTGTTTTTCTCTTTTCTCTGGCTTCTGGTTTTGACTTTATAGGTAGCTAGCCTCCTGCAGCTCTCTTCCCTGAACAAAGTGCTGATTTTAATCTGTAGAGGCTGGTAAATTAGATAACCAAGGATGGAACAACCCTATGCAATATACGTCAATAGGCTCAGGGTGAACCGAGGACCCAGCTGTTAAACCATGACTTTCAGCATTTGTACTTTATCACAGTTGTTTCAACAACCCAGAGTGATTCCATCTTAACTTATTTCCCCCTCTTTCCTGACTCTCGTTCTTTACTTCATTTTATCTTTCCTCCCTCCCTTCTTCCCTGCCTCTATCCTTCCTTCCCCTGCTTTCCTCCTTTCCTCTCTCTCAATCTCTATCTTTTCGTAAACTGACTTTGGGCTGCTCACTGTATCTTCTGGTTTCCAAATAGCTGAGATTTCAGGTGGAAGACTGACCTTCAGATGAGTACAACTCAGTTACATTTTTACCCTTTCATTCATGTAACATGTCTTCATTTCTAATAAATGCACTTAAGTTTAAGGTTAAGATGCTCACTGAAATGTATTGTCATGATTTAAAATGTATAGCATGAAAATTGGGGGAAGAATTTAAAGCTCCCATTTGATATGTGGGCTCCATTTGTATATTTTGTTACTTGCAAAATTGAAATTGAAATTTTAAATCATTTTGCATAATGAAGGCTTAGAGTACATGGTCTAAAAATGGCCTTTACTGTAGCGGTATAAATCGTCTTAATTAAAAAAGATTTTGAATTTAATTGGGAAAGAGAAAGGAGAGTTATTACAATATTAGATTAAAATGATAGTGTTAACTACCAATCTCTATTGCTGTTTACATTCTGTATTGACAAACTTAACTTGCTAAGGGCTAAAAATTGATTTGTCCAGCCTCATTTCCATTACAGTTTAAGTCATTATGTGAAACAGCGGCAACTTTTGCAGGGGAGGAAAAAAAAATGTATCTATCTTTACAATTAACTAGGAAATTGGCATTTTGGCATTTCCGACTATTGGGCTCTTATTGTATGGAATATAATTCTTAAAGATGTGATATTCTGAAATAGCAGCTCCCAACTATGTAGTTAACCTTCTCTATGCTCTGGTAGTAAGGTTAGATGCACACCTTGCTCTATGGAACATAAGTGTAATTGTAGATTTTTCATTTTTTAGCTAATCAGTTAATATATATCTGCAAAACAAGGTACTATGGCATATGAAGTTATAAGAAAGATACATTCCCTATAAGTGAGGACCTTCCGTTTTGCTGGAAAGACAAGACGAATGAATAAAACAAATGAAGAAGGCATATTTTGCGCTTAAAGCCAGTACATAGAGAGTTGTTTCAGGAGCGAAATGGCCTGCACAGACTTTAAGTGAATAAAAAGATGAAAAAGAGATCCATGTGGGCTGGAATTGGGGAGAAGTTTTTCTGGAGGAAATAGAGCTCCATTTTAACCTTGAGTGTTTTCTAGAAAAATGTGGAACAATAAGGCAGAGATGTTTCACCAGAGTTCTGCCCAAGATGGAGGTTTCCTGGGATGCATGAAGTCAGAGAAGGGTTAGTAGAAAAAGAGACCTTTTAAGGTGCTGAAGATAATGGCCATGCAGCACCATCCCTGCGACTTGATAAGCTAGTGTTCAGAGTGAGATATGTGACTTGAGAAGCTGATATTTAGAGTACAGATACTTGGAGCCAGTGGGAGGGAAGAGGGCTAGATGGTTATTGATAGCCCTTCTGATGGGCAGCTAGAGACTTTTCAGGGAAGCAGATGTATTTTTGAACTGTGGCATTGGAGAAGACTCTTGAGAGTCCCTTGGATTGCAAGGAGATCAAACCAGTCAACCCTAAAGGAAATCAAACTGAATATTCATTGGAAGGACTGATGCTGAAGCTGAAGCTCCAATATTTTGACCACTTGATGCGAAGAGCTGACTCACTGGGAAAGCCCCTGATGCTGGGAAAGATTCAAGGCAGGAGGAGAAGGGGATGACAAGGGATGAGATGGTTGGATGGCATCACTGACACAATGGACATGGGTTTGAGCAAACTCAGGGAGACAGTGAAGGGCCAGGAAGCCTGGTGTACTGCAGTCCATGGGGTCACAAAGAGTCTGACATGACTGAGCCAGTCAACAACAAGATGTTCTTTGGCTGGGATCCCTAGAAACTGAGCTGAGACAAGGATTATGGGACAGGTGACTTGTTGAGGGAGAAAGAACAATGGGAGAAAGGAAGGATAGGGCAAGAGAAGTCATCGATACAGGCTTTTCATGAAGACCGAACCTCAGCTGACCCCAGGGGAGTTCCAGAAAGTAAACGGCCCGCGAGGGTTGTTCTGCCAGAAGAATCTTCTGGATCCTGTGTCATTAGCCAGCTGTGGGTTGCCCCAGGGTCAGAAGGAAACAGGCGCAACCTCTCAGGTATTTCTGGGCAGGTGGCTTCTGGCCGGTGCAGGTCATTCTCTGCCAAAGGGGGCAGGTGTGAGTCGCCGGCAGCCAACAGTGCCACAGCTGGGGAGGGGCACACCCGCCCAGGGAAGGGAGGCACCAAGGGATCTGCCACGTGGATCTTGTTGTCGTTCAGTCACTCAGTGTTGTCCGACTCTGCAACCCCATGGACTGCAGCACACCTGGGTCCCCTGTCCTTCACTATCTCCCAGAGTTTGCTCTGAGAAACTCATGTCCACTGAGTCGATGATGCTATCTTACTCAAATAAAATGCTCTCTATCAAGCTCCCTCCTCCCAGTTGGTCACATAATGTCACAAAGCAACTCTGTTATACATCCTTAATTAGAACATAAAAACCGTCTAACAGTCCCTCCATATTCCCCAGTGATCTACCTTCCCTTTGAACCTCATTTTGCAAGATTCACAGCCTGATCTAAATATTAGGTACAATAGCAAAAATGTTTATATCTGTTTAAACCAGCTTCCAGAGGGAAGATAGGGGCTGCCTCTGGGGGATGAATTCTCTCAACCATCCTATAAATGATAGTCCTGGATACTGGACAAAAATCACTGTTTTCTTGCCTGTACAGACTGATGGACATGTAGAGGACCATTCTGCATGTAGGAAGAGATTTGCCTTGTTTTCAGTGATACCATGTGCAAGAGCAAACACACTTTAGTATCATCCAGGCCCACGACAAGAAAGACCCACTCACCTAGATTTTTAATATTTGGAGAAGTCGGAGGAAGCACATTTCTAACCAAGTTGTTTTGACTCTGGCTGCATATTAGAAATCCGAGAAACTTAAATAGAACAAAATAAAAGAATATCTAGGTGGATTAAATAGAATTTCAGCATAAAGAGAAGTGATTGGTATATTTTAAAACTCTTGGGAGGCTCTTATGTACAGCCAAGAACTAGTCTTTATCAGAGAGTTATTACTACTCAACAGTCCACTTAAAGCTCAGTGGACTAAAACAAGACTTTTGTTACTAGACCTTCTGAGTCTGAGGATCAGCTGGATGGTATTTCTGATATAGGCTGGGCTTACTCATGCATCTGGGGGCCAGCTGTGTCTTGAGGTGGTTCTGATAATCTTGGCCAGGTTCTCACATGGCTGAGGGTCTGCTGGCTGCCGACTGATTTAAGGAAGCCAAGGCTGGACAATTGAGCTCTGCTCCATGGGTCTCTCCTCCTCTGGTGTGTTCAGATCGTGGCTTGCCAGAGATCCAAGAAACAGAGCAGAAATACACAAATCCCTCGAGTTCTAGGCTCAGAACTAATACGAATTCACGCTAACACATCCTGTTGGCCAACACAAGTCACAGAGCTGGCCTGGAGTCAGAGCAGGAAGAGACCTGAAGGTTCGAGGGCCATGTATGCTTCCTTGTAAAGAAGCCAATAATTGAGGCCAAGAGTGCACTGGATCTGTTAATTAGATCGAACCCATAACTTTATGGGAGGACAACTGATTTGTCAAAGTGGTTAAGAGTTTGATATTTAATCACAGATCTGTCCATTCCCCCCGCCCCCCCACCTCATTCTACACCTCTTCATTATAGTATTTGAAGTTTGGCCTATAGCTATGGTGTACATATATTTACATAAAATATGTACCTATCTCTACTTTTAAATGTCTAATTCACTTCGATTATATTTGTGCTCTGGACTCGAATTGCAGACAGTAGATCCACAAATAGATGGACAAGAGAAAGCACATACTTGAAATCAATTTTCTAAAGTATTAGCTGTGGAGTATTAATTATGAAGTATGAACATCTGGGGTATGTTCTAAGAAAGTGGACATTTGATCTCTTATGTTTTGACAATCCATTCTAATTACTGTAGTTTTGCAGGTTTACTTACCCTTTGAAGAGGGCTTCCCTGGTGGCTCAGAGGTTAAAGCGTCTGCCTGCAATGCAGGAAACCTGGGTTCGATCCCTGGGTCAGGAAGATCCCCTGGAGAAGGAAATGGCAACCCACTCCAGTATTCTTGCCTGGAGAATCCTATGGGCGGAGGAGCCTGGTGGGCTACAGTCCACGGGGTCGCAAAGAGTTGGACACGACTGAGCATCGTGTCAGTTCACTTTCACTTTTCACTTACCTGAAGAGGTGTTGCTCTGAAGAGGATGGAAAGATAATGGAAGAGTAATTTCCTGTATACCTTCAACCAGAATAGAAACACAGTGAAGGAGATTATACACCTGCAGAAGACCTGTCATTCACTCCCCAGCCAGTTTTCAAAGTGCATATTAAAGAAATTGTTTTCTCTTTGGGTTTTTCTATGACTGGTGCCTTCACCATCTGGCCCAACATTTTGCACTTAGTTTCAGTTTCTCTGATATAAAATCTGGCTGGACTAGAATCATCCTTGGCCCATTAATCACACTCATGTTGTTCTTGTCTCTTCCTTCACCTCCTTGGCATGCCATCCGCTTTCTCTTCTCCCTATCTTTTGAATCCTACCATATTCTCAAGAAACTACTCTAAACTGTCCTTGGGGGGGGTCTCCTAAAACTGTTTTGGCTGCATCAATCCTGCTATTCTTTGAACAGCCATAAAACTTATTATCTGAACCCACTGACACCATTCTGTCTTGAACAGCTGTCTAGCTTTTTAAAGTATCTAAGCTGGCCCATCTGATTGACTGTGAATCTGGTGTGTCAAGGCAGGTTGACCATTTTGGCTGCTCAGCTATTGCTGGACACAGTCATAGGCGTGTCAACTCCACAAGACCAGGGGTTCCATCTGCTTTGCTCACTCCTGTATCCACTCACTGAGCACATAGAAGATGCTCAGCCACATCTACTGAATGAATGAGAAAGAATGGGCAGTCAATAAATATTTAATAAATTGGTTTTCCAGCAATAAGAAACAACAAAAAATTAACATTTTTAGTGTGTCAGGAATCCAATGTCTGTCCACTTATCTATTACATATGATCCCCTATTGTGGGAAGGCACTGGGGAGTTGAGCATAAACAAAACCTAACTCTGCCATCAAAGATCTCACAGCCTTATGTGGGGAGGGTGCCATTATGTGTTGCCTTTTGTATACCAGGTGCTGATGCTGCATGATGTTGGAGTAACTGGCTTCTGCTATAAGCAACTGCAGTAATGTTAAAGGGCCCAAACTCTAAGACTTAAACTGTATGACTATTGACCTCCAAACAGCTAAGGACCTTAACTAAGGCATTTATCTGTTCTGGGATTCAGGATTCTCACCTGTGAAATGAGGAGAACATCTAGAAGGGACCTTCTAGTTCTCACTTTCTTTGACTGGTTGTCTTAAGAAAGGCTTAACATCCCTCTGATGAAATGATATGACCTCAAATTTATGGGAACAAATCCCAAGCTGAAATGTGTGTCATCCTTCTTCTAACTATCTGGCATGTCTTTCAGGGGCAGTACAACCTTCCTTCATGCCAGTGTGGTTGAGAATATTAAGGTTCTCAAGGCAACTCTCTAAGACATTTATCCAAAATACTATTCAGCATCTCACAAACTACCATTGGGTGAACTGGTTAACACAAAATAAAATGACAAGAACAGAAGTTATTTCTTCCTGACTAGCCTAATCTTAAGGGTGTTTTTGTTGAATCTTGTTGCTCATCCACCTACCCGAATGTTCCCTTTGAATCTGCCCAGGAACAGAATGTAATTTGTGGAAACTGATCACTCTTAGCAGTTGCCTCAAACTCAACAACTCAGTAGAAGAGAGTTTATTCTGGCTCATTCTGGACCTCAATAAAGAATCCTCAGCATTGCCCCAGGCTGGGCCAGCCAGGATCCTAGCCCCTGTGTGACTCAGGAGTGGTAGGCACACTGCCTCCAGACTCATTGTGGCTGCCATCATCGCGGGGTTTCACCTGCCCCATTTTGGGGAGGCTGGTCAATTTTACAAACTTACCAAACTGAGAAAGATTATAAAATCAGCCCCAAAGACAGCACATACTGCACCTCACATGGGTGCATTAAGCTGTCGAAGATGTCAGCAAGGATGGATTCTTTTATGAAACTAACACAATATTGTAAATCAATTGTACTTCAGGTTTTTAAAAGAAGGATGGTTTCTTTCAGTGCTCATCTTTCTGAGCCTTTCAGCATTGAAAAATACTCTGTTGCTGGCACTGCATTTACCTGCCCTCCCATGTGATGAAGCAAATGTCTCCATGCCAGGTGGGCCACACTGCAGTCCCCCAAAGTCAGCTGATGGAGAGGCTTATTGAGCCAGAGGGAGAACAACCTCCAGAAGCCACAGTGGGAAGCACTCTTTGTCTCAGCCCATTTGGGCACCTATGGGTCTAAGTTGGCTAAAACCTAAAGGGGTTTTGAGGTTGAAGTCTCTCAGTGACACGGAGGGTTGGTGCTTACCATAGAAGCAACTATTGCAATTTGTGACAGGAAATGGGAAGGTCAGATCCATCTCTGAGTGAGTTTGTCACTGTGAGTACAAAATATTGCATGCAAAAGGAAGGCTCCTTCTCTTGGAAAGACTCTCTGTCCAAAGGAAGGAGCCGTGTATCCACTGGACATTGTCTTCTTGATGACATCAAGGACAGAGACAGTGACCAGCATCTGTGTATCAGCCTGGTGGCTTTCCCGTTAGAGTGAAAGGCAAAGCATTAGCCTTAGAGTGTATAAGGCCCCCAAAGACTGGCCCATTCCGTCCCTTAACCATATCCTAATCCACTGCCTACTTCACTTGTTTTGGCCATCCAGCCCCCTGACTACCCCAAAACAGAATGGTTGAAAATGACAACAACCATTCAGCTTTCTCACAGCCCTGCAGTTTGCTCTGGGGTCCATGGAAAAGGTTCAGCGCTGTTGTTCACAGTGTTAGGTGAGGGGTTCGGCCCTGGGTCTGGAGCAGGTGCTTCTGCTCCTCACCTGGGCTGTGCTGTCCACTAGACGCTCAGCTTCTGGTGGCTGGGCTTCCTCCCACCATGGTGGCTGGAACTGTTTCCAGCATCCAAGAAAGAGAGCTCAGCAGAAGCTGTTCTGCCTTTTATGCCCAAGCCTGGAAGTCACCTAGCATCACTTCTATCAGACAAGCCATAAGCTACAAGTCAGGGCAATCACAAAAGCTCATTCGGGTTCAAGGGGAGGAGACACAGACTCTTAAGAGAGGACAGAAATGTCAAGGCTCTGGAAGGTCTTGCAGGAAGGGACTATCACGGTGGCCATCTTTGGAATATCAAACCTGGGCTGTGGGGATGCTGTGTGCAATGGCTGCAAACAGCAGCCTTCTCGGTGGTATATTTTGCCTGTGCAGGTTGCGCTAAGGAACCCTGGAGACGGTTCTTTCCAGTGGATGTTCATGACTGGCCTGCGACTAGCATGCTGTCTCCATTCTAGACTGGAGACAGGTTTGTGCAGTGCCTTTGGAAAGCCCCAGGGTCCACAGTGGTTGGTTAGTAACATCCATCCGCACCAAGCTGCAGAACAAGGAGCACGTGATTGAGTCCCTCTGCAGAGTCAACTTCAAGTTACCTGGCCACCAGAAGATCCACATCTCAAAGGTGTGGGGGATTACTGAATTTAACGTGAAAGAATGTGAAAATATGGTGGCAGAGTGGTTCATCCCGGATGACTGTGGCGTCAAATACATCCCTAATCATGGCCCCTCCTTCATGGCAAATAGATGGCCCTGTGCTTGTGAGAGCCTTGGTGTTGGCCCCTCCCTACTGAGGCCCAGCAAACCTGGGCTGTTCCTGCACCACACCAGATGTGTTCTGTCTCAGCGCTTGACGTTTGCTTTCTGTTTATTAATATACTGCTCTTCCCCTGGATAAGCACATTCCTCACTTCATCAACAACTTGGGTGCTTGACCCAAATACTTTCTCCACTGCATGGTCTTCCCTGAGTGTCCTGTGCCAATGAAAACCCATGTCCTAATCCATCCCCTGCTTTCTTTTTCTCAATAGAAAACAACACCATTTACGTACTGTATGTTTTACTTATTGGAGAAGGAAATGGCAACCCACTCCAGTGTTCCTGCCTGGAGAATCCCAGGGGTGGCGGAGCCTGGTGGGCTGCTGTCTAAGGGGTCGCACAGAGTCGGACATGACTGTAACAATTTAGCAGCAGTAGCAGCAGCAGTTTTCCTTATTTATTCGGTTTTTGTACTGTTCCTCTCCTTACACTTTAAACTTCCACTAAGGGAGGGGTTTCTGTCTGTTTTGTTCATTGCTCTTTTTCCCAAACTGGAAGAGTGCCTGGCACATAGTATGAACTCAGTAAATGTTTGTTTGAGTAAATTAGTGAACAACTACCCTCATAAAACATAAGACAAGGCAGTAGTGATTATTCTCATTTTCTTTGGTCTTGAGTACAGTGCCAGGAATCTCTCCTCATCTACAAAAGAACAATGCCAGCCAGTATTGATATTAAATCCTGTACTAACAGTGCTGCTCCTGCCTCCAATTAGAGCCAAGGAGTTATCAGAAGAGAAAGAGGAGAAATGGTGGGGGATGCCTAGGACAGGGCTCTGACAGTGAACCTCTGAGTGCCAGCCTGATCTTCCCTCTGTCATTTGTCATCGAAGGGATTGACCTATTGGTTGGTGGAAAGTGGCTTTCCCCCAGCGTGGTTCAGTGCTCACAATTCAGATAATAGATGTCTTAAGAAATGGGAAGAAAGCAGGAAGACACGTACTTCATGTATTATCAGGCAGTCAATTGGGCACTTTTGTTGTCTTTGAGGAATGACCTCTCTTGTTTCACTGCCTTGTGCTTGTTAGCACATTCTCTGGAGGTGCCTAGAGTATTAACATTTCAAAATGGATTAGTAAAGGATGCTGGGAGAAATATCAATAACCTCAGATATGCAGATGACACCACCCTTATGGCAGAAAGTGAAGAGGAACTAAAGAGCCTCTTGATGAAAGTGAAAGAGGAGAGTGAAAAAGTTGGCTTAAAGCTCAACATTCAGAAAACTAAGATCATGGCATCTGGTCCCATCACTTCATGGCAAATAGATGGGGAAACAGTGGCTGATTTTATTTTTCTGGGCTCCAAAATCACTGCAGATGGTGATTGCAGCCATGAAATTAAAAGATGCTTACTCCTTGGAAGGAAAGTTATAACCAAGCTAGACAGCAGAGACAGCAGAGACATTAAAAAGCAGAGACATTACTTTGCCAACAAAGGTCCTTCTAGTTAAGGCTATGGTTTTTCCAGTGGTCATGTATGGATGTGAGAGTTGGACTATAAAGAAAGCTAAGTGCCGAAGAATTGATGCTTTTGAACTGTGGTGTTGGAGAAGACTCTTGAGAGTCCCTTGGACTGCAAGGAGATCCAACCAGTCCATTCTAATGGAGATCAGTCCTGGGTGTTCACTGGAAGGACTGATATTGAAGCTGAAACTCCAGTACTTTGGCCACCTAATGCAAAGAGCTGATTCATTGGAAAAGACCCTGATGCTGGGAAAGATTGAGGGCAGGAGGAGAAGGGGATGACAGAGGATGAGATGGTTGGATGGCATCACTGACTCAATGGACATGGGTTTGGGTGGACTCTGGGAGTTGGTGATGGACAGGGAGGCCTGGCATGCTGCAGTTCATGGGGTCACAACAACTGAGCTACTGAACTGAACTGAACTGAAAGGATGCTCTAAGTTGAATATATTCTTGAATTTTGCTCAAATAGCATTCACTAAAGAATACAAGTTGGTATTAAGCTGGAATACCCTGGACTCCATCATCTAGTATACTATTCCAGGAGTTCAAAAGGAGTCCACTCTGAGATGGGTTGATGATGACATTTCAATGGACATTGTGTTTATCAATTTTTCTTCTCTGCCAAAGAAAAGGGAAGCAATAAATATGGCCCCAAAGAGCTCTGATTTGGTGGAGAGGATTGTGGTGGTGACCTAGATGTGTCCCCTGAGTCACACATTCCTCCCTCTTGAATCAGGATCTTGAATCTGGAAATGTACAGGAAAGAGGCAGACAGGGCCCTGTTTTCCTTGTTGGGTGTGTATGAGGCAAAGGGGAGCCCAGGGCCTGCCAGGGTGGCTTTCTCCCCAAGCAAAGGTTATAAGAATGAAAGGGTCAAACATGCCTTGAGCTCCTTCTCAGACAAGGTAAGGAGAATACAAACTATTAATGTAATTTATGGGCAGAGCACTTTGAATATAAATGAAGCAACCAATGGCCTCTTTGATTGGCATTTATATCTCATTTTATAGAGATCACATAGAGTAGTGTTATAATTCTTGACAGTTTTGATTGTAAAATACATGGGACTTTCAGCTCCGTGGAAGAAAGCAAAGATAATTAATATTAATAATGGATGACTAGATACAGAATAGAAATGAGTAATATGTTTTGTATTTATATAGCTATTGTTTTAACTCATTGGAAAACACTGTATAATTTATTGTCAGGAATGCAGTCATAATAAGACACTATATTATCTAGGTCACATGAAAGAAGACATTCAAGCTAATCCCTAAATCCTATTAATTTTTTTACTCGCATTACAGAAAAACAAAAAACAAAACAATAGCTGTTTGATTACACTACTCAAATGAATGCATTCAAAGCAATGTGACTAATTAAAGATACAGATCAAAATTCAAATAACTTCATGCAAGTGCGGTCAGTCCCAGAATCATTTGGAAATGTTGATAGCCACAAGGAAGGCTATGGATCTCAGAAAAATAAATAAATAAGAGACTGGGCAAATCAAAGCATAGTGATGAATGTGGTGTGTGTGTGTGTGTGTGTGTGTGTGTATTCTTCTAAGTGCAGAATGCTGAGTGAAGCAACTCTGGGCTCTGTCAGCAAAATTACGGCTCTAATAAAAGTGTGCACTGTTACAGAGAAAACTATTTCAATGGAAAATGCACATCTCTTAGATTACATCTAGCACTTGGAAAATTGCAAAATGTTTTACCACCTCTATTTCCCACTTCCTCCTCCCTTCCCATGACTCGTTCCATCACCACGTGGGAAAAAGTAGAAAGAGAAAACAAAGACTGGATGTTGTGGTCACCTCAATTTAAGATGTGCCTCTGATTCAGAATAGAAATAATTCAATAAGTAAATGTTACATATGTCAAGTCTTCATTCAAAAGGCATTTGGAATGTTTTAAAGGCAAATATTTTCTGGAAAAAGGTGAAAATGAGGTGGAATAGAAGTAAAAGTTTGTACAATATGTGGAAAATAAGCACCACACCCGAATAAGTAAATGACCAGTACATTGAATTCTGGGAAGTCCTAGTCATTTCTTACAAGTAGAACCTAAACTTGATTCTGAATTTTTTTTTTTAAACCAAAGAGGAGGGAAAAAAACGATGGGCAGCCACATCGTTTACATAAGCAGAACTACTCTGCAGAAAAATACACCTGTTTCATTTTCTACTATTTGAGAGGAGCTATTATTTTGATTTCACTTTGTATTTTTTGTTGTTGTTTGTTTTATCTTCCTTTCCCTGTGGGCTTTTAAAATAAGATTCTGGTGACAGAGACAGAAATAAATCCTTCCATCCTATCCCCGTTAACGATTTGCTGTGGTTTGGGAAGCTCATCTTATATGAGGAGATGTAATGGCTCCCCACTGCACCATTCACCTCTGACATCTGATATCTTGTTTTTAGTGATGTGTCCATTAGCGTTTGCTGCATAAATAAGCTATTCCAAAATTTAGTGGCTTATGCCAACAGTCATTTATTTGCTCACAAATTTGTGGGTTGGCAATTTGAACTGGACTAGACTGGGCCATCCTTCAGCCTCTCTTGGCTAAGCTTTGCTCATGTGGCAACTGACCCTGTCAACTGGGTGGGTAATGATGCCCTCACTCATGTGTCTGGAGGGTGGTGGACTGAAGGTTGGGTGCTTTGGTTTTCCGCAACATGGCTTCTCTGACAGGCTGGCTTGGGCTCCTTCAACCTGCTATTTCTTTGCATGGCATTTGCTTATGTCCTGTTGGCCAAAGCAAGTCACATGACCAAGCCCAGCTTCAAGGAGGGGAAAATAGACTTCTCTTTTAATGGTAGGATCTGCAATGAATTTGTGCATGTGTGTGTGTGTGTGTGTGTGTTCATGCGCTAAGTCACTTCAGTCATGTCCAGTTCTCTGTGACCTTATGAACTAGAGACTTCCTGGCTCCTCTGTCCATGGGATTCTCCAGGCAAGAATACTGGAGTGGGTTGCCATGCCCTCTTCCAGGGGGTCTTCCTGACTCAAGGATTGAATCTCAGTCTTTTATGTCTCCTGCATTGGCAGGTGGGTTCTTTACCAGTAGCACCACCTGAGAAGTCCAATGAATTTATGGCCATTTTTTCTTTTTGCAGCAACAAGTTTAATTTTTGCTGCTGCTAAAGGGAAGGGAACACCATACCCCTGCTTATACTGTAGCTTGAAGCACTTTAGTTTCTAAAGAACTTTAGTTTCTACTCTGCATAAAATCCTGTGTCCCAGAGGGAGGGGAACTATGAGGCTTATGAGATGATCTTTCAGGAAGGAATTCACTTTTCCAGCTGCCATGGCAGGGAATGAAAAAAACCACCTTATCTAAAAGGTGTGGGAGAGTAAGGGGAGGCAGAGAGGATGCAGGTGGACAGTTTGTGTGTGAGTGCATTGTCTTGCATCCATATGACACGAGAGATGAATGAACTTGTCCTTCAGTGTTAACCAGTTGTTTTTTTTTTTTTTTTTTTTTTTTTTGAGAGAGAGCAAAGGAGAATTATTGAACAATTTCAGACTTTTATAAATCATTATTTTCAAGTCCACACCAGGTGGTGGAGTAAGATAGAGTCAAAAACATCATCTCAAGGCATTCTTTCTTTGGCAGGACCTTTCAAGGTGCCTGCTTTCATTGCTGACAGTCTCCCAGCCTCGTCTGCAATGTTCTCACAGTCACAGTCCTCTGAGCTACCACCGGGTATCCGCTGTTTTGCCTGTTTCAGTTCCCTGCAGGGATGTCAGCTGCCGAGGCCTCTGACACTGCCACATGGCCTTTGAAGATTCCGAGGGCACTGTGGTGCTGATGCAGGCTTTGTCTCCAAGTCATGATGCAAGCGCTAGCACCAGCATCATTGGCTTGGCAGGTCCCCCCTTGTGTTCTTGTAGACTTGTTGATAAAGCTTTTCCTTCAATAGACATCAACAGGTTTGCTGGCTCTTTTATTTGGTTCCTTGATGAAGTTGGATGAGTTCTCTTACTGTAGTTTTTTTTTTATCATGAAAATAGGGGTGTGATGGACTTGCTTCACAGGTCCTTCATATAAATCTTGAATCAATGACCTATGGCCATGAGATGCTGTATAAGAACCATCCACAAAACCTCACCAGTCTTTGGGTCACATGAGTGGCTATGGCTTGTTCTATAACAGGGGTCCTCAACCTCCGGGATTCAATGGTTGAGATCTAAGGTAGAGCTGATGTAATAAATAGAAATAAAGTGCACAATAAATGTAATGTGTTTTAATCGTCCTGAAACCATCCCCCTACCCCTGGTCCGTGGAAAACTTTTCTTCCATTAAACCTGGTCCCTGGTCCAAAAATGATTGGGGGCTACTGCTGTAATGATCTACTTCTGCTCAGCTGTGAGTAGTCAGGTGGCTTAGCTGACTTGGCTGTGCTCTTTGATGTGTCTGGGGTTGCTTAGCTGGAGGATGTGGCTCGATTCCATGTTATTTCCTCCACAGCAGGCTAGCCCAGGTTCATTCCCAGGCCAGTGGCAGGGTTCCCAGGGAGGGCACATGCACAAAAACCTCATGAGGCCAAGGTTTAGAATCTCCACCATATCACCTCTCCTGTTCCGAGGAAGTCACCAGCCTCCTAAGATTCACAGGTGGAGAAACAAACTTTATTTCTTGATGGGAGGAGATGAAACATCACATCACATGGGGCATGGATTTGGAAAGTGCAGAGAACTGGAGCCGTCTTTGCAAACAATCTAACACACCCGAAAACCTGGGAGCCCTGGGTGAGCACGGTTGGCAACCCAGACAACTTTAAATGCATGTTAGGAAGATGAATTTGGTAATCTTTTTAAAAGGCAGAAGATAAATTGATTTGGGTAGTGGGAGGAGAGGTTAGTGTAACCTGCAAAATGGCTTTTGCTTTAATACAGGTGATAAATCAGGAGGGTCTAGAACAGGGATAGCAAACAAGCTGCACACCATGTGACCGATTCACATGCCTGCAGTGGAATGTTGAGGAGAATTATGTGGCCGCTTTCCTGGGTGAGCTGAACACCAAGCCTTGATGGATTTGCCCTTGAATGGAGCAGAGACAGCATAGTCCCATGTGTGTGCCACTTTTGTGCCACCAAGGGCCATGGCAGTGAGGTTAAAGAGCCTTATGAAACTGATAAGGAGGTAGAAGGATCACATATTAATAATCAAGTGTAAATGAGGGAAAATATTATTCTAAAATAAGGCTAGCTTTTGGATTCATTCCCTTAATGGTAATGTCATTTCTTAAAGTGGGTCATACTGTATAAGGAGTAGATTTGAGTCTATATTATAAAGATCAGTCCTGTATCGTATCATGCAAGGAGTACCAGCTTTTCTGTCATCTATTGAGGCCCAACAAACCACTCAAAGATTAGAAGTTGTGATAGTTAATTTTATGCACCAACTTGAGTGAGTCTATTTGTTTCCAAGGCAAACCATTCAATATCATAGTAAGACAAGTCTATGCCCTGACCAGTAATGCTGAAGAAGCTAAAGTTGAATGGTTCTATGAAGACCTACAAGACCTTCTAGAACTAACACCCCAAAAAAGAATGTCTTTTTCATTATAGGGGACTGGAATGCAAAAGTGGGGAGTCAAGAAACACCTGGAGTAACAGGCAAATTTGGCCTTGGAGTATGGAATGAAGCAGGGCAAAGGCTAATTGAGGTTTGCCAAGAGAATGCACTGCTCATAGCAAAGATCCTCTTCCAACAACACAAGAGAAGACTCTACACATGGACATCACCAAGTGGTCAACTCTGAAATCAGATTGATTATATTCTCTGCCACCAACAATGGAGAAGTTCTACACAGTCAGCAAAAACAAGACCGGGATCTGACTGGGGCACAGATCATGAACTCCTTATTGCTGAATTCAGACTTAAGTTGAGGAAAGTGGGCAAAACCACTAGACCATTCAGGTATAACCTAAATCAAATCCCTTACAATTATACCGTGGAAGTGACAAATATATTCAAGGGATTAGATCTAACAGACAGAGTGCCTGAAGAACTATGAATGGAGGTTTGTGACATTGTACAGAGGCAGGGATCAAGACGATTCCCAAGGAAAAGAAATGCAAAAAGGCAAATCAGTTGTCTGAAGAGGCCTTACAAATAACTGTGAATAGAAGAGAAGTGAAAGGCAAAGGAGAAAAGGAAAGATATAACCATCTGAGTGCAGAGTTCCAAAGAATAGCAAGGAGAGATAAGAAAGGCTTCCTCAGTGATCAATGCAAAGAAATAGAGGAAAACAATAGAATGGGAAAGTCTAGAGATCTCATGAAGAAAATTAGAGAAACCAAAGGAACATTTCATGTGAAGATGGGTACAATAAAGGACAGAAACAGTATGGACCTAACAGAAGCTGAAAGTGTTAAGAAGAGGTGGCAAGAATACACAGAAGAACTATACAAAAAAAATCTTCATGACACAGATAATCATGATGATGTGATCACTCACCTAGAGCCAGACACCCTGGAATGCTAAGTCAAGGGGGCCTTAGGAAGCATCACTACTAACAAAGCTAGTGGAGTTGATGGAATTCCAGTTGAGCTATTTCAAATCCTAAAAGATGATGCTGTGAAAGTGCTGCACTCAATATGCCAACAAATTTGGAAAACTCAGCAGTGTCCACAGGACTGGAAAAGGTCAGTTTTCATTCCAATCCCAAAGAAAGGCAGTGCCAAAGAATGCTCAAACTACTGCACAATTGCACTCATCTCACAAGCTAGTAATGTAATGCTCAAAATTCTCCAAGCCAGGCTTTAACAGTATGTGAACCATGAACTTCCAGATATTCAAGCTGGATTTAGAAAAGGCAGAAGAACCAGAGATCAAATTGTCAACATCTGTTGGATCATTGAAAAATCGAGAGACTTCCAGATAAATGTGTAGTTCTGCTTTATTAACTAGGCCAAAGCCTTTGAATATGTGGAAGACAACAAACTGTGAAAGAGATGGAAATACCAGACCACCTGACCTGCCACTTGAGAAATATGTAGGCAAGTCAGGA
This sequence comes from Bubalus kerabau, assembly GCF_029407905.1. Lineage (NCBI taxonomy): Eukaryota > Metazoa > Chordata > Mammalia > Artiodactyla > Bovidae > Bubalus > Bubalus kerabau. The sequence continues at coordinate 6,025,289 of NC_073636.1, forward strand.
AACAACAGTTAGAACTGGACATGGAACAACAGACTAGTTCCAAATTGGGAAAGCACCCTCCTTATTTAACTTAATTTCAGAGTACATCATGAGAAACGCTGGGCTGGATGAAACACAAGCTGGAATCAAGATTTCTGGGAGAAACATCAATAACCTCAGGTATGCAGAAGACAGCACCCTTATGGCAGAAAGTGAAGAAGAACTAAAGAATCTCTTGATGAAAGTGAAAGAGGAGAGTGAAAAAATTGGCTTAAAACTCGACATTCAGAAAACTGAGATCATGGCATCTGGTCATATCACTTCCAGCAAATAGATGGGGAAACAGTGGAAACAGTGACAGATTTTAGTTTTTTGGGCTCCAAAATCACTGCAGCCATGAAATAAAAAGACTCTTGCTCCTTGGAAGAAAAGTTATGACCAACCTAAACAGCATATTAAAAAGCAGAGACATTACTTTGCCAACAAGGCTGTGTCTATTCAGTTATTGTTTTTCCAGCAGTCATGTATGGATGTGAGAGTTGGACTGTGAAGAAGGCTGAGCACCAAAGAATTGATGCTTTTGAACTGTGGTGTTGGAGAAGACTCTTGAGAGTCCCTTGGACTGCAAGGAGATCCAACCAGTCCATTCTAAAGGAAATCAGTCCTGAATATTAATTGGAATGATTGATGTTGAAGCTGAAACTCCAATCCTTTGGCCACCTGATGTGTAGAGTGACTCACTGGAAAAGACCCAGATGCTGGGAAAGATTGAAAGCAGGAGAAGGGGACGACAGAGGATGAGATGGTTGGATGGCATCACCGACTCAATGGACATGAGTTTGAGGAAACTCTGAGAGTGGCAATGGATAGGGAGTCCTGGTGTGCTGCAGTCCATGGGTTTGCAACAAGCTGAACATGACTGAGTAACTGAATTGAACTGAACTGAGTAGGGGATGTCTAGATATTCAGTCAAATGCTTTTCTGAGTGTTTCTGTGAGGGTGTTTTGGATACACTAACATTTTGTTGGTAGCCTGAGTAAAGGAAACTGCCTCCCTTATGTGTGTGGGCTTCACCCAATCAGTTAAAAGCCTGGGTAGAACAAAAAGCTGCCTTTCCCTGAGTTAGAGGGAATTCCTACTGTCTAACCATCTTGAGACTGGGATTGGGCATCTTCTTACCTTCAGACTGACATGGAAACATCGATTTTTCTGAGTCTTGAGTTTCCTGTCCCTTGGACTAGAACTGCACTGTCAGAACTCCTGGTTTTCTGGCCACTGGACTCAGACCGGAACTACCCATCACCTTTCCTGGGTCTGCAGCTGGCTGACTCACCTTGTAAATCTTGGGACTTTTCAGTTTCCATAATTGCATGAGCTAATTTTTTACAGTAAACTAATAAATAAGTAAGGAAAAAATTACTTTATATATACACATACATCCTGTTTTTGGTTCTGTTTGTCTGGAGAACCCTGTCTAAGAATGCAGAAGCTTAAAACAACAGCTGTTTTACATCTCAGGATTCTGTAGGTAACACATTTGGACAGGATGCAGTGGGAATTCTCAGTAACATCAGGAACCTCAGTGACCCCATGGCCTCTCCTGCTACCTGCCCTCATTACACAGAAGTCTAGTCTGAGCTTCTTTAGAGCTTGGCAGGTGCCCCCTGGAGTGTTCTAAGAGGACAAGCACTTCTTAAGCTGCTGCTTCCACCATGTTTGATAGCATCCCACTGACCAAGGCAAGTCCATGGCCAAACCCAGGGTCAGTGTGAGAGGGGTCTACACTAGGGCATGGGTGCCTGGAGATTTAATTTATTGGGGTAACCAACGTTAAAGTCTGTCTCGAAGGGGAGGTTTGATATTCCATCGTGAATGTGTTGGCTCTGATGTGTCCATTTGATGTTAAAGTTGGGAGAGTCAGGTGGCAATATGGGTCTGAGGCTAAGACAAGATAATTTCTTAACAATGGATGGATACATTTGGAAATCATGAATACATAGGGGTACATGAAAATATCCCACAATCAGTATAACATGGACACCATCCTATCAGGACAGATTGTTGCCATAGTCTTGAAGTGGAATCTCAGGGATCCCTGTTCGGCCAAGCATTTTCCTTTTAGTTATTAGATCTTCGGGAGGTATCAAGAGTCCCAGGAAAGGAGGCAGGACAGTCAGGGTAGTGGGAGGGCAGTGGGCAATGAACCAATTGGCAGGAAATATTGCAATACTTTGGCAACTGGTCTGAGTAGCAACCATATACACAGGAAAGAGCTAAAGTCAGGGGTGGTATGGTTAACATGTCGCTGGCATAGGGTATTAACTTAAACTGTATGATTGACCTGTGTTTATCCACTTGTGGTTGTGAAAAGCATCATTTTGTATACTTCAGACTAACCCAAAATAAGACAAAACTAGGTCTAAAATGGACACAAATATTTAATTAACTGGCAGGTGAAAAGGAGGAGCCCTCATAGGAAATTGGAAAGAATGACTCCATGGAAGGCAAAGGAGGATCACAGGAGAGGAAGGGAACGGGCAAAGATCTCAAAGATTATATAGTAAAGTTCAGGTGAGATGAGTGTGCATGACTTTAGCTGAGATGTATATCAAAGGAATGATTTCCATGAGCCCAGACTCTTGCATCTTCCCATATACAGAAAAGCGCTAAATACCTCAACTTGACATATCTGATTTTCCTTTAATCTTTTGAGGTTTGGATTACCTGCCTTTTGCTGTAAACTTCTGTATAATCTGTCCCTGCCCCCACTGCCTCCTTGGAGCAGTTTTCTCAGGATTTTGTGAGATGCTACCTCCCAGGCTTGAAGTTCTAAAAATTCCCGCCAAATAAAGCATAACTCTCAACTTTTAGGTTGTGAATATTTTTGAAGTCGACAATGAGAAAGACTTGCTTGCATTTATATGAGGAATGGAAAGATCCCTCAGCTTGATGTTGGAAAATAATCTGTTTTAAAAGGTAAGAAGTTTCAGTTGAACAGTGAAGGGACTCACAACATTGTTAATTGGCTATACCTCAATACCAAATGTTTTGTATTAAGAGAAATAAAATTTTAAAAATACAAATAAAATTACCTCTATTCTCAAAATAAGTAAATAAATAAAAGATAAGAAGGTGAGAGGAAATAGCAAAGTGTGTGATCACGAGCTTGGGGCCCTTGTCCCAGTACTTCCAGTCTTGAGGACCATCTTGGCCACTTCATAACAGATCTTTCTTTGTAGACAGTGGTCTTCATCTTGATTGCACAGTGGGATAATGACCTGTGGGTGCTTTTAAAATCCTCTATGCCCAAGTCTCATTCAGAGAGTTTACATCAGAATGCCTGAAAGTATCCAGGAGTCAGTGTTTTCAAAGCTCCTAAGTTATATCATGTATGTTGAAGATTGAGAACCACCACAGCTTTATCTTCTATTCCTTCAGCTTTCAAGCTTTAGGCAACGAAGTCTTCTTGAATATTCATCACCATCAGTATTAGCAGGTCCCATGACAATGGAGGCCCTTGCAAACCTTCCCTCAGGGCAGTCATTCCCAATCCCAGCTGTAGACTCACCTGGAGGCACTTACAACACGCTGGTGCTGGGCCTCACTCCAGAGACTTTGATGTAATTGGCCTGGGATGGCTCAGGGCTTCAGTTGTGTCTCCCCAAATAGGTATGTTGAAGTGCTAATGCTCAGTACCTCTTACTACTACTAAGTCACTTCAGTCGTGTCCGACTCTGTGTGACCCCATAGACGGCAGCCCACCAGGCTCCGCCGTCCCTGGGATTCTCCAGGCAAGAACACTGGAGTGGGTTGCCATTTCCTTCTCCAATGCATAAAAGTGAAAAGTGAAAGGGAAGTTGCTCAGTCGTGTCCGACTCTTAGCGACCCCATGGACTGCAGCCAACCAGGCTCCTCCATCCATGGGATTTGCCAGGCAAGAGTACTGGAGTGGGGTGCCATTGCCTTCTCCGCAGTACCTCTTAATGTGACCTAATTTGGAAATGGCATCCTTAAAGAGGTAATCAAGTTAAGCGAAGATCTTCAGAGTGGACCCTAATCTAAAATGACTAGTGTCTTTATAAAAAGGGGAAATTTGAATACAAGGAAGACATGCAGGAGGGATTATGTGAAGAGATGTAAAGAGATCACTAGGTAAGATTTGTTATTGTTGAATTGCTAAATTGTATCTGACTTGATTAGATTGGAGTTATGTGGCCACAAGGAACATCTGGGATTGCCAGAAGGTGCAAGAGGCAAGAAGGGGTCCTTCTCCTACAGGTTTCAAAGGGAGCACATAACTTTCAGACTTCTAGTCTCTGGGGCCATAAGACAATAAATTTCTGTTATTCTCAGACAACCAGTTTCTGGTACTTTGTAACAGCAGCCTGAGGAAATTAATACAAATGGTCTTGGATATCGATAGTTTTTAATATGACCCAGGTGGTTCTAATGTGCCAGGACCGATTTATTGATTTTCATAACTATTAAAGGAATTAAGTATACAGTAGGTATAACCAGGATAGAAAACATCAAAATCAGTTTAGGAGCCATGCCAACATAACTATCACAGGTCTAATATTTAAAACTTAGTCACATGCTGAGTAATTTTAATGTCTAGTAATATATCTCTTCTTCACTCGGGGCTCTGTATTTTAAAAGAGGCATTTGCTGTCTTGCTCCTCTGCAGTTCCTGGCCTGGATGCTTATTTTTAGTGTAATTTTTCATCTTGAATGATGAGATTCTGGATTTTCACTTCACATGTACTTTACAGGTCTTCTCATGCTGTATCCTTTATTTTTCATGCCTAAGGGCACTGTCTAACACCTCTCCCTGTTGGACTTTATCCTGTTCATTTATAATGCAACATTTCTCCAATTTGTCAAAGTTACTTAGAATTCTTATCCTGTAACCCAACATTCTAATTCCTATTACTCAAGGAGAGTCCTCAGGACAATTGAATTAAGAATTATATGAACTCCAGGAGGAATCAATTTGGAGAAGATCAGATAATGGAAGGTTTATTGTATTATGTGCTGCATTAAGGTGCGAAGATGTATGAAAGATAAATGGTCAGTGTATGAATTATACAGAGTTCCTACAGTGAGACAGGGGGATCAGTCCTTGCCCCAAACATCATGTGAGATGTGGAACCTTGTCACTGCCACTCAAAGTGTGCTTCACAGACTAGCAGCATTGGCATTGCCTGGGAGCTGGTCAGAAACACAGCATCTCTAACTTCATCCCAGACCTACAGAATCTAAATTTACTTTTATGTAGTTTCTCTAGGTGAAGCACATGCATATTAAATTTTGAGATATGATGTAGACACAGCCCCTAGCTTGAAGAACTCACCAAGTAAGGTGGTTGAATTTGGCAGATCAGTTCAGACTCTCAGTCATGTCCGACTCTCTGTGACCCCATGGACTGCAGCATGCCAGGCCTCCCTGTCCATCACCAACTCCCGAACTTTACTCAAACTCATGTCCATTGAGTCAGTGATGCCATCCAACCATCTCATCCTCTATTGTCCCCTTTTCGTCCTGCCTTCAATCTTTCCAAGCATCTGGGTCTTTTCCAATGAGTCAGCTCTTTGCATAAGGTGGCCAAAATATTGGCGTTTAGGCTTCAACATTGGTCATTCCAATTAATATTCAGGACAAATTTCCTTTAAGATGCACTGGTTGGATCTCCTTGAAGTCCAACGGACTCTCGAGAGTTTTCTTGAACAGCACAGTTTAAAAGCATCAATTCTTCGGCACTCAGCTTTCCTTATAGTCCAACTCTTACATCCAAACATGACTACTGGAAAAACCATAGACCTAACTTAATGGACATTTGTTTGCAAAGTAATGTCTCTGCTTTTTAATATGCTTTCTAGATTGGTCATAACTTTTCTTCCAAGGAGCACGTGTCTTTTAATTTCATGGCTATAGTCATCACTATGAACAAAGCTAGTGGAGATGATGGAATTCCAGTTGAGCTATTTCAAATACTAAAAGATGATGCTGTGAAAGTGCTGCACTCAATATGCCAGCAAATTTGGAAAAGTCAGCAGTGGCCACAGGACTGGAAAAGGTCAGTTTTCATTCCAATCCCAAAGAAAGGCAATGTCAAAGAATGCTCAAACTACTGCACAATTGAAGTCATCTCAATTGTGCAATAGTTTCACTATGCATTGTGCATACTTTCACTATGAAAGTAATGCTCAAAATTCTCCAAGCCAGGCTTCATCAATACATGAACCATGAACAGAGGAACCAGAGATCAAATTGTCAACATCTGCTGGATCATGAAAAAAGCAAGAGAATTTCAGAAAAACATCTATATCTGCTTTATTGACTATGCCAAAGCCTTTGACTGTGTGGATCACAATAAACTGTGGAAAATTCTGAAAGAGATGGGAATACCAGACCACCTGACCTGCCTCTTGAGAAACCTGTATGCAGGTCAGGAAGCAACAGTTAGAACTGGGCAGAGAACAACATGCTGGTTCCAAATAGGAAAAAGGAGTATGTCAAGGCTGTATATTGTCACTTATATGCAGAGTACATCATGAGAAACGCTGGGCTGGAGGAAGCACAAACTGGAATCAAGATTGCCGGGAGAAATATCAATATCCTCAGATATGCAGATGACACCACCCTTATGGCAGAAAGTGAAGAGGAACTAAAGCGCCTTTTGAAGAAAGTGAAAGAGGAGAGTGAGAAAGTTGGCTTAACGATCAACATTCAGAAAACGAAGATCATGGCATCTGGTCCCATCACTTCATGGGAAATAGATGGGGAAACAGTGGCAACAGTGGCAGACTTTATTTTTCTGGGCCCCAAAATCACTGCAGATGGTGACTGCAGCCATGAAATTAAAAGATGCTTACTCCTTGGAAGGAAAGTTATGACCAACCTAGACAGCATATTAAAAAGCAGAGACATTTCTTTGTCCACAAAGGTCCGTCTAGTCAAGGCTATGTTTTTCCCAGTAGTCAAGTATGGATGTGAGAGTTGGACTGTGAAGAAAGCTGAGTGCTGAAGAATTGATGCTTTTGAACTGTGGTGTTGGAGAAGACTCTTGAGAGTCCCTTGGACTGCAAGGAGATCCAACCAGTCCATTCTAAAGCAGATCAGCCCTGGGTGTTCATTGAAAGGACTGTTTTGAAGCTGAAACTCCAGTACTTGGGCCACCTGATGCGAAGAGCTGACTCATTGGAAAAGACCCTGATGTTGGGAAAGATTGAGGGCAAGAAGAGAAGGGGAAAACAGAGGATGAGATGGTTGGATGGCATCACCATCTCAATGGACATGGGTTTGGGTAGACTCCAGCAGTTGGTGATGGACAGGGAGGCCTGGTGTGCTGCGGTTCATGAGATTGCAAAGGTTCCGACACAACTGACCGACTGAATTGAACTGAACATTCACCATCTGCAGTGATTTTGGAGCCCACACAAATAAAGTCTGCCACTGTTTTCACTGTTTCTCCATTTATTTGCCGTGAAGTGATAGGACCATATGCCATGATCTTTGCTATCTGAATGCTTGAGCTTTACGCCAACTTTTTCACTCTCCTCTTTGAATTTCATTAAGAGGCTCTTTAGTTCCTCTTCACTTTCTTCCATAAGGGTGATGTCATCTGCATGTCTGAGGTTATTGATATTTCTCCTGGAAATTTTAATTCCAGCTTGTGCTTCATCCAGCCTAGTGTTTCTCATGATGTACTCTGCGTATAAGTTAAATAAGCAGGGTGACAATATACAGCCTTGATGTACTCATTTTTCCTATTTGGAAACAGTCTGTTGTTCTATGTCCAGTTCTAACTGTTGCCTCCTGACCTGCATACAGATTTCTCAAGAGGCAGGTCAGGTGGTCTGATATTCCCCTCTCTTGAAGAATTTTCCAGAGTTTATTGTGATCCACACAGTCAAAGGCTTTGACATAGTCAATAAAGCAGAAATAGATGTTTTTCTGGAACTCTCTTGCTTTTTCAATGATCCAGCAGATGTTGGCAATTTGATTTCTGGTTTCTCTGCCATTTTTAAAACCAGCTTGGACATCTGGAAGTTCACAGCTCACATATTATTGAAGCCTGGCTTGGAGAATTTTGACCATTCCTTTATTAGCATGTGAGATGAGAGCAATTGTGCAGTAGTTTGAACATTCTTTGGCATTGCCTTTCTTTGGGATTGGAATGAAAACTGACCTTTTCCAGTCCTGTCGCCGCTGCTGACTTTTCCAAATTTGCTGGCATATTGAGTGCAGCACTTTCACAGCATCATCTTTTAGGATTTGAAATAGCTCAACTGGAATTCCGTCAACTCCACTAGCTTTGTTTAAAGTGATGCTTCCTAGGGCCCACTTGACTTCACATTCCAGGATGTCTGGCTCTAGGTGAGTGATCACATCATTGTGATTATCTGGGTCATGAAGATCTTTTTGGTACAGTTTTCTGTGTATTCTTGCCACCTCGTCTTAATACCTTTTGCTTCTGTTAGGTCCATACCATTTCTGTCCTTTATTGAGCCAATCTTTCCATGAAGTGTGTCCATGGTATCTCTAATTTTCTTGAAGCGGTCTCTAGTCTTTTCCATTCTATTGTTTTCCTCTATTTCTCTGCACTGATCATTGAGGAAGGCTTTCTTGTCTCTCCTTGCTATTCTTTGGACTCTGCATTCAAATGGGTATGTCTTTGCTTTTCTCCTTTGCTTTTTGCTTCTCTTTTTTTCACAGCTATTTGTAAGGCCTCCTCAGACAGCCATTTTGCTTTTTTGCATTTCTTTTTCTTGGGGATGGTCTTGATCCCTGTCTCCTGTGTAATGTCATGGACCTCCATCCATAGTTCATCAGGCACTCTGTCTATCAGATCTAGTCCCTTAAATCTATTTCTTCCATTGTATAATCATTAGGGGTTTGATTTAGGTCTTACCTGAATGGTCTAGTGGTTTTCCCTGCTTTCTTCAATTTAAGTCAGAATTTGGCAATAAAGAGTTCATGATTTGAGCCACAGTCAGATCCCAGTCTTGTTTTTGCTGATTATATCTCTATCTTTGGCTGCAGAGAATATAATCAATCTGATTTCGGTGTTGAACATCTGGTGATGTCCATGTGTAGAGTCTTCTCTTGTGTTGTTGGAAAAGGGTGTTTGCTATGACCAGTGTGTTCTCTTGGCAAACCTCAATTAGCCTTTGCCCTGCTTCATTCTATACTCCAAGGCCAAAATTGCCTGTTACTCCAGGTGTTTCCTGACTTCCTACTTTTGCATTCCAGTCCCCTATAATGAAAGGACATCTTTTTGGGGTGTTAATTCTAGAAGGTCTTGTAGGTCTTCACAGAACCATTTAACTTCAGCTCCTTCAGCATTACCTGTTGGGGCATAGACTTGGATTACCGTGATATCGAATGATTTGCCTTGGTACTGAACAGAGATCATTCTGTTGTTTTTGAGGTTGCATCCAAATACTGTATTTGCGACTGTTTTGTTGACTATAATGGCTACTCCATTTCTTCTAAGGGATTCTTGCCCACAGTAGTAGATATAATGGTCATCTGAGTTAAATTCTCCCATTCCAGTCCATTTTAGTTTGCTGACTCCTAAAATGTTGACGTTCCAACACTTCTCAAAGTGTGGTCTGGAGGACAGTATGTATTTGAGTGACCTTCAACACTTGGTAAAATACAGACTTACTTTTAAAACATTAATTAGTTAATTTTTTGCCTGTGCTGGGTCTTTGTTGCTTTGCTCCGGCTTTCTCTGGTTCCAGAGAGGAGTGTCTTCTCTTGTTGAGGAACACGAGCGCTAGGCTCATGGGCTTCAGTAGTTGCAGTGTTCAGGCTCGGTAGTTGTGGCTCGTCAGCTATAAAGCATGCGTTCAGTAGCTGTGGCACATAGGCTTAGTTGCTTCACAGTATGTGAAATCTTCCTGGCCCAGAGATTGAACCTGTGTCCCCTGTATTGGCAGGCAGATTCTTATCCCCTGCACCTCCAGAAAAGTCCAAGACAGACTTACTTAATTGGAATCTTTGGTGGTGGGATTAGGAACTTATATTTTTTTGTAAATAGCCCAGGTGACTCTGATGCACTTTAAAGTTGGAGAATATCTTCTCTAGAACCGTAGAAATTTATTCTGCTTCAACACATCTGAGGAATAAACCCTCTTCTCTTAGTAACAATGATTTGGAAAAGCAGTTACAGGGGTGGCAGCTGCAGTCTCCTAGACCAGGATCATCCAAAGGATGGCCTGTGGATCAATATGTGGCCATCCCTGGGAGCTTGTTAGAAATGCAGAACTTCAAATTTTACCCCATATCTACTGTTATGGGGTAAATTGACTTTGCTAATTCATATGTTGAAGTTCTGATATAAGAACCTCAGAATATAATTATATTTGAAAATAAGGAACTTAAAGAAGTAATTAAATCTAGTTCTCTGGGTCTGCAGACATCTTCGGACCAACATTTAGCAGCTGTTAGTAGAGACTTGATAGGACACTATCCCCTTCATAAGTTATAGATCAGGGAAAAAAGATATTTATTGAATAGTCTCTGTTTGGCTTATATCAGTAATCATTAATAAGTGAAGCTCATTTAGTACTTCATAAGTGTGTTTGAACTTGACTCTATCTTTCTGGCTCACAGCAGTCCTCCAAGTTTAGTTATCACTTTTCTGTAGACATTGCTTTGAACAGTCCATAAACAGCTCCTGCCTGCTGGGTCTTGACACACGTTTCCCTATAAGAACACTTATGAACATGTAACCATCAGTGAGGAAAAAATTAAATCAGAGTAACAGAAAGACTGCCAGAATGGCATGTGTATCTTAAAATACTTTACAAATGTGTTCATTGCTGAGAAATGGCTTTGTTCAAACCTAAATCCAGCCTGATTTTTTTTTTTTTTTGTTACTATACAATTAGGCTCTGAGTCAGCCTTGAATCTTATGTTAATGAGACCCCCTACAGTCTTGGCTCATACCTTCAAATTAGAGATTGATCTATAATTAATAAGGCTTATAATGCCAGTACCTGAGACAAAAGAGATGGTCGGGCAGCTGGGAAAGGAAAGAAGACAGGTGCACCACATATCGAGCTGGCTCCTGGTGGCAGAAGCAGGTGTCTGTGGGTAGTCAGTCTGCTGGTTTGAGCTCTTGTGATGGGGAGAGCAGCTCCTTGCCCTCCGAGGTCTCAGGAGGGGACATGGGTGCTGCAGCTAGCTTCCATCCATAGCAACACATTCCTGCTCAGAGAAACCCTGGCTGGCGCTTGCTTGAGTTTTCCAATGTTACGTTAAACTGCCTTTGAATTCTGGAAAAAAAAAAAAAACCTTACCAGGCCAAGGAGTCATATGTTTTTTTCCAGCTATTTTTGGAGCCATGTAACCTCCCCACACTGTAGTTTCTACTGCCTCGAAATTCCCAGTGATTGGAAGAGAGGAGTGCTTGCTGATTAATTAAAATCCAATTTTCTTTTCTCTCCTAATTGCAGCAGTAGAGGGGGGAAAAAAGGAAGACTTATTATTCCAAAAATGAAAATGATCCTTCAACTGTTTGGGCTTATTATGAGCTCCATGTTGCAGCTTGTTTTAAATTGAATCAATAGAATAAACATGGAAATGAGCTCTTTGAAATCATATCTTTTTAAATGAGAGCCTGCATCATTTTGTTTAAAATGTTTTAGACTCTGCCTGGATAGACTTCTTGATAAAGATAAAGGGTAAGGGAGGGCTTAGGTTTGCAGGTAGTCTGACCATACTGTGGGTCTGCCCATGTGTGGCTTTATGACGTGATTTGGGGCACTGTTTAGGACTCTGCAGTGGATCAACCCTCATTAGCACAAAGATGATCTGAACTCCCACGTGCTAACACACAGAACTTAAAACATAATTTCCACTCGCTTTGAATTTGTAGGCTCTCTGTGGTCCTGAAGAGTTGGGGCTGCTGAACTTACAGGGGATTATCCACAGGGCTGGGACGGTTGTGTCCCCTGATTCGGTGCTGAGTGTGTGTGGGGGGTGGGGCGGGCATCCGCATGGAGGGTGGTGGCCCAGCACCTTGGGAAGGGGGCTGGTTCCCCCAGTAATTGCCTGGTTCACTGGTTCCCATGGGAAGGGAGAGGTGATGTTTACCTCCTCACTTGCCACATAGTCTTCATGTAATCTGCAGTTTTAGAGCCTCTAGTTGGATGGTGGCTATTGGCAGGTGGGGGAAAAGGGAGGCAAAGTCAGTGAGGGACACCTGGGGAATCTAAAATTGGCACTGTGTAACTGTCCTGTATAAACGAGCAAAATGCAATACAATACTAAGTATAAAAATGTAGGGTACAAAATTGTGTGTGTATATGTTTATTTAGAAAAACTTTATATTATCTATTTATATTATATACTTATATATTCTATATATTTATACACATGCCAATTACATATATAAGTATATACATACTTATATATTAATATTTTAAAATATTTTTGCTATTGTTCAGTCACAAAGTCATGTTCAACTCTTTGTGACCCCATGGACTACAGCATGTCAGGCTTCCCTATCCTTCTTTGTCTCCTGGAGTTTGCACAAATTCATGTTCTTTGAGTTGGTGATGCCATCCAACCATCTCATTCTCTGGCACCCTCTTCTCCTTTTGCCTTCAATCTTTCCCAGCATCAGGGTCTTTTCCAATGAGTCAACTTTTGTATCACATGGCCAAAGTATTGGAGCTTCAGCTTCAGCATCAGTCTTTGCAATGAATATTCAGGGTTGATTTCCTTTAGGATTGACTGTTTTGCTCTCCTTGCAGAGTGTTCTCTAGCACCACAATTCAAAAGTGTCAATTCTTCAGCTCTCAGCTTTCTTTATAGTCCAACTCTTACATCCATACATGACTACTGGAAAACCATAGCTTTGACAATACAAACCTTTGTTGGCAAAGTGATATCTCTGCTTTTTAATATGCTATCTAGGTTTGTCATAGCTTTTCTTCCACGGAGCAAGTGTCTTTTATTTTCATGGCTGTAGTCACCGTCTGCAGTGATTTTGGAGTCCAAGAAAAGAAAATTTGTAACTGCTTCCACTTTTTCCTCTTTGATTTGCAGTGGAGTGGTGGGACCAGACCATGATCTTAGTTTTCTGAATGTTGAGTTTTAAGCTTTTTCACTCTCCTCTTTCACCCCCATCAAAGGGCTCCTTTGTTCCTCTTTACTTTTGACCATTAGAGTAGTATTATCTGCATATCTGAGGTTATTGCTTTTTCTCCTGGCAATCTTGATTCCAGCTTGGGACTCACTCAGCCTGGCATTTTGCATGATGTACTCTGCATGTAAGTTAAATATGCAAGGTGACAATATACAGCCTTGATGTACTCCTTTCCCAATTTGGAACCAGTCCACTGTTCTTTTTCTGGTTCTAACTGTTGCTTCTTGACTCACATACAGGTTTCTTACGAAACAGGTAAGGTGGTCTGGTATTCCCATCTCTTTAAGAATTTTCCACAGTTTGTTGTGATCGACACAGTCAAAGCATAGTCAATGAAGCAGAAGTAGATGTTTTTCTGGAATTCACTTGCTTTCTCTAAGATGCCAATGATTGTTGGTAATTTCATCTCTGGTTCCTCTACCTCTTTGAAACCCAGCTTGTACAACTAGAAGTTCTTGATTCATGTAGTGCTGACTCCTAGCTTAAAGGATTTTGAACATAACTTTACCAGCATGCAGAATAAGCGCAGTTGTAGGGTAGTTTGAACATACTTTGGCAATGCACTTCTTTCTGATTGGAATGAAAACTGACCTTTTTCAGTCTTGTGGCCACTGCTGAATTTTTGAACTTTGCTAACATAATTTACAGCATCATCTTTAGGCCTTGAAATAGCTCAGCTGGAATTCCATCACCTCTACTAGCTTTGTTCATAGTGATGCTTCCTAAGGCCCATCCTTGACTTCACACTCCAGGATGTCTGGCTCTAGGTGAGTGACCACACCATGATGGTTATCTGGGTCATTAAGACCTTTTTTGTGTAGTTCTTCTGTGTATTCTTGCCACCTCTTCTTAATTTCTTCTGCTTCTGTTAGGTCCTTACAATTTCTGTTCTTTTTTGTGCCCATTCTTGCATGAAATGTTTCTTTGATATCTCCAATTTTCTTGAAGAGATCTCTAGTCTTTCCCATTCTATTGGTTTCCTCTATCTTTTTGCATTGTTCATTGAAGAATGCCTTCTTATCTCTCCTTGCTATTCTCTGGAACTCCGCATTCAGATGGGTATATCTTTCCCATTCTCTTCACCTTTACCTTCTCTTCTTTTCTCAGCTGTTTGTAAGGCCCCTTAGACAACCACTTTGACTTCTTGCATTTATTTTTCTTGGAGGTGATTTTGGTCACTCCCTTGTGAACAATGTCATGAACCTTCATCCAAAGTTCAGGCACTCTGTTTACTAGATCTAATCCCTTGAATCTATTCATCATCTCTACTGTATAATTATAAGGGATTTGATTTTTAATATATGTATTTATTATATGTATAAGTATCATATATAGTATCTGTATATGTTCATATATAATATATGCCATAAATGCATAGGCATATTTACATTTTTATATATAACATGTATGAATATGTATATAAATGTATATTTACATTAAAAAAATGTTTCTCACATATATAGTAGTGAGCATGGGTATATAGTAGTGAGCGTGGGTATATAGCTAGATAGGATATAGAAGATACACCAAAATATCAAGTGGTTCAAGTGACTTGACCTGGAGAATGGGAATTTTGATTATTTTCTTCATGTCTTTCTGTATTTCCTAAATATCCTATGACAATAAAGTATTGCTTTTGCAATCATAGAAAAGTCACTAAAAAAGAAAATAGAGGACCCTTCCTACATGTCCTGTGTATCCCCAGGACAATTCTTCTCCTGCTCTGCTGAGTGAGGGCTCCTGGTTCCTGGGTCACTAGTCCCTTTGTTCATCTCATTTTGTGGGACCAAGGAGCACAGTTTCCAGGCTACTGTTGTAGCCACGTGTTTCCAGAAACAAACTCACTCAGAAGGACAATGCAGATAGTGGAGTGCAGTTTATTACACCAGTGGGGCCAAAGCAGAGTCTCCTCTTAGCTAAGGACCCCAACCAGTTTTTGTGAAAACCTTATATACCCTAAGTGTACGTGCCCAAACCCACCTCCCAAATTCCCTGAAACTAGTCTGAGCAAAGGAAAAGAAAGATACAATCAAAGTTAACTTGTGATTCATATGCCTTAAGCCTAGGTAGTTAACAGTGGACAATTATCAATAGGTCTGTGGTCACACCCCAATAAGCATAATAGAATGCATGATTCTATTCAGTTACACAGATAATTAGGGCGTTCTTTTAGGCAACAGAGCATCTAGGTATGAGCCCTGGGGCTCTTCCTTCCAGGGGTCTGGTTTTCCAGTTGGTACATCGTTTCCATAGATACTGGGCATATAGCTCAAAGTCCACAGTCCAGTCCAAGATGGAGTCCTGCTTTCAAGATGGAGACTGTTCTGTCTGTTTCCTCCTTCACTATGAGGGTTTGGAAGACCCTGTCCTCCTACGCCCTACCCCATTGCATGTATAAGCTCACTCATCTGATATGAATGCAGAGAATCCCCAGAGTCCCTGAAATGTTCCTGGCCTTTGTATTCAGTGATGCTGATCTGATTGATCAAGAAAATGTCTTCCCTTCCCTCAGTCTTTCATGGCAGACAAGGGGGAAATGAAGCTTTTTCTAATATACACATGTGAAGCTCAAGTTCTAGACCGGTGTTTTCGTGTGCTTGGGGACTGGGTGGGCTGTTCAAACCCAGAAGGCAGGCTTCAATCCTGCAGAGATTGTGAGTCTGTGAGTCTGACTGGGGCCCGGGGTTCTACGCTGCTCACAAGCCCCCAGGTGATGCCCTCACTGCTGGACCACCCTTCTCCAAGTATGTACCATGGCAGCACCCACAACCCTGGCTGAGGTCCAGGGACTCCTGTGTCTCAGGCCTTGAGACTTGGGCTGAATTGTACCAGCAGCTTGTAGTTGGCAGATTGTAGGACTTGGCCTTCAGACGGTGTGAGTCAATTCCTATAATAAATCTCCTCTTATGTATCTCTCTATATCTGTTCTGTTTCTCTGGAGAACTCTGACTAATACACTATCTATTTCCAGAACTTTTTCATCACCTAAAGTAGAAGCTCTGTAACCATTAAGCTGTAATTCCTCAGCCTCCCTTCCCCAGCCCATGGCCACCTTTAGTCTACTTTCTATCTCTGAATTTGCTTATCTTAGGTAACTCGTATGAGTACAGTCATGCAATATTTCCCCTTTTTTATCTGTATTATTTGACTTCGCATAATGTTTTCAAGGTTCATCCATGTGGAAGCTTGTATCTGAATGTCATTCATTACAAAGGCTGGATACCATTCCATTGTATGTATAGACCTCATTTTGCTTATCCATCCATTTATTGATGGACACTTGGGTTGTTTCTACCTTTTGACTATTGTGAATAGCCTGCTATGGACACTGGTATATAAGTATCTGTTAGAGTCCCAATTTTCCATTCTCTTGGGAATTATTGCATTACATGGTAATTCTGTTTAACTTAAGGAAGTGCCAAAATGTTTTCTGCAATGGCTACACCATTTTTGTTTCTGTGTGTCCTTTTAAAGTCAAAATTTTTTATAATATCTTACCTCTACACATATTACAAAAAAATAATTTATTCTGTTAGCTTCAGTATGCAGTGATGTCTGCCCTCTTACTCATGAGATGGAGCATTGTCATCCTGTGAATGTATTGCCAAGGCTTTTTTCTCTGAACCTGTGCAAGTGAGGGGCTTGGAGCTTCAGTTCCATTGGCTTCATGATAAATCCATTTCTGTGTATTTCCATCTAAGAGCAACTACTTTTCATTTGCTGAAAATCACTGAAGTTCTGATCTTACAAATAAAATAAAGGGAAAAATGAAAGAATTATTTTTGGTGCTTGGGAACTAGTATCTTCATTGGGCCTTAGGATTACAGACCATCTCCCTGTCATATTTAGGTTAACATCATCCCTTAACCGGCCGCTCCTAAGTACCACCTCAGATCCAGCCAGGAGGGGCTCCTGCTGTAAGCTAGGAGCTTAGGAGGGCCTCATTCTTTCAGTGTTCCTGAGACAAAGGCTTTTTTCTAGATCATTCTTCAGGTACCCAGGGCCCTAAAATGTCTTTCCAAAGGGCCATTATTTGCTTTCAGGCAGTTTGTTTTGCAATGGGCTGGTATAGAGGCATCCCAAGCAGCGAGTGTGTGCTTAGTCACTCAGTCATGTCTGACTCTTTGTGACCCTATGGGCTCTGTCTATGGGGCTTCTCCAGGCAAGAATACTGGAATGGGTTGCTATGCCTTCTTCCAGGGGCTGTTCCCAACCCAGGGATCTAACCCAGGTCTCTGGCATTACAGGCAGATTCTTTACCATCTGAGCCACCAGATAAACCCATGAATACTGGAGTGGGTAGCCTGTCCCTTCTCCAACAGAATTCCCAACCTAGTAATTGAACCAGGGTCTCTTGCATTGAAGGTAGATTCTTTACCAGCTGAGCTACCTGGAAGGCACCACCAAGCTCCTTCCCCAGGAACTATACCCAGCATCTCAGCATCAAGCTGCCATAGCTTTGAACTGAGTCTGTGAGCACCTGTGCTTTATCTCAATTTATTTTTTGCATCCATCAGCAAGATATGTTTTAAGGTAATTGCTTCTTCACTTCATGCTATTTTGACTTGTGAAAGGTTTCATTGGAAATTCTACTTTCAGATAATGGGACAGCTTATCCAGTCATCCCTCAGTATACGCAAGATATTGTCTCCAGGACCTCCCTCAGATACCAAAGTCTCCAGATGCTCAAGTCCCTTATGTAAAAAATGGGGTAGTATTTGCATATTGTGTAGGCTTATCCTCCCATATACTTTCAATCATCTCTAGATTACTTATAATACCTGCTGCTGCTGCTGCTAAGTCGCTTCAGTCATGTCCGACTCTGTGCGACCCCAGAGATGACAGCCCAC
Organism: Bubalus kerabau; assembly: GCF_029407905.1. Lineage (NCBI taxonomy): Eukaryota > Metazoa > Chordata > Mammalia > Artiodactyla > Bovidae > Bubalus > Bubalus kerabau. The sequence continues at coordinate 6,043,283 of NC_073636.1, forward strand.
CAGGCTCCCCTGTCCCTGGGATTCTCCAGGCAAGAACACTGGAGTGGGTTGCCATTTCCTTCTCCAATGCATGAAAGTGAAAAGTGAAAGTGAAGTCACTCAGTCGTGTCCGACTCTTAGAGACCCCATGGACTGCAGCCTACCAGGCTCCTCCGTCCATGGGATTTTCCAGGCAAGAGTACTGGAATGGGGTGCCATTGCCTTCTCCAACTTATAATACCTAATAACATGTAAATACTATTTAAATAGTTCCTGGCAGGTGGCACATTCAAGGTTTGCTTTTGGGAACTTTCTGGAATATTCTTTTTCCTGATAATTTTCATTTGAGGTTGCTTGAATCCATGGATGTGGAACCAATGGATATTGAGGGCCAACTATACCTATTTCTAGACAAATGGCAGGCGAAACAGAATGGTTTCTTTGATTGGCTTAGGCCAATTATGATTTGTCCTCTGGCGGCTGGGCACTTTGCTGCCTGAAAAAAAAAAAAAAAATCAGGTTACTCTCACCAAAAAAGAAGAGAGAATTTGCTTTAGGCTGGGAAGCCATAGCAACCGTTAGAGAGAAGAGTTACTTTCCTTAGAATTGTAAAGGAGGATTAGCAATTAGAAAGGGAAGAAGGAAAGAGGATTTGTCACAAGATTGAAAAGGCAGCCACAGCTGAACTTGTAATAAGCAGATTGTGAGAAGAGATTGTTCAGATGAAGTTCTGTGGGTCCCCATTGTAAATAGTGAGTGATTAATGACAGTGCCTTTTCTTAAATTTATGACTTGTATTTGTTACATAGCTCATCACTAATAAATAATGTCTGATGAATTAATATTGCTATTCTCCATCTATATTTTCATGATGTCATTTCACCAAAATTAGCTGTAGCCAGAAGAAAAATCAACCCTAAAACTTTCATTGCTCATGAAGTAATATGACTTTATTGGCTCATCTTAGAATAGCTGAAAAGGAATCTGGAGTCACCATTTAAAATCCTGATGGAGCACTGAACTTCTGACATTCCAAGGAGAGGCAGCTGGGTTTGACTTCTTGCCTTATCCCAGGGAGGAGCATAGATGAATTGTAGGAAAAGGCACAGATGCCATCAAGGCTGCTTACATGCTGTCTGACCCCAAGGTATTTCTTATGGTGACCTCACTTGCCTGCCACTCAATGTTTACATCCCATTGATTTCAGATTTATGGTGTCCTTTTCTATGCAAAGAATAATACATTTATATGACCATAAATATTTTGACCTAAACAGGATGATATCTCAGTAACTACATTTCTACAGTGTCCTGCTAAGTGGGATTTTGAGTTAGAAAGGGGTTTAGATCAATGACAGATGTGCTCTCTACTTTTGGAAGTGACCTGTGGGAGGAGATCACAATGTAGATCTGCCTCTCTAAGGCAGAAGGCTCACAGAGTGCTGCATGGCCTTGTTCCCAGAGCAAGCAACCCCACCGAGACAGGAAGGAGAAGCGGGCAGTTTCCTTAAGACCTCAGCCCTGGAAGTGGCATGGGGCCACTTTTGCTTTGTGCTGTTTGTCAGCAGAGAGCCTGGATTCAAGGGGCAATGGGCAGGGACATAGACTCCCCCTCTTGATATGGGAAGAATATGCAAGAATTTGGAGGCTGCATTTCAAGACTACCACATCAGCTTGAATGTCATTTCCTCAGAGAAGTCTTGCAGGCTGTCTCCTCTTAAGTAGCCTTGTCCACTCCTCAAATCACTGTCTATCATGATACCACTTTGATCTTCCTCATAGCACCATTACCTGGGCTTTCTCTGTGAATGCATTTGCTAAATTGTATAATCTTAATCTCACTTCCTGCCTAGTGTAGGATTTCCTGGAAAGCAGTAACATTAGGGATCATATTCACAGCTCTATCCCCATGTAGCATAGCAGGGGCTCCATACAAAGTTGGCACACCATAAACATTGGGTGAGCGGATGAAATTTTTATCACCTAACTCTTCCAACAGCACAAAACAGAGAGATGCCTAACATTCCCCATTCAATATTTGGTCCCTCAGCTTTCTTTTATAATCTAGAGCTCTATTAATATGACCACTTTTGGACCTAAGAATCCTTCTAATTATCACAGATGTATCCTAAGAAGCAATTAGTCAAAGCTGTCTAGAATCTTTGTGGATATGGCTGATCCTGGCCGTATGGAAATGTACCAAATTCCCTGTCACAGAAATTCTTAGCTCTGATGGAAAAATTTGGATTAGAAAATGGCTGAGGAAGAGATATTCATGAGGAGGCAGCTTTCAGAAGCACAGAGAAGAAAATTCTCTGTATTTTGTTACCGTCCGTGGTTATAGAGTTATTGGGAAGTGAACAGTAACGTTGCAGTGTAATCCTAAGAAAATGGGCTGAGTGACTTACTGCCTGTTGGTTCAGAGCCTGAAAATCTGTTTTCCAAAGTGCAGCTGGGATAAAGGTACAGAAATAATGTGCAGCTTTTTACCTGCTCCCAAGTCCTTTATTGGGTCCCAGGAGGGGAAAGCTGAGAGGGAGGAGGAATAGAGAAGCTTACACGCTAGTTTCTGTGTATGCTGCAGGCTGGTGAGCTGAAAGATGGATATTTACCAGCCTTCAACTTGCATCTTAAGTTAGTGATATGTCTCCATTAATGGGGCTTCCCAGGTGGCACTAGTGGTAAAGAACCTGCCTACCAATGCAGGAGATATAAGAGACATGGGTTCGATCCTTGGGTCGGGAAGATCCCCTAGAGGAAGGTGTGGCAACCGAGTATTCTTGCCTAGAGAATCCTATGGACAGAGGAGCATGGTGGGCTGTAGGGTCGTACAGAGTTGGACACAGCTGAAGAGACTTAGCACACATTCCATTAATGAGAGCAGATCTCACCATGATGGTGTATCTCTCTTTCCTCTTGGAAGAAAGACAAAGTCAATTAAAATCATTTGCATGTTGGAGGGTAAGCAGTTCACGTAGGGTTTTCTTTTTTTTTTAGTAGCACAGTGGTGTTGTTTCCTTTTGTTACCAAGACAGCAATTAGCAGGTTTCTAATGGCGCAAAGGTGGGTGACAAGTACAATAGGCTTTTAGGAAGGTGGCTGCTGTCAGGCCTTAAAGCAGAGTAGGAGGTTGAAGGATTTAAATATAAAATAAAATCCACCGAATTCTATGCCATTGGTGTCTTCTACGAATTTTTACACCTGCTCCAGTCTCAGGACTTACATTGTCTGGTTGAAAGCTTTAAAGAATGATATTTTCCAGTGTATCTCAAGGAGTAAAAACTTTTAAGTCATTTTCGAGAAGTGAGGAGTGCATTTGTCTACTTTGATTGCTTTAAGATTCCAGATGGGAGTTTGAGTGGTTATTTTTACATGTTATATAGTATTTATTATTGTTATTTTTTATTCTATTTACACATTATAATAAATACATATTTTTCCCATTTTTGTTCATAAAAGTAACAAGTTTGGCTTCAAGAGAGAATTAAAAAGAAATACTTTGTTGGAAGTTTTTGACATTTTCCTCAAGAAGTTCCCATGAGACTGAAGAAAGTCCTGATCAAAGGCCACTAATCTTGTGGCCAAGATTAGTGAGAAAAATAGGAAAGGACCCTAGGTCTGTGGATACATTTAAAACTGAGCAGAAAAAGTACTCAACATGGAAAACTAATATGATCCAAACAGAATTCTTCACTTTTCCTTTAATCCTAAAACTGATTATTATTACTTTTTCTCAGCTTCCCTAACCCTCTCCAAAAATATCACCATTCTCTGGTGTACCAGGCTGGAACATTCTGCTTACGATTCTTTCTATCTCCCTGTCTTTTATGTTGTATTTCCTTAAGATTAAACTTTTGGATGTGTCATTTCTTTCTCTTTTTTTTTTTCTTATATCCATCATCTTTTGTTGTTATTAATCATTGCATTTGCAGTTTGGAATGAATTTTTGGTCTAAGTACGGATATACCAACCTTATATATAACATTCAGGATGCAATTTTCATCAGATGGGTATGAACACGGGGTTGGAATTCGGAGGAAATCTCAAGGTTCTCAGGGAGATTCAAATTTAAAAACCACTCAGAAAGACTCAGTGGTGGGTTTCAAGACACTTAAGTAAATGGAGATGGTCAGAGAAATGTTAGGTTCAAGAATATTCTTGAGGCTAATGGGAGCAGGAAACGAGTCAGAGAAGGCAGTTTCAGAAAGGCAGGAAAGAATATGGTGTACTCAGCCCCTCAAAAGCCAAGTAGACCCATGCTTCAAGAAGTGAACAAGTCATCATTTCCCAGTATTGTAAAGCACTTGAAGAAGGTAAATGAGAGGAGGCAGTTGAGTTCAACATTCCGGAGGGGGCTTTCCAGATTGAGCAGAGTCTCTGGACACTAACTGGAGCAGAAGCAGAGGATGACTTGTGGTGAAGGAGTCTAAATGGCAATAAAAGTCTTTGAAACAGACGTGAGGCTTCTCAAGTTCTGCTCACATGTGCCCGTTGTCCTGGTCATGGTCCACCTCCCTAAACAGAGCTCAAGGTAGAGTGTGAGTGGAGGTGGGCCACCGTGTGATGCGACACCCCAACAGAAGGGGGCGCTGGGGCGCAGGGAAGGGAGAAGATGAGAAAGCCACGCAAGGATGTGTGCCCATCGAGCTGAGGCTGTCTGCCCCTCAGGGCCGGAATGTGGACTCAGTTTTAGGTTAGTCCCCCAATTCTTCTCCCAGTTTCTTCCAAAACCCAACTTTTCTGAAGCTCTTGCTTTGATGCTGCTGGAGAAGCATCTAGCTAGAATATCCTCTACCTCCCTGATGGTCTCATAGACCCTTCCCCAAATCTATGAAGGTTTCAGCCCCCCAAGACCCTGGTACTGGCTTGGATCTCTCTCCACCTCTTTTTTTTTTTTTTTTTGATCCCATTCCTGTCACTGGATTTAGGTCTGTGGGGACAAAAGCCAGGATGTCATTCAGACAACATGTGTGGATTCCTCATGTAAGACAGCCCCCCATCAACACACACACACACACACACACACACACGTGCACACACAGAGCCAATAAAGTTTGTAGGTGAATGCTCCTCTCATGCCTCTCCACCAGGAAAATGTCCCTGGCAGGATGGAGCCCATGAACTTGGTAACATGCCCTTGGAACTGGCCTTCTCTCCTCCATCTTACTCTGGAAGAACCTGAATGAGAGAAGGGAATGGGGCAATCTAAAGTGGAGAAAACCATAAATGAATATCTCTAGGTGTTATAGTCAACCCAATATCTTCGGATGAATACTTGAATGGGAGAAAGGAAGGATGATAAAGTGAGAGACAGCCGTACGTTGATAGTTTCAACTATCACCTAGCCACAGAAGTTTTCTTTTTTTTCTCCTTAGCTTGACTATGATAGGCCATAAATTCCTTGGGATTAGGCATATACTGCCTATATTTTATCCCTTTCTATTGCCTCCTAGGATGCTTCACATATGGCCAGCACTGCAGTATTTGTACTTTGGTTAAATCTGTGACTCTGAAAGATTTTTTTTTAAATTTGAGGGCTATAGAGGACTTCTCAGTTTCAAATAACTACTAGAGCAAGTGAGTACCCCTCTCCTAGTTGGAGAGCCGTGATGCATAGGGAAGGGTTCATTAGGTAATCAACAGCCTCAAGAACACCAAGGAACAGCCAATGGCCTGTGTGAGGGAAACTGCCAACCTACCTCTGGGCTTAAACGCTGCTCTCTTCAGAACTTTGCAGGGGGAAGTCAGTGTCACACATCAGGGTCTGTGCTGTGGGCTTGCTTTTCATTTTCCAGCTCCCTCAGGAGGTCTACTGACTTTAATGGCCCTGGATTTAATGGCCCTAACCTTCCTACTTCACTGGAGTAAAACCCTTGACCTTACCTTCTTTACATCCTTTCGTTAGTAAATATGCCTAGTATGATCAATTCTTATTTATGCTGTAAATAAATTATTTCTTCCTGTCCTCATCAGAAAACTCCTGGTTCATTTAGTATGTAAGACATGCTCACACACACACACACACACACATGCAATTCTCAATACCCTCTATTTGTGTGTGTGTCTTCATCAGTCATGTCTGACTCTTTGAAACTCTATGAACTGTAGCCTGCCAGGCTCCCCTGTCCATGGGATTTTCCCAGGCAAGACGACTGGAATGGGTTGCTATTTCCCCTTGCAGGGGACCTTTCCAACCCAGGGATCAAACCCACGTCTCCTACGTCTCCTGCATTAGCTGGTAAATTCTTTGCCGTTGAGCCACCTGGGAAGCCACTCAACCAAGTTTGTTTTGCCCGGCACACAGCAAGCCAAATGCTCAGACACTGAGGTTGGCAGCAGAGAAAAGGTTTATTCAAGGCAGTCAAGTGAAGAGATGGGAAGACGGGTCTCAAATCCCCCTCCCAGAAGGGTTGGGATGAGGGGTTGGGATGCTTATGGGCAAAGAGTAGAGAGGATGGTCAGAGATGCAGGGAAGGTGTTTGGAGGCATGGAAAGGCGAGGTGATGGGTGCTCTGCATGGGGGCAACTGAGCTTCCTGCTTCTTTGTAGAATGTCTGTTCAAAACAAGGCTGTATTAGCACGATCCAAGGGTGGAGTTTTGAGCCCACTGATGTCAGAAGGTCACCCATTAGACAGTCAGACATGCTCAGCTGAAGGGTCAGTGACCAGTTTGAACTAGATGACTAGCTGACTCCAAGTTCCTTAAAAACAAATTGGGCAAACATCGTAATGTTCATATATCAGAGGTGCTATTTATAGGGGCAGTGAAGGGATCTTGTGATTTATTGTCTAGGCTACATGACCTGGGATAGCAGTTTTGCAAGAACAAAGGCAGGTTACAATTTTCTACTTATTAGACAAGCAGGTTATAGTTGATTGGATCTGACTAATGGCAACCCTGGATTTTACTCGTATAATTTAAACTGTGTTGTTGTCCACCATTGCATAGATTGGGTAAAGTGAACAGGTTTCTACTACATTATTACTAGGTCAGACTGAACACCTTCAGATATTTTCATTTTGTTTTTATTTCCAGGGATTAATGTCACTGGGGTGGACATTGAGTGATGATTTATTCCAACATGCTTCCATTCAGATGGCAAGTAAAGGACTCATACTTACTTAGACAATATTCATTTTTAATAGCAAGGAAATATTTCATAATTTTGTTACCATGCAGCACATTTTTCAAAGATGTTTCCAACTAACCTAAACTCTGAATAGACTTGAAAAGGAGTTCTATAGAAAGGGGTTCTTTCATACTCTATTTTTGATAGAATTGAAAAAATAGCCCCAGATAAAGACTCTACAGGCTGCTCTTGGAACACGATGGGAGGAAGAAAAGGGAGCCCTTTTCCTTATGTCTGCTAAAAATGCAGGGGCGGATTAGGACCAAATGGACATTTTAATCCCTAAGAGAGGCTGCTGGCACTTCCCAGCGCACTATCTGGGAGCTTGTATCAAATTCTGATGTTAATGGAAAGTTGTTTTGACTCTTGTTCTCTTGGTTCTGTTACCAGCAAATTCCCTGGTGCAAAGTAACAAACCCTTTTTCTACCTTTTGCCCAAATTTTCCCATTAGGAAGGGGATCTTGTTTCCAGCAGGACTTTTGGTATCTTATTGGGAAACCGTTTCTAGAAAGATGATAAAAGATGATACTCAACCTCACTAATAGGAATTATTTTAGCAAAATATCTTTCCCCTGAAAATCCCTTGTGTGCCCAAAGAATGTTCTCAGGTAATATATATAACCCTGGCAATGATCTCTCCATCATCATAAACAAACATTGATAATCCAACTTTGGGGCATGCATATGTAATTCCTTCTCAGACTCCTTGGAGTAGGCTAGATCAGGCTGTCAAGTTAGGTGAAGGGAGGGACAAGCAAGTGCTGGGATTCTCCATCATGGCCACTGAGAGAGACTTTCTCCTGGATGATATTATCAACAAGTGTTGGAATTGGAGGGGGAAAAAAAAAAAACCTTTAATAATTGTGTTCTTTTATGGTTCCGAGAATGGTATCTTCCATACAGACACCCAACAATATCCCAGGGAATGACAGAGTGAGTACAGAGAAGGATTAAATTACACAGGGGATGCTGTTGTTAGGAACTTCTTAGTGTCAAGGCTGTATATTGTCACCCTGTTTATTTAACTTCTAAGCAGAGTACTTAGAAGCATGAGAAACTTAGAAGCATGAGAAACTTCTAAGCATGAGAAATGCCAGGCTGGATGAATCACAGCTGGAATCAAGATTGCTGAGAGAAATATCAATAACCTCAGATACGCTGATGACATCACCCTTATGGCAGAAAGCGAAGAGGAACTAAAGAGCCTCTTGATGAAAGTGAAAGAGGAGAATGAAAAAGTTGGCTTAAAACTCGACATTCAGAAAACTAAGATCATGTCATCTGGTCCCATCACTTCACGGCAAATAGATGGGGAAACAAAGGAAACAGTGACAGAGTTTATTTTCTTGGGCTCCAAGATCACTGCAGATGGTGACTATAGCCACGAAATTCAAAGATGCTTGCTCCTTGGAAGAAAAGCTATCACCAACCTAGATGGCATATTAAAAAGCAGAGACATTACTTTGCCAACAAAGGTCTGTCTAGTCAAAGCTATGGTTTTTCCAGTAGTCATGAATGGATGTGAGAGTTGGACTATAAAGAAAGCTAGGCACTGAAGAATTGATGCTTTTGAAGTGTGGTGTTGGAGAAGACTCTTGAGAGTCCCTTGGACTTCAAGGAGATCCAACCAGTCCCTCCTAAAGGAAATCAGTCCTGAATAGTCATTGGAAGGACTGATGATGAAGCTGAAACTCCAATACTTTGCCCACCTGATGTGAAGAACCACTCATTGGAAAAGACCCTGATGCTGAGAAAGACTGAAGGCAGGAGGAGAAGGGGATGGCATCACCAACTCAATGGACATGAATCTGAGTAAACTCCGGGAGTTGGTGATGGACAGGGAGGCCTGGCGTGCTGCAGTCCATGGAGTCACAAAGATTCGAACATGACTGAGCAACTGAACTGAACTGAACTGAGTGTAAAACAACAAACAGAGACCTCAGTTAAATAGAGTCAGGAGACCAGAAGGGGGAGCTCTCATGTCCTGTGACAATAGCAGAGCCCAACCAGAAGAAGAAAGACTCCTCTCCTGGCAATAACTCAGCCAGTGAGAAGCCGTGGACCTTGTGTTCTGTATCCTCACCTTCCTTTTTCTCTCTATGAAAGAGTGCTCCTTCTCTTGCCGTGGAGGGACTTGTACTGTGACTGGCTGTCATTGCAGACCCTAAATTGCAATTTTCTGCTGAACCCCAATAGACCCGTCTCCACCAGGAAAATATCTGGCTGTCTATTTGTTTCAGGTCAACATTGGTCAAGACTTTCTTGGCTCGAAGTGATAGAAACCGAACTGATTTTAGTGTTAAATAATCAGAAGACAGAATTCCAGGCTATGTCTGGAGTTTACACATCTGCATCTTATGTTTTTTAAGAATGTGATGCCTTTCTTATTCTGCAAATTAAAGGTTTGTTTGGTGTTCCCCTTTTAATCCTTGAAATAATGCTGCTGTGCCCCTTGTAACTACAAGGCTGACTGAGGCACAGTAGCTAAGCTCAAAGACTCTTCTTCTTCAGCTTTCACTTGACTTCATTAGTCTTTCTCTTCTTTACTCTTTGTGATCCCAGGTGGCACAGTGGTAAAGAACCCTCCTGACAATGCAGGAGATGCAAGAAATGCAGGTTCAATCCCTGGGTCGGGAAGATCCCCTAGAGTAGGAAATGCCAACCCACTCCCGTGTTCTTCCCTGGAAAATCCCATGGACAAAGGAGCTTGGGGGGGCTGCAGTCCATTGAGTTGCAGAGTCGGACACAGCTGAGGGACTGAGCGCACGTGAAACAGGTCCCAGAGTGAGATCTTAGCCTTTTGGAAACTTAAGCCCAATTTCTGCACCGCTGAGGAAGTGCTTGTTCCTGGTACATTGCACTTTAGTGGAGTGGGGGACCCTTTAAACATGCCCAGAAGCTGCCTTTGTGGAAGAAATGGAGCCGTAGTCTCAGAGCATTTTCCTGGGGTTGGATTTGAGGTGTGTGTCCTGCAACACGTGCTAGGCGAGGCTAGTAGTTGCTTGATTCACTGAAAACAAAATCACAAAAAGCAAGAAGTCATAAAAAATGATTCATACGTGCCTTAAACATTTTTATTTTAGCATAAAACATATAAACTGACATTCATTTGCCAATCTTTGATGTAAAGCTAAGGTGTTTTCTCTTAATTGGCACTATATGTGGTCTCTCTTAATAAATTACACCCTTAATGCATCCCCTAAGGTTTGCAACTCCAGTTTCTTTACATTGGAGCAAGAAATAAAGTGGCTTGCAAAGAAATCTGATTGAATAATCTTTCTCAATTGTTATAATTTCCCCCCAAGTCCTTCACAGTTCTCTCGGCCACAGTAATCCGACGGTTTGCATGAACTTTTACAGGCTCGTGTTCATCAAGCAGTTCTGAAGAATTTGATTTATTTTTCACTGACTCATCTCTTTCCTTATACACTCATATTTCATGGGTTGTATATATTTAATTTACATAAGCCTCATTTGCTTATATAATAACGATAACAATGATAACTCCAACATGTTTGGGAATAAACCCAATTGATTCTTGGTAAGCAGTGCCAAGTTATAAAGTTGGAATTCGCTAGAGAGAAGCCTTTGAGTGAGGGCTCACAGATGCTTAGGCCTGTGTGGTGGGTCCTGGGCTCTGCCCTGCCCTGCCCTGGACTCCTCGGTCCACTTGGGTGTCACCTACAGCTTTGGCATCTTCTCTGTCTCGTGTGGTGTCTCTTTAGCTAAGGAGAGTCTGGAAGTGGAAGTGCCAGGGTGCTGCACATCATGGAAGAAATTCATGAGGATGGGAGTTGATGGAGAAGCATGCCACCTTTTCATGCTTCGGTGAGATTTTCCTCAGTCACTAGGGGCCCACGAAGCTCACCTGCTCACTAATAGCCTCTTAATTAACTCCTTCCCCTTCCGGCTTCCCTTCCTTATCCCTCATGGGTCTCCTTTGCTTCACCTCCTGAATAAACAACTGGGACCCACATTCTTGACTCTAGGTCCTCTTTGGAGAGAATCAAACCTACGACAAGCATGGCTCAGGATGCTGCATGGAGGATGCAGAGGCCCTGTCAGGTGAGTGGATTCAATGGAAGCCACGCAAAAAGCAGCCATGTGGCTGGGAAATCTAACTTGGTCTCTCCCACCTCAGACTGTGAAGTAATTTCTGCCCTTGTTTTCTGCACACATGGTGCTTCTTCCAATCAGCTTTGACTTCCTTGTTAGCCTGATGAGGACTTGTCTTGGGGGATCTGTTACAAGTTTCTGGCTGGAACAACAGTTGGATGGGATTTATCTCAGTCACCTGACCCCAGTCCTATCTCTTTACTTCTTAATTTGCCTTGAACTTTACAAACTGGCCATCCTGGGCTTTTAGCATCATATGTGTCCTGGTTTCAGTTTTCCATCCTGATTCTTAGGTGTGCCTCCCCTAGACTTCAGTTTACCTGTGGTTCTTCTGGGCTCCTGACTACCGGAATTCACCACTTAGCTGAGACCTGGTCTTGGACTTCTGTCCTGAAACTCCCCAGCCCGCTTCCAACTCTCCTCCCCATTTTCCCTCTTACCTCTACTCCAGTCCTGGCCTCATGCCCTTCTCTCACCTGTGGACTCTGGCCGGCCTTTCTAATGCATGTGCTGCTGCTGCTAAGTCGCTTCAGTCGTGTCCAACTCTGTGCGACCCCAGAGACGGCAGCCCACCAGGCTCCCCCATCCCTGGGATTCTCCAGGCAAGAACACTGGAATGGGTTGCCATTTCCTTCTCCAAGGCATGAAAGTGAAAAGTGAAAGTGAAAGTGAAGTCGTCTCTGACTCGTCGCAACCCCATGGACTGTAGCCTACCAGGCTCCTCTGACCATGGGGTTTTCCAGGCAAGAGTACTGGAGTGGGTTGCCATTGCCTTCTCCCTCTAATGCATGTACTGATAAGTATTTTCCTGCAAAACTTACCTTCCCACCACTTAATGCCATCTAAATGTTTTTCTTCAAAGATACACAATATTGAGTTAATGCTCTTTCAGCGACAGAACAAAACTATTGTATTCTGTCTCTCCCATTCTTAAGAACAAGTGTTTGTATTGTAAAATGATTGAGCCACACTCTATTCTCTCTTATTAATGGAAAATTGGTCATAAATTGCCGAGGCGTGACTAGCTCATTTTCCCAACACAGCTGCAAATGCTTTATGCTGGGATCACTTTCGATTTCTCAGAATGAAAGGAGAAAACTGTAGAACTGACACTTCTTTGAATGGTTCCCAGTGTCGATCCCTACAGAGACGAGGGATTAAAGGTAGCGCCACCTTTAGTCAAGGCTGTTTCCTAGGAGTGTCTGTCTTTATGTTCTCATGGAGTGTTGGAAAAAGCTGCAAACTTTGAGATGACAGGGATTAAACACTTTCTTTAAAAAAAATTATTCTAAAAACTGATCTAAAAAAGCATACATACAAGTGTGCCTTGGAAGTGCTTTGTATTTAATGCACAATAATTCATAATAATACTTTACTATAATTTTTGAAGGCACATTACATCTTACAAAGCATCTTTACCCATAAATTGTCTATTTTAATCCTCGACCATCCTGGTGAAATATATTGCAGTGTTGCCATTTGGTCCTTGAAGAAGATGTTCTGATAGATTTATCGATATGCCCAAGGACACAATCCATTAAAAAAGACACTTGAGCACCTATGTTCTGACACCACACCTGGCATCTCAGTGGATATTCCTCTTTGGTCTCCCTGAAGTTTTGCTTTCTTTTGGGACCAGCCCTTCCTTCGGGAAACTATGTCTTTCTCAATTTCAAGTGAACATCGTAGACTGGCTGCCAAACACTGGCCCCCACTGCTATCTCTTGTACAGGGTTTAGAGTGTGTGCAATCAAAACAGTCCTAGCAGCAAGAACCAAGGGAGAGCATATTAAAAAGCAGAGACATCACTTTTCTGACAAAGGTCCATATAGTCAAAGCTATGGTTTTTCCAGTAGTCATGTATGGATGTGAGAGTTGGACCATAAAGGAGGCTGAGTGCCAGAGAATTGATGCCTTTGAATTGTGGTGTTGGAGAAGACTCTTGAGAGTCCCTTGGACTGCAAGGAGATCAAGGAGTCAATCCTAAAGGAAATCAACTCTGAATATTTATTGGAAGGCCTGATGCTGAAGCTGAAGCTCCAATACTTTGGCCACCTGATGTGAAGAGCCAACTCATTGGAAAAGACCCTGATGCTGGGAAAGACTGAAGGTAGGAGGAGAAGAGGGTGCCAGAGGATGAGATGGTTGGATGGCATTACTGACTCAATGGACATGAGTTGAGCAATCTCTGGGAGATAGTGAAGGACAGGGAAACCTGGCATGGTACAGATCATGGGGTTTCAAAGAGTCACATTCAACTGAGCAAGAATAACAAAGAACCAAGGGAAGGAGACTTCTGTCTCTTGGGTGGTAAATGTCAAGGCTGTTTTCTGTCATTGGGAAAGACAGTCCAGTTCATGAGGACAGAGTTGACATCAGGAGGGGAAGGGAGATGAGAGGCAGAGATGGGGAGTCCCATGGTCTGACGTGAGTGGTGCCAGCCGGTGTGGCCAGACCACCCCAGTCTGTCATAGCTTTCTGATAGTGTTGGCCCACAATCAACTCCTTCCCCCAGGCCCGTGCACTTGGGGTTTGTCCATTGCATTCAAAAGACACAGCTTTGTTTTCTGGTGCATTATTACTCATTTGAACCTCACAAGAACACCAGGGGTTAGGCATCAGTTAATATAATTTCTGTTTTGGAAATTTACTGAGATTCTGTTCATCTGAGACTCATCTACAAGAGACACAAATCAGTAGGTGACCAAGTTGAAATTAGAAATCCCCTGTTTTTAATACCAACTGCAATAATTTTCTTCCTTTCCACACAATTTATCTACTTCCAGAGATGAGAAAAAGTAAGATAAGACAGAATCCTCATATTTGATTAGGTGTAATTTTTCATTTTTCTGAAATAAAAAGCTCTATGTCCATGGGATCACAAAGAGTCAGACATGACTGACTGAACAACACCAAATGTCCTATTAACTGCGATGTCCCCACTCTGAGATTAAGAGATAGGTCTTCTCCCAGTTCACTCCATCCCCAATACATTGCTATTTAGTTTAATCACTGAGTATCTGTCTCACATAAGGACCAATATTGGTGATGGACATTTTAATACATGTAGATTCTTTGAACTTAAAGATTCTTTGGCTTTTAAAAAACTGCGCTGATGTTTTTGTTACTTTTGCCATCCATGACCTGTATGAGGCCGCTTCTCCTGGCTGCAGGGGCTGTTGGCTGCAGGGGGTGTTGGCTCCTAGACACCCCCTTTTTCTGAGAGAATTGCCTTCAGTTTCCAGGAGCTGCACCAGTTAGAAATGTCTGAAGGTTATGCTCTTCTCTTTTTTTATTTTCAATTGTAATACTTTTATTGGCAGTATAATTGATTTACAATGTGTTAATTTCTGCTGTACAGCAAAATGATTCAGTTATTAATCTCTTCTTTTCCATTACGGTTTACATTTATGTTATTTATATTCTGTTTTGTATTTTTTCCATTATGGCTTATTATAGGATATTAAATCTAGTTCTCTGGGCTATACAGTGGAGCTCTGTTGTCTGTCCATCCTGTATAGAAAAGCTCACATCTGCTAGCCTCCTTCCCACTACGTCTCTCACTTAAGCCACTTTCTGTTGGCAAGCACCGGTCTATTCTCCATGTTTGTGACTCCGTTTCATGGATAGATTTGTCTCTTGAGGCAGCTTTCAGCCAGTGACAGACTGATCTGGGTGCCACACACATGTCAGAACTCCCTATGGGGTCAAGCTGAGAGTAGGCTTCACGTAAAACACTTCTTTCCTTGCCTTCTTCCCCTGGTCTCTCCTGCATCTATTCCTTCCTGACCAGGTCCCTCTGAGCACTCTGTCTCTCTTACCAAGAATCCCCATCTAACACTCTTCTGGGGATGCTTCTGGGGACTCTGGCCTCAGGCATCATCTTCCCTCTCTTAGTCACAGCATCATTTCCTTATCTCATGAGTCCTTTCTACTCACCTCTGCACCCAATAATCACATACTTGCTAACTATGTGGGTAAATGGAAGAGAATGAGCAGCCTGGCAGCTTCAGGTTTTGGCTGAACCTCATTGGAAAAGACCCTGATGCTGGGGAAGACCGAAGGCAAAAGGAGAAGGGGATGGCAGAGGATGAGATGGTTAGATAGCATCACCAATTCGATGGACATGAATTTGAGCAAACTCCAGGAGACAGTGAGGACAGAGGAGCCTGGCGTGGTGCAGTTCATGGGGTTGCACAGAGTTGGATGTGACTCAGGGACTGAACACACACACACACATACTCCACCGGCCCTGTTGCATAAAGCTGGTTAAGCCAACAGGTCTGAAGAGTGGTGGTTGTCCTGCATTTCCTAAAATAGCAGAGCAGAAACTGTGCTAATTTTAGATACGGACACAAAATGCCTGGGGATATAAAGATGTGATTTTCTTTTTTTTTTCCCCTTACAAGATCAAATATATGAAAAAGGATGCAGGAAGCACAGGAGAGTTAAGTATGTCATGCTTTTTGCTTTAACTGAAGTCAGGGCAAGGCTGTCCCCTCTTCAGAATGGTGTGTCTGGCTCTGGGGTCCTAAGGCTGCAGCCCAGCACAGTGTGTGTGGTGGGGGGTCTCGCATCCACAGCCATTATGTGTTGAACAGGGAGTAGGTGCTGGAGTCTGTGCTCCGAGAAACAAGGCAAAAAATAAACCAGAAAATCAAGTCCATAGCTGGTAGTTTATCACAGAGGCAACAGTCACCATGTTCGTAGTGAGGACAGAAGCAGTCATGAGATGGGAAGGGAGAAGCCATTGCCATGGAAAGGAGCTGTCTGTGCCAGAAGAGGTGCTTGTTGACATCTTTTATGTATTTCAGAAAAAGTTTGGTTGGCAGACGTGGCCAAAGGGAATGGTCTGTACTGAGCACATACATTACAAATTGGGCAGAGATGCCTCACATGTAATCATTTTGTGCTGCTGCTGCTGCTGCTAAGTCGCTTCAGTTGTGTCCGACTTTGTGCGACCCCATAGATGGCAGCCCACCAGGCTCCCCTGTCCCTGGGATTCTCCAGGCAAGAACACTGGAATGGGTTGCCGTTTCCTTCTCCAATGCATGAAAGTGAAAAGTGAAAGTGAAGTCGCTTAGTCGTGTCCGACTCTTCGCGACCCCACAGATTGCAGCCTACCAGGCTCCTCCATCCATGGGATTTTCCAGGCAAGAGTACTGGAGTGGGTTGCCATTGCCTTCTCTGATCATTTTGAAGTACGCACAATTGTTGTCTCATATTCAAGTATAGAAAACCAGACTGAAGGTTGGGTGACTAGCCTGAGGTTACATAGCTAGCGGCTTAAATAGGGCTAATTCTGAGCCATTCATTACATACTTTGCTTCCCCTTTCCTCACACCCTTCCCAACCCCTGCCAACTATTCAGCTCTGTAACCCGACTCTGTCCGTTTGATATGCAGATAGTTTCCCCATTTTACAGAGCTGGAAAGCTAAGACTCAGTAATGTCACTGATACCACACAGCTAATTTTAGATCTATTTTTTCTAACTGTAATAGTTGTTACCTACTCAAGGATCACTGTCTTGTCGTGGAGAAGGGGCTTGCATAACTCAATGAAGCTATGAGCCATGCTGTGTATGAGTTCCAAAGAATAGTTAGAAGAGACAAGAAGGCCTTCTTCAATGAATGATGCTTAATAATAGAAGAAAACAACAAAAGGGGAAAGACTGGAGATCTTGTCAGGAGAGTTGGAAACATCAACGGAGCATTCTGCCCAAAGATGGGCACAATAAAGGATAAAAATGATAGAGAGAGAGCAGAAGCTGAAGAGATCAAGAAGAGATGGAAAGAATACACAGAACTGCATAAAAAAGGTCTTAATGAACCAGATTACTATGATGGTGTGGTTAGTCACCCAGAGCCAGACATTCTGGAGTGCAAAGTCAAGTGGGCCTTAAGAAGCACTGCTGTTAATAAAGCTCGTGGATATGATGAAATTCCAGCAGAACTATTCAAATCCCTAAAGGATGATGCCATCAAGGTTTTGCATTCATTATGTCAGAAAATCTGGATGACCCAGCAGTGGCCACAGGACTGGAAAATGCCAATCTTCATCCAGTTCCCAAGAAGGGTAGTACTAAAGAATGTGCTAAC